>NW_022196903.1:102809467-102811458 GCF_008632895.1 Mastomys coucha
GATGGGGATTGCATTGAATCTGTAGATTGCCTTCGGTAAATTGGCCATTTTTACTATATTAATCCTGCTAATTCATGCGCATGGGAGATTTTTCCATCTTCTGAGATCTTCTTCAATTTCTTTCTTCAGAGACTTGAAGTTCTTCTCAAAGAGATCTTTTACTTGCTTAAATTTGTATCTTTTAATTAAAGCATTCAATTAATTGAAAAATTACTATTGTCTTGGGGTTGGCATCTGTAATCTTATTTTGTCTTTCTACCTCACTCTTTCTCTTTCCTCCATTTTGATTCCTTGCCTTTGTTCATTTTGTATTTTCTTTTCTTACTCAGATTTCCTTTTAAATTTGAAATTCATATTATTTTAGTTACCCTGTTATCTCCCCCTTTTGTATTTACTTTTATTAATATATCTGTGTTCCCATATCTGCCTGTTACTATGTTTTTATGCATGTGGATGCCCAAGGAGGACATAATAGGGGGCTGGATCTCCTGAAACTGGGATTTCAGGTGGTGATGGGGTGCTGGGTACCATACTCATGTTCTCTAGAAGACTAGCAAGAACTCTTAACTTCTGGGTCACCCCTCTATCCCCCATAACCTTAATTTATCTGTTTAGTTACAAAATTTAAAAGGAGTTAATGTTCAAGCAAGTTTCTGTTGGTATTTTTTGTCTCCTAAACATAAAGATCTTAAAACACTTCATTTTCTCTTCAGTTTCTGTTACTAACTACCTCTGTTCATTATTGCTAGAACCTTTGTACAGTTAATATGTGTTGAGACTTACTTGAATATTTATAAAACTCATTAGGAATTAGCTCTTCTTGTATATTGTACCTTCTACTGAATATCTTCCCTTTTGTCATTTTTACCATATTCTAAACTCCCCTGATTATATATTTTCTGGAAGTTCTCTGCTTCTATTAATTTTAAAAGATCCTGATTTTACTTATGTTTCACATGATATATGTAAGTGATTATATAATTCTAAGTTAGATGAATCACTCAGAATAAATACAAGGTATTACTGTTCTTTCCATTTCTTTTGAGATAACTACCAGCCACATCTATGTTTGAAAGAAAGCCCTGCTCTGTAATTGACTTTTTCATTATATTTTAGATATGTTTTCTTTTTATTTTTATATATGTGTTTTAATATCTCTGTGTGCATATGTGTATGGAAGTACACATAGATGCTAGATGAAAATGTTAGCTCTCCCGGAGTAGAAATTACAGGTATATGCAAGCTTCCTAATATGAGTGGTAGGAGCCAAATTTGTAGCCTATGAAAGAACCACAACTGTTCTTAATTGGTGAGCCAGACTTCCAGAGTGATCCGATAAATGATAAGATAGATCTCTTGATCTAAATATTTAATGTAATATATACAGATATAGATTCTGATTCTTACATATTTGCTGTATTTGTATATGAAAAGTTACTTTCACATCTTATGGAAAGTTGTACATTATAATCTAATTGCATCTTTACTTCTATGTGTTTATTCTTTGTTTGCTTTGGAATGGTGGTTGAATGGAAGTAATATATTTAATTGTACTTTTATCCTGTGCTTTAGTTATTATACTTCTCTAGCTTCAACTTATGAGTTGAGTCTCACCTCCCAAGTATTTAGTGTCACTGAGATTAAGATTCTCCATTATTTGACTTTATTTAGAATCATCATTTTTGTATAATCTTCCATTTTGTTCCTGTTATCACGTGTTGTATGAATGGGTCTATTTCTGTTAGTTCTTGATGTATCTTTACTTCCTATGTATTTTATGACTTTTTAAAAAAAGTTTGTGCTTTGAGTCTTTTTTTTTCTTTTTCTTTTTTTTTAATATTTTTAGATATTTTCTTTATTTACAGGTAAATTTCTCCATTCCCAGTTTCCCCTTCAAAAACCAAAGAAACAAACAAAAACAACAAAACAAACCCCTGTTGCCTCCCACTTCCACATGCCTGCCACCCCACCCTCTCCCACTTTCTGGCCCT
>NW_022196903.1:102811469-102884846 GCF_008632895.1 Mastomys coucha
ATCAATTGAGAATTCTTTGTTTAGCTCTGTACCCCATTTTTTAATAGGGTTATTTGGTTCTCTGGTGCTTTGAGTCTTTAACTGAAAGATAGAAGTGAATTCTATGAGAGAAAATTTGCATGGTTTCTTCCAATAAAGGTAACAACACCAAACTTTAAACAAAAGTTTAAAGTTTCTTAGGATTAACCAGAGGTTCAAATCTGCAGAGCCCAATTTGAGGATATAGATTTTCATGGTTCATTTCTTTTCCTTCTACATTTGGTACTACCTTTAAAAATGAGTAGATTTCTTTGCATCCTCTGCTGTTCTGGAGTTATCTCTGATTTAACGGTAAAATGAGGGCTCTACTTTAAAGCAAGGGCTTCTTATTAGATACCTTTTCCTCTGGCTACTTGTGGCAGGCTTGTTCTTTCCTGTAGAAATTGAGAATTTATGACATTTAAATTTTAGGTTCACAAGAGGAACCTTTCATGCTCTGATTTGGCTTACAATTTTGCCTTTTGACTATTATTTATAATGAAGATTGTGTGTGTGTGTGTGTGTGTGTGTCTGTGTTTGGGGAGAGAGAGAGAGAGAGAGAGAGAGAGAGAGAGAGAGAGAGAGAGAGAGAGAGAGAGAGAGAGAGAGAGACACGGTATGTGCACATACAGGGAAGCCTGAGAAGGATGTTCCTCCTTTTCCTTTTGAGACAGGGTCTTTCCCTAACCCACAGTTCAGTTCCTGGATATCAAGCAGCAGTGAATTTCCTAATAGACTTTACCCAGAGTGCTGTGGTTTAGGTATATATTCAGCCCCATCTAGTTTTTGCATCAATGGTTAAATCCAAACTTGGGTCTGTACTCTTTCACAACAATAGCTTGGTCCAATTTGGCCATTTCTGTAGCCTCCTAAGAAGCTTTATTTAAGCTAACTTTATTCACATTATACACAAAACTAGACACAATCCAAATGTCAAACAGGAGAGAAATGTATAAACAAACTGTGTTGTGTTCATGCAGTTAACAGAATACAACATCAGGCACATCATCTCAGTTAAATCATATATTGCTAATGGGGAAAATGGACAGAGTATGTAGACCTTGCTCATTTCACTTACATGACAATCAGAAACAGGCAGAAGCATCTGTGTTAAGTGTTTGCTCTGAATTGGGAAGGTGAGAAGGAGATTGGTTTTTATTGATTAAAGGGATGAAAGGAAATTTGTGAGGCTCTAGAAATGTCCTAGGTTTTAACTTGTGCGTTTACATGGATGTAAAATTTATCAAACAGGACACGTATGCGGGATTAGTGTGTTGTACATTGTTTATTGTGTATATGGTTGAACTCAATAAAGAAAAATAATATACTCCAGTTTTAGTTGTTTTGGCTGGGGATCCTCATCTGCATAACTACTGCAAATAAAAATCCAAGTGCCCTACAAATACAGGGCATTTATAGTCATTACGTACTGGCCACAGCACAGCAGAATGTTGGACAGCTTCTTAGAGAAGGCAATGGGAATATAAAGCTCTCCTCTCTCCATTTTCAGCAATATGGTTTTAATGTTCTTTAACCATAACTTAAACTCCATGTTTCTTTGTGGTTTTTATAGTTAGTATTTGAGTGAGTGGAAACAGTGCCTATAGAAAACATAAAAACAAAGTCCTAAGTAATATAATCGAAGAAGTAATTTCTAAAGGTCTAGTGAAGCTGCTATTTTACTACCAAAGACTTGAAAATGAATGCACTTTTAATTCTTTAATAAATGCTGCTCTAAAGGCTGCAGGCTGTTAGATCAGAAAGAATATTATTAATTTTTCCAGTGACTTTTATTTCTGCCTTTACACATTCAGGGCTTTTGTCATGTCTAACTGTAGTTCATCAACATAGTCCTTTTGTTTATAGAAGTTTAAAAATAAAGAAGGTTTATTTTATTGGCAAAGGAAAAAGAGTAGCTAAATGAGTGTATTTACGTATTTAACAGCCATTGTTTACAATTTGCTAACAAGGTCATTAATTGTTTTGCACATGAAAAACAGGAAGTGGATAACAAATTCTAGATGAGACAAGATGCTTATTCTCAGCAGAATGAACCTCACAATTAATGTTTATTGGCATAATGATCCATATGTTTTTATACGTCTTTGTCTCCCTCAGAGTACCTAGCACACAACAAGTTCTCAACAGTGTTTATCTGATAAGCAATGCTAATTAATCATTACTTCCCTTTGTGTTTATTTTTATTAAAAATGGCTTTATGGTTATATATGTATTTTATATATTTGCATACTGTATATTCACTGTTTAGTTATTTCCCACAAAACTAACATTATGTTGTAAATTGGGTTGACTATAGTGTTTGGCTATGTAATTTCCCCTGGTTCCTTTAATTCTTCAAAGTCTAGAGACTCATGTGATATCTGCCAGATAAAAATCTACTCTTATGTAATATAAGGACTCCTCTCATCAAATAAGACATCAAAAGACCTCACATCTTTTAATGAATGGTGATAACTTGGTTGACCTCCCACAGTCATTGTTGTAGTTGAAAAAAAATCATATTTTCTCCATCAAGTGCTTCACTGTTTGTTTAAAACAGAAAAAAAAAAACCTGTTCAGTAAATGCATCAATATATTTCATTCTCTATTTTCATTTATGTAAGTAACAGCTAAAAATCGAGGGTTTGTGTCAGACTTGTGATTTTTGTCTTTATTCTGTCCCCTAGAAGACACAGCCTGGATAACTGTTTCCGTATCTCTTATCTTTAGTATTTTCATTGTGACATTGGGGATGAAATAGGTCCTTAATGCACTAGTTTGCTATCGTGATGGAGATAACACATGCCAACCCAAGTTTGATTGCAAGGTCTGGTCTATAGCAAGCATATAACTAATTTAAGCCCTAATGAGACCACTTCTCACAAGATTTCAGTTGTCTTGAGAGATAATTCATCTCCACTGTAGAGGTTGTTTCTGAATCCCGGGCCTGGGATGGGACAGGTTGCTTTGCCCCACTGCAACATAGGTCGGCCTGAATCTGAAGCCAGATTAGGAGGGAAAAATGCAATTTTAAATTGCCTAGGCATGGAGGATGAGGGACAAGACACTTTCTGATCAAGGAGATGGTGGTAAAAGAGGAGGATAATGGTCAGATATACGTAAAGATTGGTATGGAGAATTGTGCAGCAGAACATTTGTACTTCTAGGCAGCCTGATGGAATCCCATTCCCTTGTCTTAAACACAGTAGTCAGAAAAGAAGTTAAAATAAAAACCATATCTATGAGAAAAAAACACACTGAAGGATCAAGGCATCTCAAAATCTATTTTAGATTCAAGACGAATGGGCTTTCATTGCTTGGATTTTTGCCCTCAGTATAGCATTTATAACCTGTTCTTTCTCCATGACATCCATGTGAAGTCACTGAGATAAGAATACTTAGAACTGCCAAAAGGGTGGCATGCAGGGCTCTGCCAAACATACAGAGTAAACAGGGAACAATGACTTCATTTGTGTATTCATTGTCTTTCTGCCAGTCCTGAATTTTCTATTATCTTAGTGTAGGCAATTTGCATAGCTATTGTTTTTTTTGTTTGTTTTGTTTTGTTTTGATTTTTTTTTTGTTTTTGTCCTTTTCACTTCCATCTTTAGCTTGGAAATATCTCTAGACAGCAAAAGCCTTTCTATTGATAACAAACACCTTCCTTATGGCTTTGTGACCCCCACCCCTTGTTTTTTATCTCACTGTAATGACACTTACAATTTTGGCAGTACATAGCCTTGTAGACAATGTCAAGTATTCTTGTGTTTCGTATATACCCTACCATTGGCTGAGTATACAGAGATGAACTCTATAGGGGACTGAGAAATAAGAAAGAACCTGCAACAAGTGGATTGTATTTTCTTACCCTTGTCAGTATCTTACCCTGATTTAGGATTATCCCCTTCTTGTTTTCACATATGCTGTGTGTGTCACAAAGTCAAATCTAGGAAAATGCACAGTGACTTGTGCTTCTTGTGTTCTTGCATAACTATGATCTTACTGAAGAAGTGAAATCACTTGGAGCTTGAGTAGAGAGGGACTGCAGCCGTTCACTAGCTCCTGGAGGCATTGCTCATCTTAAGACGTACCATTACAGGGCAGGAGATAGATTTTTCAAATTAGAGGAGTAAAAATCTTTGTGCCCTCCCCTTTTTACAACTTGACTGCTGAATGCTTTACAGCTTTGTAATTTGGAAAGCATCGTTCGGTTTCTTTTGTGCTACACTTTATCATGCTATATAATTACATCTGCTGAAGCCCAGCATCTAATTCTGCTTTTCAAGCATGCATACTGCACAACACTACAAGTGACATTTCTCTTGGATGGAGCTGGTCGCTTAGCACTTTCGTTTCTTCCCCATCAGTACTAATCCCAGTAATCAGCTTTATGGTGCATCTTTTCACTGTGATTTGTTTTGTTCCCATAAAGAAAAGATCACTGCAAACAGTACCTTATAAAGGCTGCATGGAGAGATTGCAAACTAACTGTCCCCTCCCTTCTCCCTTTTCTCCCTTCCATATGATATACTTTGTACATATTGAGTTTAAATTCCTGGCTGACATTTTGAAAATTAGGACTTTTCAGGAAAGTAGAGTAGAAGCTACTCCTTAGGACAAAGCATTTATATCTTTTTAGGTACGTCTTCTGCAGGCACTTTACCATGCTTCTTACTTGATTCATACCCTCTGTCTAATAGAAGAAAGCATCAGAGATTATGATCTCTGCTGAGCATGAAGCTAGAGTCGCTACTGCTTTGTCTTTGCTTCAAATGCAGACTCCTTCACAAGTGTAGATATGCTCCAAAAGTTCACCATCCTAAAAGTTTATTTTTTCCTTAGCTCTTAATGTGACCTTTGTGTGAAACCTGTGTCTTGGTGGAAGGGTAAATGATCAGATACTGGAAAACAGTATCTTATTCTAGAACTACAACCCTAACAGTGTTTGGTCTCTTTGACCCAACTATTATATTCTTAGAGACCTAAAATATTATTTTAAAACCCATGTATATTCACTGAATATATTCATTGTTTGGTCTCTTTGACCCAACTATTATATTCTTAGAGACTTAAAATATTATTTTAAAACCCATGTATACTCACTGAATATATTCATTGAAGTATTTTCTATAAATGTCAGGATTTACAATAGCCAAGACAGGTTTTAAATGTTGAATAGGAAGACCACATTGAAGCCTAGAACACATGTTAAATACAAAAAATGACAAATGAGAAACAGCCACACATTGTTACAAAGAGACCAAAAGGTAGGCAAGGAAACTCAGAGCTGGTGTGTTCAATGTCAGGAAATTATCCCCCATGCCAATGTGTTTGAAGGTATTTTCCCACTTTCTCTTCTATTAGATTCAGTGTATCTAGTTTTATGTTGAGGTCCTTGATCCACTTGGACTTGAGCTTTGTGCAAGGTGATAAATATGGATCAATTTGCATTCTTCTACATGCAGACTGCCAGTTGGACCAGAACCATTTGTTGAAGAGGCTTTCTTTATTCCACTGTATGTTTTTGGCTTCCTTGTCAAAGATCAAGTATTCATAGGTATGTGAATAAACTCAAGAAGCTAGACTTCAGCCAACCAAATAACCAATTAAAAAATAGGGTACAGAGCTAAAAAGAAAATTCTCAACAGAAGAATCTCGAACGGCCAGGAAGAAATGTCAACAACCTTAGTTATCAGGGATATTCAAATCAAAATGACTCTGAGATTTCACCTTATACCAGTCCGAATACTAAGATTCTGAACTAAATACTAAACTCAAGTGATAGCACATGCTCATGAGGATGTGGAGAAAGGAGAATGCTCCTTCATTGCCAGTGGAGTTGTAAACTGTTTCAACTGCTCTGGAAATCTATCTGGAGTTTCCTCAGAAAATTGGAAATAATTCTACCTAAAGACTCAGCTATACCACTCCTGGGCATATACCCAAATGATGCTCCATCATACCACAAGGACACATGCTCTAGTAGAGGCTCAGTTTACAGGAGCCTTATTCATAATAGCCAGAGGCTAGAAACAATCCAGATATCCCTCAAATGAATAATGGATAGAAAAAAATGTGGTTCATTTGCACAATGGAATACTATTCATCTATTAAAATCAAGCACATCATGAATTTTGCAAGCAAATGGATAGAACTAGACAGTAGTATCCTGATAGAGATAACCCAAGCCCAAAAGGGCATGCATGGTATGTAAAAGCTGATAAATTGATATTAACTAGAAAGTACAGAATACCCATTATATAACACACAGACCTGAAGAAGTTACCAAGAAGGAAAGCCCAAGTGAGGATGCTTCAATTCCAATTAAAGGAAGAAAATAATCAGGGAGGCAGAGGGAAGGAGGAGCCTCGGGGAATGGGGAGAGGGGAGTGGGAAGGGACAAAGATCAGTTATGGGGGTATCAGGAGAGAAGCCCAGAGAGCCAGGAGAATGGATATAAATATGCCCCTGCTGGAGGAGGAGAGTAGTGGAACTTCTAGAAAGTCCTAGAAACCTGGGATGTGAGATACCCCCAGGACTCAATGGGGATGACATTAGCCCAAATGCCCAACAGTGGGGAAATGGAACCTGAAAAGACCACCTCCAGTAGATAGACGGGGCCCCCAGTGGAGGGATGGGATCTCTAATCTACCTTCAAAAATTTTGACCCCAAATTTTTCCTGTCTAAAGGAAATGCAGAGACAAAATTGGAGCAAAGGTTGAAGAAAAGGCCATCCAGTGACCGGCCCAACTAGGGTTCTATCCCTTGGGCAAGAGTCAAACCCTGACACTATTATTGGGGCCAAGTTGTAATAACAGACAGGAGCCTAGCAAAGCTGTCCTCTGAGAGGTTCTACCAGCACCTGACTGAGACAGATGCACATACTTACAGCCAACCATTGGATTGAGGTCGAGGACCCCTGAAACTGCCCGCAGTTTCATGAACAGGGTTCTCCTCAGTTAGGAGGAAATAAAGGACCTGAAAGAGAGGGTTTGAAATGCAAGAGAAAACGCGAAGCTGAGTTGGGAAAAAGCGTCCCAATCAAGGCTCCACTTTACTGAAAACAAACAAGGGTTTTTATAATCACAGGGGAAACTGAAAACAAGTCTCTGGATTAACTATAAAGAAAGTTCAGGTGCCAAAGTCTCCAGGTTCAGAAGATCTTCAGGGGGCTGGCATACTCAAGCAGTGGGAGTGCTCAGGCGATGGGTGTATTCAGGTGGTAGGCGTGGTCAGGCGGCTTCTTCAAAGACCAACCAACAGTCAACAGAGAACATCTGTCTTAGCTCTCAGGTGTTAGCCCTCAAACAGAAGCTGTCAGGAGTCCGATGGATGACTGAAGTGAAGAGGGGATGTAACAGACACCTATGGAAGATTTAGGGGAAGGCCTGAAGGAGCTGAAGGGGATGGCAACCCCGTAGGAACACCAACAGTATCAACGAAGTTGAACTCCTAGGAGATCACAGACACTAAGCCACCAACTGAAGAGGTATCAGAGGGCTGGTCTGTGGTCCCTGGGATGTATATAGCAGAGCACTGCCTTTTTTATCCTCAGTGGGAGAGGATGTGCCTAATCCTGTAGAGACTTCATGCTCCAGGGACAAAGGATACAGGACAGAGGGTGGTGGTAGTAAGTTGGGAGAAGGAGGGTGGGCATCCTTTCAGAGGCACTGCAGAGAGGGGCTGTGGTGAAGAACTCATGCAAGGACTGGGAAGGGAGCAACATTTGGAATGTAAGAAAACTAAGACAATTAAAAGCAAATAAATAAAATGTAGATTTATTTTAAAAGACACTTTTTTTCAAGACCTCCATTTTTAAAAACTAAGCTAAGAAACTTGGGCTTAACTGTCTTTTCATTATATAACAACAGGTTTTCAAGCTGATTATCATGTGCTTGATAAGAAAACCACAAAATAAAAATTATCGTTATCAGTTACTAGTTCAGCTTTGAAAACTGTTCATTGTCTTTGTTGAATCTACTTTTTAAAATTTCTATGCAGAAAGTAGAAGTCCTGCGTCTGAGATTTCTTTTTATTTAAGAATTTGTAAAATAGCATATTAATTAGAATTTTTAAATCTATTTAACAATTTCCTATTTCAGTAATTTTTTATCACTTATTGATTTTAGTTAAACTCATATATAATCCCTGACCACAGTCAAGGGGGGAAAGAAGAAAGACAATTAAACAGAAGTGTGCTTTATAAATATTGAAAGTTTATTAAAGTTCTTGACAAAAGAAATTCTCAACTGTGTGTATATATATGTGTTATATATATGCATATATATGTATATATATATATATATATATATATATATATATTGACTTATAGATAGGGATTGGCAAAGTTTACTGAGTAAAGTGAAGTATCAGAATTTTTTGGATAATTAAATCTCAAAGAAAGATATAATGGAAAAGAAGCACTCATTTTTAAAGTGAATTACATTCTATACAAATTGATTAACTTATTAGGATAATACAGTTAGTTGTTTCTCTGTTGCTTGCTAGGAAGAACTCCTGCTTCATGAATTTTCCAACACAGTGTCAGATGCAATACAGTCTTGAAAATTTTATGCTTGCTATCATTACTATCAATATATTGCTATGCTTTTCTGTGTCAATGTATCTCTTTATCTCTTGGACTGTCTAGATTTCCAGATAGAAACCATGCAGACACAATTAAGAAGTTAGTATAAAACTGGAAACTGAGTTACCTGACAGCAAGAAGTAGGACCAACTATTTCCCAGAGTTCATTGCTCAGTTTATATAGAGCAGCCTACGTCAGTCATATCTTTCTCTGATGTACATAGTCTCTGTCAAAGACCCTTCTGTATGTACGATTCATCACTGAGTGTTGATCAGCCTCCAAGATAATCCACTCATTTATCATTCATACACTCATTAATCCTTGACATCCAGGCTGCCAAAGCTTCATCTCCTTTGAGGATGTTTTAGTTCACTTTCTCCTTGATGCTCATATATTTGATCTATTAGCAGGCAAACTTTTCTAATCAGAAAAGCAATTGGAGAGGATAATTGAGAGGACTACAAATGTTTCTCAATTGTGATGATATTTATTATCATTTAGTTTTTAGAACGCTACATTTTCTCTTTTTCTTTGGGAGAAAGTCCTGAGCTGTGTAGCTCAGACTGGTTCAAACTCAGGATGCTCAAGTTGGAGCCCCTCAGTAGATGAGAGACGCTTGCTGCCACACTTTCTCCTTTTGCTTTCTTTTCTCTACTCTCAGCAAATTATTTTCCCTTGCCTTGTTTTCTGATTTTGTTGTAACTTCGAATACTAGGATAATCTAGAATGCTTTTTTAGAGTTTATCACTGTTCTTTTCCTGAGTTGATCAGGTCTTATGGTTATAAGGTAATCATTATATTTTCTCCCAATTCCTATTTCTAGTCTTGCTGTATTTTTCAATCTGGGACACAGCTGTCCAAATGAAATTGTTATTATCAGCTATAGATTAAAATTATAATAGAGACCATGAATATTTATAAATTTCTGTGCACCTCTTACCCTCTCTAGATATTTCCTAAATTTTCTTATTTGAAAAAAATGGCACTACCTATACATAAGCCAAAATTCCAAAGAGTTTTGAGTTCTTTAGTTCATCTTTTAAAACTCTTTTCAATCACAAGACTGTTTATTTGATTTCATTTCCAAAGCATGTCCCAAACCAGAGGTTCTCTTCAAATACACTTATTATCCTCACTTGAACTGTTATCTCTTGACTTGGCAAATAAAATTATTCCCTAATCTGTCATTCTTTTCTAACTCTCAGCCTCAATATAACATTCTTAGTGGCCAATAGCTTGTTAAAGTGTTCATAAGATTTATGAACTTAAAACTTCCATTGACTTCCTATCACCCTTAGAAAACCATTCATCATTTCAACTTCTAAACCATGTGCACTTCGGTTCTGCCTTCCTTCCAAACATCCCCATCCACAGGATCTATCTCTATTAGCCTCATAAACCTTGTCTGTCATGATTCTAACAGCTTGCCACATCTTCAGGATGGTCATTCCTGCTGCTCCCATACTTGGACTAATCTCAGTGCAGATCTTTATATTGGTGAATTCTCAAAGACAATGTACCATCAATGCAGGTTTGCCCCAACACTCTACATTAAGGGGAAACATATTACAATGCTCCCCTTTATTCCCCTCTTAAATTTTACTTCTTTCATTTAGCTTCATCTGACCCATACAAAACTGCGAGTAATTTTTAAAATAAATATATGATCTATCATGTTTGGCTTTGTTTTGTTAACATTCATTTTTAAATATTTTATTTTTTAATTGTGTGCGTGTTTGTATGTGTGTGTTTGTGTGTGTGTGAATGTATACATGACTAGGGTGCCTGTAGAAACCTAGAAGAGTGCATCAGATCTCTTAATGCTGGAGCTGGAGGTCTAGGTGATCCTGAGCTGGCCAACAAGAATGCTGGGATCAAGCTTGGATCCTCTAGAAGGGTAGTACATGCTCATAATCACTAAGCCATTTCTCTAACTCTTGTTAATTTTTGAGACAGGGTCACACTGTCATTTCATTCTATTTATTATTGCCAAGAACTATCTTGAACTCCTGATCCTCCAGGATTCTGTTCAGAAGTGCTGAGATTACTCATACTTGAGATTACATCCACCATGTTTTATTTATTGAGAATCTGTTTGGTCACATATATTGTTAACCTAAGACCCCTGCAAGTATTTAACTTCTATAAATAACTTTAAAATACATTCCTTCAAATGGATGGGTCAATAAATGAGCAATTAATCAACAACATTCTTGGCCAATTATAGGCAAATTTAGAGAAGTCAGAATGGGAGCATGGGAGATGGCTTAGTGGGCAAAATGCTTCAAGTGCTTTCTTTGAAAGCATGGATACCTAGAAGCCATGTAAGCAAAAGAAAAGCCAAATGCAGTGGCACCTGTAACCCTAACAGTGAGAAGTGGACACATCGTTCATGGGGCTCTCTGAGTAGCCAGCCTAGCTGACATGACAAGATCCATATCCTGTGAGAGATATCTCAGAAATTAAGGCAGAGAAGTGACTGAGGGAGACATTTGCATGTCAATATCTGCTCTCTACTTGTGCCCAGACTGGTGACCTTTTAGATATGTTGTAATTTTCTCATAAAGAGTAAGCTGAACAAAAGGAAACATGGTATCTAAAAATGTTTGTGTGTGTGTGTGTGTGAATGTCTGTGTGTAAGCATATATTATGTGGTTCACATATGTGTGAGCATGAATGCATGCATACTCACACACATGCAAGTATGCATATGTAGGTCAAAGGTTATCTTCCTCAGTTGTTCTCCATTTATATCATAAAGTTGGATCTCCCACTTGAATTCAGAGCTCACCATTGGCATGCATAAGCTAATTAACTTGCTCTATAGATTTTCTCAGCTTCCTGAACACTGGTATTAGAGGCAGGCCATCAACTTGCTCAGCATTTAGATGGATGCTAGAACTCTAAACTCCAGTCCCAGCAGTTGTATGGCAAGCATTTTTCAAATTCCTGCAGCTGTACATTAGTCTTTTAGATGACAATTTCTATAAGATATGAGCACATTCATGCTTCATCATTGAAACACATTGAGATACTTTGCTCTGGTTTATATATCTTGTCAATTCCAGTTTCTGATATCTTACAATAATAGCAGTAAAAAAAATGCATCCAGAGAGTAGTTGTGAAATCAAATCCCAGCCTTGTTAACTACGAGCAGAATGGATCATGCATGAATTACTCTTAGAGTTATGAGAATTAGAAGGGCCCACAAATGGTCTTTGAGTTGTTTGCTACACAGTGATGGAATAATTAAAATTAGTTTCTATCATTATTAACATATTTAAAATTAGCTTTTTGAAGAAAACTTCCTAAGTTGGCTACATCCTTATGTGGTCACTCTGTCACAGGAGTTTATGATTAGGGTGATTTTTTTCCTTTTTAAAATCTATCTATCTATCTATCTATCTATCTATCTATCTATCTATCTATCTATCTATCTATCTATCTATCTAATATCATGTGTATGAGTACAGGCATACCTGGACTCACCTTCTACCTATTTAGGATAGGGTCTCCTTTTGATTAGCACAGTGTATTCAAAATTATTTGGCCTGTGAGCTTCCAGAGATTCTCCTAAATTATGTTCCATCTTGTTATAGAGGTACAGGGATTCCAGATGTGAACAATCAGTCTGGCTTTTATGTGTATTCTGGGGATCTGAACTTGTGTCCTCCCATGGGTACAGCAAGCACTTCGGCCATTAATCCTTCTCTCTAGCCCCAATTTTATTTTATTTTTTAACTGGTAGTTGGCAAGATCTATGCAGAGAGATAGCAGTTGTTACAACTTGGATATGTGCAGAACTGGAACCTAGAGAGTAGAGATCAGAGATGCTGCTGACCTCTCCAGTGAATAGGACACCTTGTCCTATTCCTCAGCACAGAGGGACCCAGCCCAGATGTCAACACTGACAAGATTTAGAAACGTTCCCCTGCATCAATCCCAGTACCTTTTCAGTGGGTACTCGAGGCTGAGTGCTTATCTTTCCACTTCTGCCTACCTCCTCCGAATCCTACTTGCTCCAGCAACAATGCTTTGCACAGAGCACAGTGCATGTTTCAACAAATGGAGTCAGCAGCAAAGACAGTCTTTCTCCTAGAACCCTACTGATTTTACCTTTTGTAAGGTAAATTAAGAATAGATCTCTGATTAGAACTTATAGTGCAGTTTTCATATTTGAATTATCTTCACAGTCTCTCTCTCTCTCTCTCTCTCTCTCTCTCTCTCTCTCTCTCTCAATTTACTAAGCATTTAGGAGCAGGAGTCAACTTTTAATAACTATAGATCTCAGAGAAAAGTTTTCTCTTGTGTATGCCATCAATTTATGTAGACAGTTAAATTGATTTTGCTTTATGTGCTTTCTTTAGATCCCTGTGAGAAAGACACATTTGGAAGATAATTTCTACGTGAGATGATAGACTGTTATAAAAGTCTGTTATAAAGCCATGGTCTTGTGGGAGGAAATGCTGACTTCAGGGAAGTAGCAACATGTATTTTACTCGAGGTTAAGGCGCTTACCTGAAGTCAACTGAGACAAATCTATTTGTAGGAGCCAAAAGAAAAGCACTTAGGTACTGAGGCTACAGGGAGCTGAGGTCTGTGCTTCTCCGTGCTGGTTGCATATTAGAATCTCCTAGGGAGACTTAACATACAGTTGCCTGGGTTGCAAGCCCATACAATTTAAGCACATATTTTGGATGAGCCTAGAGAACAAAGTGTCCCAAAGTTTCTCATGTAATGTCTCTCTATCACTCAGATGGAGAAACATTGTCTAAGCAGAGAAAGAGGTGACAAGTATAATAGCTAGTCAGAAAGAGGTAAACTACGCAACAATGCAGTTCCTATTTTACAATGTTACAACAGACATCTCCATCATCACTGTGCAATAGAGCTTACAAATATCACCCAAATACATAGTGATGCTACTTTTCACTCAGTACTGTGATAAACTTTAGTAATCCCAACACTCATGATGCTGAGGTAGGGGATCTTAAATTCATGCCCAGCCTGGTTTACATAGCAAGACTGAATTTTCTCTGTCCCCAGATGGCACCTTGCATTTGTATCTTATGGTCAAATTTTAGAATTACATTTATATTTTACTTAATATTGATCAGAAAGTAGGCTCTTTTTGTTGGATTCATTTGTAGACAAACAGTTCACAAAGCTCATTTGATCTCTCTAAGTTCAGTTTCATTTCTCTTCCTGTTCTTCCATGTGTTTCTTTAATAACACACAGCAAGTTTCTGGTCTCTGATGAAGGCTTATGAGCTAACTGGAAGTAGTTAGAGAATAATATGGAATTGCGGGAGGTGGCAGAGTTTCAGAAGTGAAGTTAACAGGAACATGGCATCATCAAACAAGTGAGAAATCAGTTTTCTATTCCTTCCTTTGTGGCATGATGTCTCAGCAGAGATCCAATCATGCAAATTTGTATGCATTACAATCAGGGTTGCCATTTCTGTTATTCTCTTATTTCCAGGCTGGTTGTTCAACCTATATAGTTAACACAGTTTTTGTTAAGTATTATTTCCACCAAGAAACTGCCTATCACTTATGCTTCTGCTGAACCTGTCATTTGAGGAATTCTGTCACTCCCTAGTCACCACAATACTAGGTCACCAAAAGCTGATCCGTCAGGTATCTGTGTCCTGTGTGTATGGTGGGTATGCTTCCTGTCCTGCAGTTTTCCTGGAAGATACCAAGAGGCACTGTATCTCTCTTCCTTATATCATGACCAGGGAGGTGCCTTGTCTTTATGCTCCACCTTTGGAAACACGAGCTGTGTCAGGAGATAGTACAGCCAGGCATCCCACAAACAGGAAGAGATATAAATAGAAAAAAAAGCAAGGGCACTAAGAATGGGCACTAAGGATCTGTTGTGTGTGCTCTGGATCCACTTATGTCTTTAACATCCAAGTACATGAGCCATTGAATTATTCTTCATATATCAAGCAGAATAGATAATATTTGTTAGTTTTTAAGGCAAAAAAATATTTGATTATGAAACTATTCAGTCTAGAAACATAGGCTATTTGGAAATATTTATCATTGACCCATTTCAGCTCAGAGTAGGGTTGTCACATAGCATTGAAAAATTTAAACTTGCTAGTTTAATATCTGTTGCTGTGATAAAGTATCAGATAGAGAGCAACTTAGGGGGAAAGCCAGTTTATTTTAGCTAACAATTCCAGGCTACAGTTCATCACATCAAGAAAGTCAAGGTAGCAGGAGCTAAAACAGCTAATCATATCCTGTCCACCATTAAGAGCAGAGAGAAATGAATTCACAAGCATTTACTATTCAGTTTACTTTCTCTCCTCTTATCTAGTCCATGATACATTTCTAGGGAATGTTGCTGGGTTCCGTCTTTCCATATCAATTGTAATCAGGAAATTTTCCTAGAGTCATGCATACATACCAAGCTGATATATGTAATACCTCATTGAAACTCTTTTCCTCTGTGGTTCTAGATGGTGTCAAGTTGCAAAATCAATCATCAATGGGAGGAGAGGTCCTTGGTCCTGTGAAGGTTCTGTGCCCCAGTGTAGGGGAATGCCAGGGCCAATAAGTGGGGAGGGTGGGGTGGCAAGCATGGGGAGGGGGGAGCCAACAGGGGTTTGTTCTTGTTGTTTTTGTTTGTTTGTTTGTTCTTTTGAGGGGAAACTGGGAAAGGAGAAATCATATGACATGAAAATAAAGAAAATATCTAATAAAAAAAAAGTAGGATCTCACCGCCCTATACTTATTGTTCTACCTGGTGGTATGGCTCATGCCTCCAGCCACTACTAACTATGAAGCTGGTTCTAATGCACTCACTCTTACTAGATGAGCATCCTCAGCTTCATCGGGAACTTGATAGAAATGTGAGTTTCTGGAGTTTTCCTAAGAATTAGAAATTCTGATATTGTATCCCACAAGCATTTTGTCTTAAGTAACTCATTGGGTAATTTTGTTTTGTTTTTTATTCAAGTTAGAAAACTATTAGTTTAAAGTTCTTAAAGTATTTTTCTTTAATTGTCTATTAATAGACCTAATTAAAACCTTTTAAAACTTTAAAAACTTTTAAAAACTTTAATGTATTTTAAGAAAGAAAAGGAAGTGATGAATTTGATGTTGACATTTTATTTATTCTTTGGTAAGACTCATTTTAACAGCATACTATGAGACAAAATGCACATTTAAATTTTATCTGTCAGAGGGATAATATCCAATATATACAAAGAACTCCAGAAGTTAGACTCCAGAGAACCAAATAACCCTATTAAAATGGGGTACAGAGCTAAACAAAGAATTCTCAGCTGAGGAATATGGAATGGCTGAGAAGCACCTAAAGAAATGTTTAACATCCTGAATCATCAGGGAAATGCAAATCAAAACAACTCTGAGATTCCACCTCACACCAGTCAAAATGGCTAAGATAAAAAACTCAGGTGACAGCAGATGCTGGTGAGGTTGTGGAGAAAGAGGAACACTCCTCCATTGCTTTTGCGATTGCAAGGTGGTACAACCACTCTGGAAATCAGTTTGGTGGTTCCTCAAAAAATTAGACATAGTACTACCTGAGGTCCCAGCTATACCACTCCTGGGCATATATATATATCCAGAAAATACTCTAACATGTAATAAGGACACATGCTCCACAATGTTCATAGCAGCCTTATTTATAATAGCCAGAAGCTGGAAAGAACCCAGATGTCCATCAACAGAGGAATGGATACAGAAAATGTGGTACATTTACACAATGGAGTACTACTCAGCTGTTAAAAACAATGAATTTATGAAATTCTTAGGCAAATGGATAAAACTACAAAATATCCTGAGTGAGGTAACCCAATCACAAAAGAACACACCTGGTATACACTCACTGATAAGTGGATATTAGCCCAGAAGCTCAGAATACCCAAGATATAATTCACAAACCACATGAAACCAAAGAAGAAGGAAAACAAAGTGTGGATACTTCAGTCCTTCTTAGAAGGAGGAACAAAATACTCATGGAAGGAGTTCCAGAGACAAAGTGTGGAGCAGAGACTGAAGAAATGACCAACCAGAAACTGCCTCACCTGGGGGGTCCATCCCATATATAGTCACCAAACCCAGACACTATTGTGGATGCCAACAACTGCTTGCTGACAGAAGCCTGTTATAGCTGTCTCTTGAGAGGCTCTGCCAGTGCCTGACAAAGAGGTGGATGCTCACAGCCAACCATTGGATTGAGCACAGGGTCCCCAATGAAGGAGCTAGAGAAAGGACCCAAGGAGCTGAAGGAGTTTGAAGCTCTATAGGAGGAACAACAATATGAACTAACCAGTACCCTCAGATCTCCCAGGGACTAAACCACGAAAAGAGTACACATGGTGGGATTCATAAACCCAGTTGCATATGTAGCAGAGGATGGTCTTGTCTGTCATCAATGGAAGGAGAGGCCCTTGGTTCTGTGAAGGCTCTATGCTCCCTGTAGGGGAATGCCAGGGCCAGGAAGCTGGAGTGGGTGGGTGGGTAAGCAGGAGGAGAGGCAAGGTGATAGGGGGTTTTCGGAGGGGAAACCAGGAAAGGGAATAACATTATAAATGTAAATAAAGAAAATATCTAATAAAAAAAGAATAACTGTATCACAGAAAAAAATTTATCTGCCATATGTACTAAAATTTCACATTTTTGGAACCAATATTCTATTTTCTGTTGATCCCTTTTTATTTAATTATTATTAAGCATATAAATATATAAGTATAAATTGTATAAATGTATAAATTTATAAATATATATATATAATGCACATATGTGTATATATAGAAAGAATATGTGTATGTGTGTGTGTGTGTGTGTGTGTGTGTGTGCATGTGTCTGTATCCATTAAATATTGCTCATGTGTATGTCTTTTTTAGGAATGATCACTTGATTTTGCATAACCAATCATAGGACTCATTTTTGGTCCGGACCCTCTCAGCAGTCATTAATTTCCCATAGTTTATTTCCCATAGATAATTTCCCATATCTTGCAGCATGGCCTTGTGTGGTTTCCCCCTTCCATACGGCATGTCAGCTGGTGTCATTATTTTTCAGATTTTATTTAGGCAGCCAGATTGCTGAGATCTCATGGGTGGAGCTTCCCAGTCAGGTATTAATGACAAAACCTTGCAGCAGGCATCCTGATGCTCTGACTCTTACAGTCTTTTGACCCTCTCTTGTACAACAACCTGTGAGTCTTACTTAGGTGTAGGGGTTGGGTCCTTGATGTATTATTTGGGGCTGGGTATCCCATGCTCAGCTGTTC
The DNA here is from genome assembly GCF_008632895.1 of Mastomys coucha. Taxonomy (NCBI): domain Eukaryota; kingdom Metazoa; phylum Chordata; class Mammalia; order Rodentia; family Muridae; genus Mastomys; species Mastomys coucha. The sequence goes on from NW_022196903.1 coordinate 102,829,354, forward strand.
TTTGCATTTTGACTAGCTTTGGGGTGGGGGGGACGTCTTCATCTGCTGTCAAAAGAAGGTCCTTTGATGAGAGGTGAGAAAGTGAGAATTATACTTATCTGTGGTATGAGGATGTTTAGAATGCAGTTAGAAGTGCCACTTATTTATGGAAGTGGCAATGATAGGTTCTCCTCTAAAAGCCATGACTTCATTAGTCATGTAAGGTTGGCTAGAACTACAGAGTCAGACATGAATTCTCTCCTACTGAGCAGCCAGGCCTTATATACAACTAAAGACTGTTGGTTAGCCCCTGGATATAAATGTTGCCATGACATCATTCAGAATATCTTTCATGCTGTACATTGTTGTGGTTTCTAGGTATCATGGTTGGGTATGGCCATTGATCATTTTTTTCTCCTTTGGCATCTTGCATAACAACTTCTAGGACTATGAGAGCTAGTCTCAGTGAGGAGGATTCCAGTTCCTTTCTTGTCTGATTTCTTCAAGACCAGTACCTGAAGTGTGTGGAGTCTTCAGCAATAAAAACTTACCTTCAAATCCTAGGAGACAACCAAAAGCAATAGCAATAACCTGTCTTGTTTTAGGGAGTCACCTAAAGGCTCCAAACAAATTAAAACAAGTTTCTCATGACAGAAGCTGAGGTTTTTGTTAGATACTCTATGCCAATTTGGGGACAAATTATCTCTGCTATTGGGATACCTTTAAGTAAAGTGTGTGTGTGTTTATACATGTTCTTCTATATTGTGTCAAGTTTTAGGTAAAGATAAAATAATATTCTATATGTCTTTCTTGATTGTCCTTAGTGTTATTTATTCCTTTTCCCTCCACACTCCATGGATAAAGTCCCAACAAATTTTCCCATTTCCCTACTTCATAGCATAAATGTTCTAGTTTCTCTCTCTAGAGTTTCTCATCTCCCACTTCCCATGGTCTGTTTTTACTTTCTTGATTTCTGCAAATACTATAGGTTATGTATTCACATTTTAAATTTTGGAGCTGGGAACCACAAACAAGAGAGAATATGGTATTTATATTTCTGGGCCAGGGTTTCTTCATCCAGTATATTTTCTAGTTATCCATTTACCTGATAATTTTATAATAGCCAAATAAAATTCTATTATGCATATGTACTACATTTTTATCACCCAGTCATCAGTTGAAGGATATTTAAGTCATTTCTGTGGTATATATTTTGGGGTCCTACTATAGTTTTGAGTTCTCTCATTTCCTCCTTTTCAGGTTGCACAAACACTGTTGCACATAGAGCTGGAATGCTTTTGCATGGAACTCAAGAAAGCTGTGTGGACAGTAGTAGACTGTGACCTTGATTAGCAGGGTTTACCCACATATTTCCATTTTCTAGTTATTGTGAATGTTATTTTTCTTGTTTTTTTTACACACCTCCCCAATTCCTCTAAACCTTATACCACTCCCTTACTGTTTTCCTACCTTTCCCTTGATAGTTCCCTTCCCGTTCTCAGGAATATCCTGAAGAATAGATAAGGAACATCTATTGCAAGCACACAAAATCTACCTTTTTATACAAGTTGCCTTCTGTAGAAAACTTGACAGTGCCTCAGACCATTTCATTTAATCATGTGCTAATAAATGAGACATTACATATAATAATGGTGATAACTTACCTTATTGAATGTTTATTATGTATTGGAAATTTTGCCGTTTTTTTGGTATGTATTACCTTTCTTTATTTATTAGTGTACAATTTTTTTTTGGTGTGGTTGCCTCCTCTTCATGATGTTTGAAGATTCTGGTATTCAGACCTAGATTAGTGACTTTTCTGAAGGTGTAGATGCTCTAGGGAGCCTCTCCTTTGTAGGATAGGGGAAGGCTTCAAGAGGCTTCTTTGGCCTCTCTTAATCTCTCAGAAGAGTAAACATTATTTGAAAGAAGCAGTTGGAACACTTTGATGGTGAAAAGGAAAGAAGCAAGAGCTGGAAAAATTTTGCAAGTAATTCTATTACTTGCCTGTTAACTGCTTAAGCATGTTAAGCCCAGGGGGAATAATGGTACGCATTATAAGCCATCTGGTTTTAATACAGTAACTTGAAGCTAATAAAAATAGTCTGAGACTGAAGAGCGGAACAATTATCTCTTTATCAGTGATGGTTCTGAGCATTTGGAAGAACATTAGAAAGGCTGTCTGCTGTATTTCCAAATGAGTATGCATACCAGACAGCTGAGGCATCTGGTTGGAAGTAGAGGTTTATGGGTCTTGCCTCTTAAGACACTGAGTTATCAGCTGTGTACATGCAACAAGAATCTATAGTTATAAAGCAGGCATTTCAGAAATGGTTCTAAATCCAAACTATAACTTGAAAACTGCTTAGAAATTTTTCAGGAGAAATCTCTCCCAGGCTAGTGATAAACTGCCAGGTAACTACCAGTTTTGTCCTTTGAATTTTGATAATATTAGAATTCATTGAATGAAAAAGATATGCTTTGATTTTTCTCCACAGTATTATACCAGTACCTTGTATCTATCTTATATCTTTTCTTTAGATTTTTGCATGATTGAATCAGTGTCTAATACTCTGCTGTCTATACCAGAGGGCTCACAAGGAACAAAAGCATTTGAGACAGACTTTTTGAAAAACAATAACAACAATGACAACAACAACAACAAAACCTCTGACTTGAGCATTTTAGAAGGATTTGGACAAAGATGATAATTGGTTTAGGTCCTTTGTGCCCTCTAGCCTAGGCTACTCAATTGAAATTTCAAGTCAAGATTGTAAGAACAATTCCTCTTATTTAGATGGCACTTGGCTTTATATCATGCAAAGGAAGCATTAGCATTTTCAGAAACACAGGATAATAAACAGGGTTTCTCCCACATGGGATTGTACTTACATCTGAGATTTTCTAATAAGAAATTGATTTACATGATTATAAAAATTAGTAGGTCTCATGATTAGCATGTTGATTGGCAAGCTCGATACCATGAGAGTTCATGATTCAAATTCCATTTCAGAGGCAGCCAGGCTAATATTGCTGAAGGAGCTATGAGTTCTGTTCAGATCTATAAACAAGAAATGGCTGGAGTTCTCCATCAAGGCAGTGAGGTTTGGGGAACTCCTGTTACAAATGATTTGCTTTGTTGGTTAATGTGGATGTTGAGCTGATTGGACGAGGCCCACTCTCAGTAAGGAGTAGATGTGATATACCTATTCTGACAACTTGTGAAAATCCTCTCATGGCAACTCCAAGGATAATGTCTGCAAGATGTTTGGGTGTTCCAAGACTCCATCAAATTGACAAAATTAATCTTCATAAAGATCTCTGTTGAAAAGGATATTGTCATAAGAAGAAACTCATGAGATTATGAAAGGTCTCACTTTTGAGGTTCAAGAGGGACACTGAGATGGATTGTCCTTTTTGGTAAGAGTTTTATTGAGACAGTTATTAATACCATGGACAGACAGATAGGAGAAGAGTGTGAAGTCAGTGAAAGGTTTTGACCTCAACACCATATGTAGATAGATAGCACCTTAAGGGTTCAAAGAAGAGTTTAGACACCTGTGACAGAGTAGAAACACCTTATGGGTTTCTAAAGTAAGGGGCATTTCATGCCAAGTAGCTGTTGAATAGTAATGCTTATAGTCATGCTGTCTCCAATTCCCTGGAAAGTGGCAGAAGAAGGATGATATGTCTTGCATTGTCAGCAAGGGAAGAAGAATTTCAGATAATGGATATCTTCCAGCATGTGTGAGAAATGAGGAAGAGAAGTATGTTTAGTTAAGGCATTCCTGATTTAGAGATGGGGATGTGATAATATATGTAGCCAGTTGGTGCTCTGGTAACCTGGGGTCTGTAAACATCTTTGAGGGAGATAGAATGGTTCCTGCAATTCCTTCTGCAATTAGGGTTCCTATGGAATCTGCTAGGGGTTCAGAGATTCGTTGTCAGGTTCTCCATAGGGAGTTTGCCATTCTCTTCACATTGGCTATAAGAAAGGGGTTATTGCAGCAACTCTGGCCTGGTTTTCCCCAGGTACAAACCTAACAGATTTTCTAAAGCCCCTCCTCTTTGCTCTTTCTAGCACCACCTTCCCATAGAACTCAGTTTCTTTAAGATTCTTTGTGTGGACTCATTACTCACACTACAGAATTGGAAGATCCCAGGCTCATCATCTAGTTTGGAGGCACAGTTCAATTCCTTCAGGCTTCCCAGAGAATGGTGGAACTATCATTCTAATTTGTCCTTCTCCCCTTTCAGTCTGAAGATCAATTCCTTATTTATTATTTATTTATTTATTCATTTATTTTTATTTGATGTATATCAACATTTTGGCTGCATGTATTTAGGAGTATCACCTAGGACCCCAGAGTTTAAATGATAGTATCTGATACCCTGGATTTGCTGTTACAGATAGTTGTAAGCCTTCATACGAAAGCTGGCAACTGAACCTGAAAAACCCTATTCAAAAACAACAAGTACTCTTAATGGCTGAACAGTCTCTCCAGCCTTGTGTCGTTCACTTTTGAAGTGATTTGAAGGGAAACACAGCTTAATTCAAAAAGATGAACTGTTAAGTTTGTGGAAACTGAACATATTTTTAAGATGGCATTGTATGCTCTCAAACTAGAAACCTTTCATTCTTGAAAAGATCCTCATCTTCATTTGAATTATTCCAGAGGAAGGGAAACTATCCCTAAACCACATCTTTCTGTTCCTTGAAGAGGCAAATAAGTATTTAAATTTTATTATTTTATCTATAAATGAATATGTACAGATAAAATATGTATAGATAAAATAAATATGAAGTACAGAGTTCATAAATGCATTCAAATATCACAGAAGTCTATGATGCCCAAACAGCCCAGAGATGTTGGTTCTCTAAAGTGACACTTGACAACATCCTGAGCAAATGGAAATTAGCAAAGTGTTCCTTTCACTTTTGATGCTGGACATGATTTTGAGAAAAGAAAATGTTTAGTTAAACAAGACAATAAGGAAAATTCTGCAGCAAAATTTGGAGCACAAAAAAAATGTACAGTAGTTTTTGTCCCATGGGACTTTGTATTTCAATTGGTCATGAACTTGAGTTTAAATACTTTTGTAGTATTATAGTAGAGAGAGTAGAGTATTAGTGGGTAATGGGGATCTCTAGAGTAACAAAACTTATGAAAAGAATGTGGTATGTGTGTGTGTGTGTATGCACCTATATATATTTATTTGATTGATTAAATTAGTACATTAAAATAGTAAGAGCCACTAACTTTCTCACACCTGAGATCTAATGGCCTCTTAATCCTTTATGCTTGATGTCTCAGTAGTTGTAGTATTTCTACACTGGCATACTGGAGAGGTTGACATTACAGTAATTGCCCTGTCCTGGAAAGCTATGTGCCTCAGCAGTCCCCATCAAACAGTGAATTCTGTGGTTCTTGGTCCTTGTTCATTGATGGAAGCCTGAAAACACTTCTAGTATCAGTGATGGAATCGGAATTGGCAGTAGCAGCACCAGGATAAATCAAATCCAAAGCAAGAAGGAAGACCATGCCATCAAAAGGTGAACAGCCATACTTCTGTCATACCTTATTCTTTTTGGCCTCTCACCAGAAGGTGTTGCCCACACTTGTGACAGGTCTTCCCCTATCAATTAAGGCACGTATTGAAGCTTTTCAGTTGAGGATCCCTGTTTCAGTGATTCTAGTTTGACATCAAAACTAACAATGGGTGAGGGCAGGGGGTTGGTATCTAGCTATGTAGAACTGAGTTGACCCTAATCTCAATTTGAATATGGGAGTATGAACAATTATCTTTTTGCTCCAGATAGGACACTACAAAAGACCAGACAAATAATTATATCCAATTCACCTTGGCTAACCAGAAGGTAGTCCACTATGTAGGTTAAGTTCAGTAAGGACTGGCAAGAATGTGGATGAGGAATTATTTATAATAGTGTAAGTGAGCCTTGAACAACTTTGTAACCAAGAAGTCTCATTCCAGTATGGATGGAGCCATTTAAAAGCTTCCTTCACCTGGACTTCTACCTCCTGTATCCTTCTGGCACCCTGGGACCATGTTTAGGGACATGCATAGGCAGTAGCAAGTAAGGAATTCTCTAAGGAATGGTAGTGGGCCCAGTATTGGGTAAGGGGAGTATTTTTTGCCATCTATTACAGCTCTTCTTATGTGAAAATGGGGCAACAGCTATCTGTTACCCTGAGAATGCTGCTCCAACACAGGCCTTGAAAATCAACATCAAAGATGAAGGACTTTGTAGGCTAAGTTATATCCAGTTTTTCAATAATTGGAGTTTGGTAATTAAGGTCAAAGTAGTGGGCAACCTATATATTACTGTCTTTTACACATTAGCATCTGATTCACTGGGTCTTAAATAGTTAAACATAACATCCCATACAACTCTATTGAATTAAAAAATCATACTGTATTTATGTTATCCCAGATCAAAGCACATAGTGGAGGGGAGTTGATTCTCTCATTCAATAGTGATTGTTTTTTCTTACACTTCTGGCGTAGTGTTCCTTCTAAATGCTTTCTGGCTCCACACTAAGTATGGAGTTCCTCAAATGTGTTGTCTGTATCTAACTGAACTGTTACTTTAGCAGATTATTTCTAAACACCTTCATAATTTTTTGTGTGCTTATCCCTTGTTTCACCAGTTTTTGAATATGGTATAAGTTTCAACTCCAAATCAGAAAGTCGATCCTGACAAAGCCATGTAATCAAAAGTAATTTCCATCATACAGTCATTCCAGAAAGAAAAATAAAGCTTTTGAAATTGTTGAGAGACTTTCACTATTGTATGTCAGGATTCTTTTCTAAGAGTTGTCATATAAAAATATGGCAAAGCTGAAATAATAATATACTTGAGTTTTTCCCCCCTGCAACATACTTTCAGTATCTTTTCAATATTTCCACCATTATTTCTTTTTGGCTACTGGATGAATCCTTCCTCAAATCAAACAGCTGAATTTTTATTATTGTACCTCAAGTATCTTAGAGGTGCAATCATGTCTCCTGGAACCCCTGCAACTAGATAACAATCCAATGAACTCTATCCAACCCATTTGGGGAGAGAGAAAGAATGTATCTGTGGGGACTTGAGCAAGGCATAAAAGGCTTGAGCTGTGATACCCCTGGGATGGCTTTGGTTCTTAGATGAGTGAATTCAAGGTGAACTTAAGTACATATTACCACAGAGGTAGTTTGAGTTTGTTTTCAGGAATGGGTGCCAATCTTTCATTAAAAACAAATAAAAATTAAGAATATCTTTAAAATAGGTGCTTCTCACTTCAACCACAGATAAGAATGTGCCACACAATAAGAAGAAGAGACACAGTTGCTTGTGGTAGGTCATCAGGGTAGTAGTTGTGGTTTAAGAGTCACTTGAGTCAGAATGTGTCTATACCATAAGGAAAGAAGGAGCTAAAATAGAATTCTTGAATGTTGGAAGTAGATTCCATGGAGTAAGGAAGATTGGTCTTATAGCTGAGGTCATATTTTCTACAGATTGCAGCCATAATCTCTTAACTTGGGAATGACACAGTTGTAAATGAACGTATTATATTTACAACAGTCCTGCAACATAGTGATATTTCTCTGTGCCTCACATTCAGTATAAGCAATAACAATGACCAAATTGCTCTTTTCTGTGCATTTTACAATCTGTCAGACACATTAGCAAAACCTAATGTTGAAACAAGCATTGATATTTTCCAAGCACTGGCCCTGGGCAGATTTGCAGGCTGTTCACATTTGAAACTGCCCTGGTGTTCAGTTATGAAGGCCCTTTAACTGGATTTTTTTCTTTCAGTTTTATCCTTACCCCTAAAGCATCTTTGGATTATATATACTCAATTGTTATTATTTCCCTTACTTTTCTTCCATAGACTACTGTGTAGTCCTGGTTGGCCTGGCACTTACTTTGTAGACTAGACTTGGTCTTATATGGGCAGAGATCTGTCTACTTCTGCCTCCTGAGTACTGGTTTTAAAGGTGAGTATCATTATCTCATTAAGACTCATTTGTCCTCATTTTTCATGCAGCCATTCCTTTTGTATTTTTCTGATGCTTCTCTGTCCAGCATCTACACACAACTCTGTCCAAGTCTAACAATCAAGGGGCAAAGAACACTTGCTTTGAATTAAAATAAGTTGTTGGGGACTGGGATTATAGCTCAGTGGTAAAGTAATTGTGAAGTATGCAGGAAGCCTTGTATTCAGTCTATATCATTATATAAAACCATGCCAATAACCCCAAAACTTGTGAAGAAGAAGCAGGAGGATCAGAAGTCTAAGGTCATTCTCTAGTACATATTGAGTTGGAGACCAATCAGGGATGTAGAAGAATCTGTTTGGAACAAAGAAATAATGAAACAGGTTAATGTAATTTAGTTTACTATTTACATAGCCTACATTAAATCATGGAGGGTCATATGGTCACACTCAAAGTCTTAGAGATAAGTGTTTGTGAAATGACTATCTTATTTAAATTATTCTTCCATTTTCCTAGAAGAGAACGAACCCAACACCATCTAATCTCTCATTGGAAACTCGGTCATTCAATTTTACATAATTTTAATCCATCAAAACCAACAATGCTTGACTCTGGCTAATCTGGGACCAAGAAAACAAAGCTAAAAGATTTTAGTCATCCATATCAGGGAGAAAAGGCATGCATCTGTTGCCTCCCAACCTCAGTCTCCTAATGAGAGTCTGAACTAGTCCTAAGCACAGAAACCACAAGTATTTTTTTTTTTTTACTTCTAATGACTTTACTGGGAATGAACTTGGAAAATTAATTATGAAGCTCACCAAGGCATGTGATTATTTTATTTTAATGCAAATTTCTTAGAAAATGATGTGGTGGAATCAGACTGTAGCTGATCTAAATTTGTTCAGATGTAGCTGATTATCCATCACTCATTCTTTATAGTTTTGTGTTTCCTTCCCTCTGATTTTTTTCTTTCCATTATTGCTCACACTGACCTTTTCTCTCTTGTGCTTCTACTCTGAACCTTCTTCAGACTACCTCTTATCTGATGAGAAATGAACTCCCTTCTTCACTTTCATCTCCAAGTTCCTCCTTCTTCTCCAGTTACGTCTTCAACCATACACCTACCCCACAGCTTTAATTCTAGGCTCTCATTTGCTGTAGTTTTCATGCTTGGGTGACACCCTCAGTCTTAGATCAGTGTTTTCCACTTGAGACACTGTCTGCTCCCTGCATCCTCATCGCCCTGGTAGCCTGGAATATTCAGGAGTAGAGATGTTGAGGTTAAATAGGATACATCACTGTGTGCTTGTTCTTATTGTTGGAGGAGAGATTGTGTGTGTAAATCAAAGCAGGCATTTCTATCATGACAACTTTAGCAGCAGCATTCTGCCCTTGAAGGGTTTATTTGCATCTAAACCTGCCTCTGCATTTATGAGTTCATATTTAAGTGTTTCAAGGCTTGTCTTCTACTTTGAGAAGAGAAAAGTGATGGGGATTTTATCCTTTTAGTTCCATGCAGGGGTACAGCAGGCGGTACCTACTGAGGTCCAGACAAGTGTATTACTGGGAGATATTTCCTAGTTTGATGACCTGTAGCTTCGAGCTATCATACATTGCTAATAGGATGGAGTGACAAACTTTCCTACTCTGTAGGGATTTTCAAATTTTTATATGGTCTAAAATAATGCTGTAAGAAGAATCTCTAGATACTTACCCCAGTCAGCTGAGCATTTTTTTTTTTACTTTCCTTCTAAGTTCTCCCTCCCTTCCTTCTTTCTCTGGCTCCTCTTCCACCTCTTTCTCCTTCTCCCTCTTTTTTTCTATCTCTTATCCATTCAGATCTTCCATAGTGAAATATCTATCATGGAGTTTAGTTTGCTTTTAGGACAATTAGAATCATAAGTTTCAAATTTCAGAGAGGATAGAGTAGGAAAAGTCAGGTAATATGATTTTATGGGTGGATTAGGAGCTAAGAAAGATTTCAGAAGAGGCAGAGGATTTGTCAATCAATTTCCTCCTCTTTTGAAAAGCACCTTAGTGTCATTTGATGTCTTTCAATCTAAGAATAAACATTATTCTTCTAAATTAAAACCTTGAAGAAAAAAAAAAAGAAAAGAAAACAGAGAAGAGAAAGAAGCAGCCTTGTTTTGGATTAACTAGACGTTAGTAATGAGGTAACCTATATAGGAGGAAGAAGAAAGAACACTTTAAAAAATCACTACTTTTAGTTTTATATTACTCTTGAGCCTCAAGCTAAGATTTTTAAAAGAGTTACTAGTTTCTTAAGATTTTGAAAGCAGAAGGAATGTGGCTGACTTTCTGGCCATGATGAAATAGTCTAGTTATCTGTATTTTTGACAAAAAAGTAATTTGCATTGAAGTTGGAGGAACACCCTGGTTTATAAGTAAGCTATTTTAAAAAATTCTTTGAGCTCTTTTTATGTGCATTTCATGAAACATCATGGAATGTGCAAAAATAGGGACTAGGGAAAAAGAAGAGAAATAGACGAATGGGGACGGGGCGAGAAAGTAGCAATTGAGTCCATGATCAATTCACACTAAATGTCTCAGGGCATTTCATGGCTACTCAAGGATGACATCATTGTAATCATTTGGGGCAGTCAAGGAGAGGGAAACTATGCCAGGCAGACCAGAGTTTGATGAAATGTTAAAGGACAATTAGGGAGATATTGGTTACTTTGAAAGGACATGTGGCCCACTCAACCAAGGGGGAAATCATGTCTGGTACTGGAAACCTAGTCAACTACCCAGGGCTAGGAGAAAAAAGTATAACCATTACTTTACTAAAGTAACATATTTACTAGCTACACTCTACATATTTGTACTTATACCGACAGAGAAATCTAGCCCTCATACCTCATCAAAGAAACTATATTTTGTAACAGTCAGAGACCATAAAAAAACCCACAATGAATCAAAGTGCAGAATTATGGAACCCATTTCCAAGGGATGCATCTACACAACAGTCTCAGGCTCGGGGAACATTCCTGGAGAGAGGAATAAAAGATTTGTAAAACCCAGAAAGTCAGAGAGTTTACTGTAAGATTATGTCTTTCAAGAGTGTCAGATGCTATACCCATTTAAAAAATCTCACCAAAATGACCATCTATACATGAGCTGAACAGGAATTAAAAGCAGTAGATATACTAAAGTGAACAAGGGATGGGGTAGGGAAATCCCATGAGGCCCCAACCTGACAAAGAACTACAAAGAACTAAAAACTACAAAGAACTACAGGGAACTAAAGAATGCTTGTGAGAGAGATAATCTTCCCCAGGGAAGTGCACATCATGTGGATACCAAATAACAGATACCATTTTTGAAAATAAAAATACAAGTAATATACAGACCAAGCTGGTTATATTTAGGAATATAATTCTATATCTATATCATCTATATCTATTTCATCTATATCTGTGCTCCTATTTTTCTCTCTCCCTCTATCTATCTATCAATCATTTCTCTCTCTATCTATCATTTAAGTATACATATATACATACAACAATAATTAATGAGGAAAGTGGCCATGAATATGATAGAGTAAGAAGGATTATATGGGAGGGTCAGGAAAGAAAAGAAGGAAGAGGAAAAAGATGCAATTATATTATAATCTGAAAAATACAATAAAATTTTAAAAACATGAGAAGGTCTCCAGAAGCACCAAGAGACATAAATAGAATGTTCATAATGGAAAGCATCCTCAGGCCACCCAAAAGATGGATGAGCCCTGACTGTGCCTGTGGAATACACTGCAGCGGGCAGGAAGAAGAATGTGTAGGATAAGTAACAGCTACTAAATATCTAGTATATTTTAAATATGACTTTAAGAACATACATCACAAAAACAAGTGTGTTTTGTTACTCTAGACTTTCACTGCCTACAATGAAAAAAAAAATCAATGATTCCAAAATCAATTTCATGACACAATACTGGGAGTTTTGAGATCTAATGGCAATGAGAAATAGTATCAGATGGGTGGTCACTCTAAAAATAAACACAAACTTCTTTTTCATTATAGCGTTCAGATCAGAAGGCCAGATTGAGGCACTTTGTGTAGATGTTATAAAAAAAATGGCAAAAATGCGAATTATCTTTTCTGAACATCAGGTTCTAATGTGCTCTAACTCAAAAGCAGTGTTTTTTTCAATCAAGCCACTCAGCCTTAACAATACAGTGGATGGTATGTGGTCTAGAGAAGTTTTAGAGATAGAAGAATGGTGTGAAAAAGAAGGACAATTCTCCACTGTCTGCGGAGCATTTATAACAGCACGCAGGGATGCTCAGAGAAGCATAAGCTCTTCAGTCTTGGCTTCTGTGGATTCACAGCTAAATGGTTTGTTTGAGGGAATCTGGTTTCTGCTGATAATTGGAAGAAGGATAAGAAGGTTATAAACAAACAATGGGCACAGAAGTAAACAACATTTAGAGAGCAATTTCAGTCAGTATCTCTATTTCTTATAATTAAGCCTCAGTGCAGTAATTTGTTTCGGATTCAATTATGAATAATGTTTTGCAAGTCATAAGATGCCAAGTCCATGGTTCCACTAACTGTGGCAACCTATGTGAAAACAAGGATATAGAAACAAAAATGGTCGTAGTGATGTTCTCTCTATCAAACCCTGTCTACACCAGAAAGTTGTCATGTACAGACAAAGGAAGATAGACTGCTTCATTTGCCGATATGGTGAGTTCAGCATCGATCCATCCATCATTCATTATATAACTGAGTATCTTCCATTTGTCACATTTTTGTATATCTCTAAGGGTTTTAGTATCAGGAAAGTTTTCAGAAAAGTTTTTTCTTTGACCCAGTGTGCTGGATAGTTTTATATCAACTTAACATGACCTAAAATAATCCAAGAGGAGGGAACCTTAAAAACAAAATGTCTCTATAAGATCAGGCTATACACCAAGCCTTCAGGGCATTTTAATTGTGATTGATGTGCTAGTACCTAGTTGGTTGTTGGAGGACCTGGGTTTTAGAAGAAAGCAGTCTGAGCAAGCCATGAGGAGCAAGCCAGTAAGCAGCACATCTCTGTGGCCTCCTGCTTCATGCCCTGTTTGAGTTCCTGTCATGACTTGCTTAAATGATGAACAGAGAAAGTGTAAGTCAGATTAGCCCTAAACCCAACCTCCACAACTTGCATTTTGGTCATGGAGTTTCTTTGCATCAATAGAAACCCTAACACATACAGTTAATTAATTTTTAATATTGTGTTGAAGTAATAGTGATATTAACTGGTATTTATTTTGTGTCTATTGTATGCTAGGTCCTTTAATTTATGCATTTACTAATTATATATTCTTAAACAATTGAAGCTTCAAATGAGGAATAAACTCTCTAATATCCCATAAGAAAGGTGATGTTTCTATCCAGTCACATTCTAGACTTTTATAAAATTTGTAAATATAGTGCCTATCTCATTCATTAATTAATAAGAATTATAGCTATCTTTTCTCATTGTTGTGGTGAACCCTCAACAGAAAACTCTTTAAGGAAAAAAGTTACTGTGCTCACAATTTATGGTGGCTAATTTGTAGTGCTTTATTTTTATAATGTATATTACTTGTTAGATATAAATAACAATAGTTGTGCATATGTGACTATAATTGTGTATAGTGTGTGCATGTGCTTGCACCCACATGTGTACATGTATGTACACACTTCACATTATGTGTGTAGAGGTCAGAGGACAACTTGAGGTCATCAGGTTTCTTTTTTCTTCATGTAGAGCATGGGGATTAAATTCAGACTGTTAATCTTGTTAGTGAACATCTTTATCTTCTGAGGCACCCACCACCCTATGATACTTTAGTTGTAGCAAATTATCCTCTTATCTTCTTAGAATAAATTACACCAACTTACTGATTCTATCATTAGAGAATTGATATACTCCTGTCATGTACGCATTTGGCTTCATAATTATGTTTTGCGAGTTTTAAGTTAATACCTGGATACTTTCATCACCATAACTTTAGTATAAATGTGTATATGATATAAACTTTTGTTTATATGCAATTATACATATTCCACTTTAAATGCACTATGAATTACTTGGATTTTTCTTCAACCTTATAAAGAAGCTATTGTTGTCATCCCTGTATAGAAGTGGAGAAAACCAAGAAAGAGAGGTTGATTCTCTCTTTTTTTATTAGATATTTTCTTTATTTATATATCATATGATTTTTCTTTTCCCAGTTTCCCTTCCCACAATCAAACAAACAAACAAACAAACAAACAAAAACAACAAGAACAAACCCCTGTTGGCTCCCCTCTCCCCCTCCTTGCCACGCCACCCTCTCCCAATTATTGGCCCTGGCATTCCCCTACACTGGGGCACAGAACCTTCACAGGACCAAGGACCTCTCCTCCCATTGATGATTGATTTTGCAATCCTCTACTATACACATGCTGCCAGAACAATCAGTCCGACCATGTATACTCCTTGGTTGGTGGTTGAGTCCCTAGGAGCTCGGAGGGTACTAGTTAGTTCATATTGTTGTTCGTCCTAAGGGGCTGCAAACCCTTCACCTCCATTGATCCTTTCTCTAACTCCTTCATTGGAGACCCTGTGCTCAGTTCAATGGATGTCTGTGAGCCTCTACTTCTGTATTAGTCAGGCACTGTCAGAGCCTCTCAAGAGATAGCTATATCAGGCTGACTTGTCCTTCCTTCTGTCTCTGCTCCATAGTTAGTCTCTGCAACTCCTTCTGTGGGTATTTTGTTCCCCCATTTAAGAAGGAATGAAATGTCCACCTTTTGGTCTTCCTTTTTCTTGAGTTTCTTGTGGTTTGTGGGTTGTTCTTCCTGTATTCCGAACTTCTGGGTTAATAACCACTTATCAGAGAGTGCATACCATGTATGTTCTTTTGTGCTTGGGTTACCTCACTCAGGATGATATTATCCAGATCCATCCACTTCCCTAAGAATTTCATAAATTCATTATTTTTAATAGCTGAGTAGTACTCCATTGTATAGATGTACCACAGTTTCTGTATCCATTCCTCTGTTGAGGGACATCTGGGTTGTTTCCAGTTTCTTCCTATTATAAATAAGGCTGCTATGAACATAGTAGAGCATGTGTCCTTATTACATGTTGGAGCATCTTCTGAGTATATGCCCAGGAGTGGTATAGCTGGGTTCTCTGGTAGAACTATGTCCAATTTCCGGAGGAACCGCCAAACTGATTTCCAGAGTGGTTGTACCACCTTGCAATCACACCAGCAGTGAAGTAGTATTCCTCTATCTCCACAACCTCTCCAGCATCTGTTGTCATCTGAGTTTTTTATCCCAGCCAATCTGACTGGTGTGAGGTGGAATCTCAGAGTTGTTTTGATTTGCATTTCCCTGATAACTAAGGATGTTGAACATTTCTTTAGGTGCTTCTCAGCCATTCAGTATTCATCAGTTGAGAATTCTTTGTTTAGCTCTGTACCCCATTTTTTAATAGGGTTGTTTGGTTCTCTGGAATCTAACTTCTTGAGTTCTTTGTATACATTGGATATTAGCCCTCTATCAGATATAGGATTGGTAAAGATCTTTTCCCAATTTGTTGGTTGCTGTTTTGTCCTATTGACAATGTCTTTTGCCTTACAGAAGTTTTGCAACTTTATGAGGTCCCATTTGTCAATTCTTAATCTTAGAGCATAAGTTAGTGGTGTTCTTTTTAGGAAAATTTCCCCTGTGCCTATTTGCTTGAGGTTCTTCCCCACTTTCTTTTCTATTAGTTTCAATGTATCTGGTTTAATGTGGAGATCTCTGATCTACTTGGGCTTGAGCTTTGTACAAGGAGATAGGAATAGATTGATTTGCATTTTTCTCCATGCTAACCACCAATTGAGCCAGCACCATCTGTAATCAGGCTCAATTAGAAAGATCTAGAAGGTTTTGAAGTCAAATGATCTGATTCCAGAGACCATTGTATTATTTTCCACAACATAAAACCCATTCAACAACATATGATATCTAACATCCTGTAATTCACATTAATAAGTTAACACCTAGATAGTAAGCTATGGGCAATAACTACTGCTTGTTGCGTAGGTACCGTTTGTCAGACATTGCTACACTTCATATATAAATTCCCACTTAATCTCAGCACTCTCTCTGGTACAGTTATATGCCATATGGTAAATAGTATTATACTAGTCATCAAAGGTAGAAGCAGAGCTTAGAGAAATGAGGTCTATTTAATTTTACACTGCAGGAGTGCGAAGATGCAATCTGGTCTACATAACACCAAGATCATCTTGTTAAATATTTTATCCTATAGATTTAACTTGCCTCTTAGAAGACAATGCATTGCTAAACCATCCTTGCAGAGGTAGAGCTGTTTCCAGTGAAAGAAACCATTGTTCTAAACAGTCTTCACATTCACAGAGCCCAACTTAGTGTCACCCTAGTGGCTCTCCTCTGCATAAGCATATCCTAGAGTCTATAAAATAAAAATACTGATGGCACTTTTATTTTTAATAAGCTAGCATTTTAGTCCTTCATTGTTTAGGAGAAATTATGACCAGGTATTAGGGGACTGTTAACAAGTAACAAGTATAGTCTGAAAAAGAGAGTATAAACAAAATAATTTATTACAAGTTAAAGTGGGAAAATTGAAGTTCAGCATTCCATGTCTGAAAGACACTGAACACAGAAAACCATCAAGAATTCTTGATGTTCTCTCTTACTCACACTCTGTTCATCTATTTCATTCTGTCTCAGCACCAGCCCATGTACTGTTTCACTGTCTATGTACTTGACATGAGCTCATCTCTATATCACATTCCTTTGTGGCTATGCAGTTTCTTGCCTGGCTTTTATATAATATCCCACCCTACCCATTCTTCAGGGCTTGATTCACAACCCCAACTTTCTCTAGAATTCCAGTGCTCATTCATTTCTCATTCTCTTTTACTTTAAATAAAGAGTTTCAAATTAATTTAAAAAAAAAAAGTCTGGTCACCACAACATGCACATTGTCCAGCATACCCTGAAGATTGGGAATCAGCAGGGCTAAAAAATGATTTCTAATTAAAAGATTTCAGCAGTTTTTCTTTATATACTCTGGAGGTTAGACTTGGGAAACCCTGTTCTGAGCAATTAGAATTCAAAGTGGGACATATTAAGAACTCCTTTCTTTGCTGTTGTCCGTTCCCAGAATGTTCATGAAACAAAATCAGAAACCCAGATATATTTAAAAAGATAATATTAAATAGAAGATAGGAAGATAATAGTTTCCTGATTGGAAGTCCAAAGAAAATAGAGGAAGTCTAGTAAGGGAAACAAACAAACAAACAACAACAACAAATGTCTACCTATATAATGAAAACTAGAGGAAACAATAGAGTGAAAGCAAGAAGCAATGAATGCAGAGAAAGAAACAGGGCTGAGTGAAGACCAGAGTTAGGATGAGATATCAGATGGGGAGAGAACAAAATAATTTGAGGTATTAGCCAAAATTTCTCTGGTAGAATTTGGGGTCACTCATATATACTGTCATATCATCTGCAAATAGTGATACATTGACTTCTCCTTTTTAAATTTCTATCCCCTTGATCTCTTTTAGTTGTCTTATTGCTCTGGCTTTAAGTTTCTGTAGTTTGATGTTGGCTATTGGCTTGCTATATATTGCTTTGACTATGTTTAGGTATATACTCTGAATCCATGATTTCTCTAATACTTTTAACATGAAGGGATGTTGAATTTTATCACAGGCTTTTTTAGTGTCTAGTAAGAAAAAACTCATATGATTCTTTTCTTTTAGTTTGTTTATGTGCTGGATTATGCTGATAGATTTTCATATATTGAACCATTGCTATACCCCTCAGATGAAGCTTACTTAATCATAATGGATAATGCCTTTAATATGTTCTTGGATTCAGCTTGCAAATATTTCATTGAGTGTTTTTGCATCAGTGTTCATAAGAAAAGTCATTCTGAAGTTCTTTTTTTGTTGTTGAAATTTTGTGTGGTTTAGATATCAGGAAGACTGTCCTCATAGAATGAGTTTGACAGTGTTCCTTCTGTTTCTATTTTGTGGAATAGTTTGAGGAGTATTGGAATTAGCTCTTCTTTGAAAGTCTGGTATAGTACTTCACAAAACCATCTGTTGTTGTTGTTGAGGAAGATGATAATGATGATGATGATGATTATGTGAAACACTCCACAAATCCAAGTAAGCTAAACAATAAGGGAGGTCTAAGAAAGAAGCTTGAATCTCACTTAGAATGGGGAATAAAATAGTCATAAGGGGCAGATGGAGGGAGGGAAGTGGAAGTCATTGGGAGTGGGGAAGGAAATAGGGGATTCAGGTTCAGGATAAGAGAGATGGATAGATGGCCATGAAAATGAATGGAAATACGCAACTGACCAGAGTGAAGAGGTGGGAAACATCTCCAGGATGAGAGAGCGACCTGAAATAAGTGAGATGCCCAAGAATTAATGGGGGTGACCTTAGCTATATCTCACTACATTGGGAATGTGGAACCTGAAGAGGCCACCTCCTGTCACAAGACAGGAACCCCAGCGTAGTGATAGAGACACCAAGACATACACAAAATTTCCAATCCAAAATTCATCTTGTCTATAAGTAATATAGGCATAGGGGAGGAAGCAGAGACTGAGGGAATGGCCAACAATAACAGGCCCAACTTGGTATCCATCCTGTGGGCAAACACCAATCCCAGAGGGCCCCTACTTGCTCAGAGGAGAAGGGGATGGGAGATTGGGGGGGAAGAATTATGGAAAGGGAGGACTGGGAGCGGACAATGAGTAGAATATAAAGTTAATTCCAAAAAAGTAAATTAAATTAAGAATATAATTTAACATAAGCTTATAGCTTATTGCTATAAGCTGTGAAGTGGTCTTTTTCATGCCCTTCAAAAGAATTTGTAAAGAACAGGAACATAGTAAAATAGGTTTATAAAAATGTATGTGAATTCAAATAAATGAGTAAATAAATGATCACTCAGAACATATAGAAAATAACAATAGGATTTCTTGGAGATTGAATCATTGTGTCTCACCAAATCCTTATGTTAAACCTAGTCCCTATTGTGATAGTATTTTGAGATGAGACTTTTGAATGGTGATTAAACCAGATGGGCTATCTTACCATCAAAGCACTAGAATAAATGAAATGAGCCAGACATGGGACCCAGTGATGCCTCGATCTTCAATTTCCAGCCTTCTGAACTGTGAGAAATAAGTGCTCATTTATAAGAGGAGTATTTTTTTTTCTGGCAGTTATCTGGTCAAAGATGTAATTTCCCTTCATTGTTTGTTGTTAGGTAGTAAGAATTTTTTTTTCAAATGCAATGTGAACCACATTGGTAATGGACAATGTGCTACTTTTCCAGGAGCAGCTTGTGATGTTTGCTGTGGACTGTCCCCTTGACAGGATATAGAAGTACCTAGGAGACACCTGTGATGGGCTGACTGCTCAGTTTCTTAGCATTCCTGCTCGGCTAATCTTGATTATGTCAATTAAGATGTACAGTTCCACCCTAAAATTGGGTAGTACCATTCCCTCAATTTAAACTCCTAGCCATTTTGACAAAGGAAGTTAGCTAAGCACCAGTGTTCGCCACTTTCTTCTTCCTGAACTCAAAAGCAATGTAACCAAGCTGTTACAGTTTCTTCTTGCCTTGGCTTTCCTATGATGGTGAACTGTGTACACTTGAAACATGAGCCAAAATAGGTCCGGCCTTCCTTCAGTTCATTTTGTCAGAGATTTTATTACAGCAGATTATAGCAGTAGAAAAATTAACTATGATGTAATTATACTATTCTTACAATCAAGTAGTAAAAGTATAACATTTGTGACTTTTTCCCCCTAGAGGTTTAAAAAAGTGGCCTTGCATTCCAGTCTTGGTTGTATAATGGGGAATGAATATTTTTCCAAAATCTTGTCCTTCTCAAAAAGACTGTTGTCAGAGAAGTGCCATCATTGCTGATGACTATGGGGACCATATATTTTCTATTTCATATCATTCTTGCCCAGAAGGGTGACTTGATGTCTATATTGTTAGGGAATGGTTACTGAATTCTTGTCTCAATTAATGCCAAGTTGAGATTCTTGAGAGTCTTGAGTATTTATTTATTTATTTATTTATTTATTTATTTATTTTTGTTTTTTCCAGACAGGGTTTCTGGCTGTCCTGGAACTCACACTGTAGACCAGACAAGTCTCGAACTCAAAAATCCTCCTGTCTCTACCTCCCAAGTGCTGGGATTAAAGGTGTATGCCACCACTGCCTGGCTTGAGTATTTTAGTCAGTCTTACTTACAAAAATATAAGGAATGGTTCATGCATATTGACTCTGACAGCTTTTTAATGTCACAAAGATTTAAAGAGCCTGGAGATAACACTTACCAAAACGGGGGTGTTTTCCATGGAAAGGCTCAGAGAGTAAGAGGATGATCCCAGTGTTAGACACCAGAGATTCTCATCACAGTGACCTTGAAACCCCTCCTCTTCCTATCATAGTATATAGAAAATAAAATTCATAAAAATGAAATAAAATCAATTGGATAATACTTTGCTGCAGTAAAAAAAAATAGGATAGCTCAAAAGAAAGAGGGGGTGGGAGAAAAAAGGGAGGAGGAAAGGAAGCAGGGAGAAAGAGAAAGTGAGACCCAATGACCAATTCTTATCCAGGGCACATAGTATGCTCAGCCTGTGAATCACCTTAATCCATCTCTGTCTGTGACTTTGATGGGATGATAGAGTGGTTGAGTTAAATTGAAATTGAGCTAACTTGACAACCAAAGAGTGGCATTGTTACTGGAGGAAAAATCATTAACTTTGATGTGATAAATTTCTTTATAATGGGGGCATTTTTATTATCTGTAGTATATTTGCTTTGGTGGTCTTTTCCAATAAAGTAAACACTTCTAGTAAGCTGGAAGAGAAATGAAATATTCTTACATCTCTCACTGTTACTTAAAAATTTTGAAGGCTCCTTGTTGTCCTAGATTGCCTAATATGAAATGAAATACAGAATCACGAATACAACAAAATTGTGATTGTCGTATAGTAATTAATGCTTAAGTTTTTTAGTATATAATCAGGATGCACTTGTAAAATGTACTGTGTCTGGAAATCATTTGGCAATTTAACTTCACTGTGTGTTAGAATCAGTCATCTGATAATGTCAGCGAATTGGGAGCCTGGTGTATAATTAGTGTCTTTGTGCCAAGGAAGTCAGAGATGCAATCCTTTTCAGGCACAGTAGTTGCCAACATTCGTTGAATACTCTTGTCTCCAAGGAAACTTTAAAAATATTGAAACTCTCTGGAGATTTGTATTTAATTGTCTTATGGTGCTGCTAGGCAATAGATGATAGAAAAGATGGTAGATAGATAGAAGATAAAGAGAGATAGATGATATATATTTTATATATACATATATCTATATATATCTATACACATATCTATCTATATGGAGAGAGAGAGAAAGAGAGAGAGAGAGAGAGAGAGAGAGAGAGAGAGAGAGAGAGAGAGAGAGAGAGAGAAGACAGAGAGAATAATTATAATTTCCCAATTGGCTTTACTCTAAGGACCAAGGCAGTAACTAGTGACCTATTCTTTTATATGCTCAACATCAATTCATATTGTTGGAAAGAAATATGTTAACTGAAAAAAATCCTCACATAGATGGGATAGTGAATATGTTTCTTTATGCATGGCAACTTGATAGACTGGTAGTGGCTGCTTGGAGTCTGATATTGAAAAGATTATGATAGACATGGGAGATCATACTCAAGATATTGCTATGATCTCCTAAAGACTGTAAGGAATGAGTGGTGGTGGAGGTGTCATGGTTTAGTAGCTCACACTTTGCTAAGAGCTTAACTTAAGTTTCTAGACAAGAGTATTGTCTAGAATTGTATCCCCTCCCACTGCCCCCCAAGGTAGGGTTTCTCTGTGTAGTACTGGCTGTACTGGAACTCATTCTGTAGTCCTGGCTGTCCTCAAACCTATAGATCTATGTGCCTCTGCCTCTGCCTTCTGAGTACTGGAATTAAAAGTGTATGCCAACATTGCTCAGATTTTTTTTTTTAATTTAAGATTTATTTTTTTACATGAACTGATGTTTTTACCTGCATGTATATCTATCCAAGAGTGCCATATCATCTAGAACTGGATTTACAGACAGTTGCAAGCTGTCATGTGTGTGATGGAAATGGAACCCGAGTACTCTGGAAGAGCAGCCAATACTCTTAACTACTAAGCCTTCTTTACTGCTCCTGTTGTATTATTTTAAAAGATAATATTTTATTAATTCTTTAACAATTTCATGTGATCTACTTTGATCATATTAGTCCCTCCCCCAATTCTTCCCAGACCCAGCCTTTACACTTTTGTCACTCTACACACATAATATTGAGTGTAATTCCCCCCTCAAATCAAGTCTAGTTTGTGTTGCACAACTGGTTCCTGGACTATGGCTGACTATCAAGGTTAACTACATCATTAATAAAAGATGATTTTCCTTCTACTGGCAGCTACCAACTGTCAACAGATAGATACTCAGCTTGTGGTGGGACATAGTGCCAACCTCGGATCTCCATGTTGGAATTCTGTCTGGCTCAAGCTTTTCACGACTTAGCATGCTATTAAGCTCTGAGTTCCTATGTGCAACTGCACTGTTGTGTTTTGAAAACTTTGTTTCTTTGTTGTCATTCACCCCCAAAGGCTTTTACAACCCTGCATCCCTCTCTTGCATGGTGTTCTTGGAATCTTGAGAGGAAGAGTGTGATATAGATATTCTATATTAGGGTTGAAAAGTCTGATGAACCAGCTTGCCTTCATCTTGGGGTTGAAAGGCCTTTTATAATAAAGATAAGCTAGATTTACTCCTGTTTATGACTAAACCTGTATTTCTGAAAGATTGGGCTATGCTCCACTTGCAAACTTAAATACTAATAGTTCTGTACTGCCTTTTCCAGGAAATGGCAATCATGTCCTTTTTCTTCCAAAAAGCTATTAAGACCACCTTGGAACAGTGCCTTTGATACAGTGGGTTATTATGATGATCTTTCAACCTTAACTTTGTTTATATAGGTTTTTATAACCACCTCTTTGTTGCGAGAAATATTAAAAAGAACTCCCGTGCTACACCCAGCTACTCTGAGCCAGTCTCACTGGCCAGTTCTTATCTTGTGGTGACTCTCTGACTCAGAGTTCCAAAATATCTCCACCCAGCTTGCTAAGTTCCCACCTGCAGGTTGCTACCACACCAGCCCCGTGCTTCAAATCCCTCCCGCCGCCTTAGTGGTGCATATTTGGCAAACCCATGCTTTGCTGTCCAACCTTTCTCTCTTGTACCCAGTTGAACTGCCTGCTATGTGAAGGAAAATACCACACAGACAGTCCAGAAACAATGGTAACTCAATCTCTGGGCGCAACAACCAGAATCCTAATCTTGTAAGTCATAAAAAAATCTAAATTCTCTAATGGTGGCGAATCCTGGCGGATATGCCATTGAAACTGGCAGACACTAGCAGCTACATCTTGTCCTTCTATCCCTTTCCAAAAGGCTGCTAACTCACCCCTGCTTCCTCCTTTCCTCCATTAAACCTGGAAGTCCCGCCTACTTGCCCAATGATTGGTCCCTTCATTCATTCATTCATTCATTCAGAGGAAGGCTCTCAAGAAGTCACTTGAGTATGTGATTCATTCTTGGCTCCAGACAACTCCTCCTGGGAAAGCAGAATTAATATCAAAATACCGGCATCACCAGGGCCTTCCACAACACCTCTTGTTATGACCACCTTGTTATGTCCTGCTTCTGGAAGGGAGCCAATTTCCTTGCCAAATATCCCCATATGGAAACCCCCTCCTCTTGAGCTATAAAAACTTAATCTGGGAACTACATCCAGGGCTAACCACTTGAACCCTCCTTAGGGGGCTGCAGCCGTGTCCATGAATAACAAAGCTTGCTTTAATTAATTGCTTACTTTAATTAATTTGGCAATGATGATTTGGGTCAGTGATATTTCTTCTAATATCATTGGGATTAACAACTCCTCAGACTCTTATATTCTGCCATGCTGTCTCCGGTGCTAGAATGGAGTCTCTGAATAAATGGTTCTGTTCTTATATATTCTAGGTACCTTAGATACTGGGAATGCACTTGAGCAGATTGATGTCTTAGGTTTCTAACTTCCTAGACTACTGTCATTCTTCTTCAGTCAGGACACCCGGGGAGATTGCTTCATACATGAACACAGGCTGTTCCTCTTCAAATAGTTTCAGGGAGCCTAGAGGAAACTGAGGACTGCTCCCTGATAAAGAGAGAATGAACTATCTGACTGCTGCAGCTTTGGGGGTTTAGCATTCTCTGTAGTCCACAGGCCACAAGGCTTTTGTCACAGGCATATTCTCAGCGGGGTACCTGATAGTATCTGAAGGTGGCAGAGAAATTACATCAAATTATTCTCTAGCTCAAACCTAACAGAAAATCTGGTACAAAGTTGAACTGAATTTGTGTGTGTGTGTGTTTCTGATTCTGAATCAAATGAGTTTCTGCAAACATCTCTTTTAGGACACTGTTATTGCTGTAGTTAAATATAAACATTTTATTGTTAAGAATGTTTTATTTAGTTTCTAATTTGTGAGAGCATTTGGAAAATCATAAAATCACTTTGAATTTTGTCAAACAACTTGCCTATGCATTTTGATATGATATGAGCACAGAGAGTATGGAATTAACTGGGGAAGAAAACACACAAGTGAATATACCCTGGCATATTTGTGTATATTCAAAGATGAAAGCAAACAGGCCTGTTAACAGAGCAGCTCAGAAATTTACATTTTACAATGAAAATTACATAAAGAAATTTCATTGAAACTGTTTTTTTTTTTTTTTATGAAGTGACTATTTTAGATAGATAAGTCTGTCATCATTCCATATGTTCCAAAAATCATTTGCTGCTCCTCAATGGGGATTCATTGTCTACAGATTTCATAATACTATGCATTCTGGCCTATAACCTACACTATGATACTAAATAAAAGAAGTCATGAATTTGAGAGGGAGGGAACATGGGAGGAGTTTGGGGAGAAGAAGGGGAAATGACAAAATTATATTTAAATTAAATGAAAAATATTAGAATAGTACCTTAGGTATATTTTGGTTAATAGTTATCCAACACTTGATACCATAAATATTTTTATGGTTTATTATTTTTATTTATGTGTGTATGCCTACATTAGTTTGTATGCACTGTATGTATGTCAGTGTTGGAAGAGACAAGAGGGCATCAGATTCCTTGGATCTGGAGTTACAGGCAGATGCCTGGGTGCTACAAACTGAATCCAGGTCCTTTGCATGACCGGTAAGAACTCTTTAATAATGAACTATCTGGCCAGTTCCCTCCACTGAAAATATTAATAAGTTTTTGGAAATATATTACAGAATGTTTCTTTGACAATCAATATTATTGGGCAACATATTTGTTTATTAGGGAAGCAAGAAAAGCAAGAAAATGTTGATGATTAAAGAATCATATTGATTTTTAGAATACGTATCTGAGATATGGATCTATTAAACAAACACAGAGAAGATATAGAAAGGTGCTTGATTTAGTTAGAATTATTCAATAATTAAGGTTTCCTTCATTATCTCAGGTGTCCAGCAAGTCACCAGACACATTTATCTGAAATTAAGGATAAAGTGAAGATTTTAGATTTATGCATACAAAAATAACTGATGAATCAAATTTGGAATGATAATGAGGAAATGATAATAAGACAGATATTTATTAAATTCTTGGCTGGAACAATTGTATAGAAATAAAAAGTAACCAAAACAAAATAAATGAATAACCTAGAACAAAGTCAGGAACAACAACAAAAATATCAGATAATACTAAGAACACAGGAATTACATTGTCCTGAAGAACAATAGGGGATGTTGAAGATTGGCTGTAGATGGAGGAACATGCTTTTATTATTTTGTTGGGAGGATTCGATTTCTTTTTACTTTGAAGTGCTGTGCTTTCTTTTTAAGCATATTTAGTTTGAACTTTGAAGTTTAGCCTTTCCTAAGGACCTCTGCCACATTGTGGATTGTGAGCCGACTCAGGGAAATCATGATGCCCAAAGCTGATCCACTCCCTCAACCCAACTGTGAAAAATAGGGAAGTAGAAGAGATATTCATTTACCAATGGATGCTCTCCAGTTCTCTGCCACTGGGGAGTTATGTACCATCTTGATAACACATGCAGATAGCCTCAGAATCCAATTTGAATTGGTGAGTTGAGCAGCAATGATCTCTTCTAGCTCAGAAAGCATGAAAAACATTAGTGTATCAGCATCCATTGCATGTATCAGAGCTTTCCAATTGAGAAGAGACATCATAGATGACTCCCAGGTGCAAAGCATATGCTTTATGGATAATTGTTGGCCAGGGTCATACAGAACACAGTTGGATAATTGAAATTGAATTCAGTACTGCCCAATAAACTTTCAGTTTCCATTACTGATACATCTTGTGCTTTTCTTGGTGCTATTCACAAGGATACTTCTGACTACACTGCAACTTATTCAAATCAGAGAACTTCAGTGATGAGCATCAACAAAGCCAGCCAATGGCAGTTGTATAAGATAGGCTGAGTCAAATGAACCCTTGGAGCCAATTTCATGAGAACAGCACCCAAATTCAAACACTGTCATCAGAGGAAATAATGCATTGTCAAATCCTTCCAGTTTCTCTTGTCTAGATGATTTATCTCCTGAGGAGCATTTATAAATGGACCATATTTTCCCTGTATACAATGAAGAAAAATGAAGGCAACCCTTATACTCTGTGTCTTCAGAAGAGGGAAAATGATAGAGAGGCTTACATAGGGGGAGAGATTAAAAAAGCTTAGGGACAAATACAAGGGGAAATAATGATAGCCTGTGAATATTTGAAAGAAATAAACACGGATGAGAATGAAATTACAGTATTTAGAAAAGCTCAGTGGGGGGAAACTAATAGTAATGGGATGAAATAATGGAAAGTGTTAGATTCTACTCAGCAATGTCTTGCCAGGAGAATTAGATGACAGACTCATCTCCTGAGGCAAGTAACAGAATCATTGCCATTTTGGGAGTTTGAAAATGTCATAAAAAAATCCATAAGATTGCTGGCAGAGAGCAACTTCACTGCCAAAGCCAAGGAGTCAGACACACTAGCGCTATCATGAAATGTGATTCTTAGAAACAAAGAAAGGCTCAATGGTTGTACTTGCTCACCTTAACATGCTTTGGAACATCATCTACAAAGCTTCCCAGATATCCTCCTATAAGTTGACTGCCATAAGCTCCTATGTAAGTTACTATTTTTTTTATCAGAAACATGTTTACTAGTTATTGATCCAATATATCCAACTTGACATGTCTATAATATGTGTCTATTACCATGAGAAAACATGAAGGTATGTTGACCTTTTTGGTTATACACTGATTACATTATTTTTAGATTTATCTAATTTAAATTTTATCTTATGTGTATAAATATTTTACCTGTATGATATATGTCCACCATGTGAACTCCCGGTGCTGAGAGATGTCAGATGGGAGAAATGTAGTCCTGGAAATGGACTATAGATAGTTTTGAGAAACTATGTGGGTACTAGGAACTGAACCTAGGTCCTGTGCTTGAGCAGTCAATGCTTTAAACTGCTGAGCCATCTTCTCTAGCTCCATGTTTGTTTTACATAGTGAATTTATTATATTTGTATACCAGACTAATTCTCATTATAGGATTTAGGAAATATAAGAAACTATACCCAAATTCAACCCTGTCTTCCAAAAATAACTTCAATAACTATTAAGTAAATTGAATTAAAAATATTTCTCTGTATATGAAAAACTATCTATGCATCTAGCTAGATTGCTACAATATCACAGAAACCTTAAGATGCTACCATTGTATAAATGCTAAATAACACTCAGTTTTGAATTTTCAGTTTTATTGAAATTTAGTAAGAATAAAAAAATCTCAGAGAAATGGAAAGAACTTAATATCAAAGAACTACTTTCTATATAAGTTGTCATCTTTGTCAACAATTCCTCTAAGTTAAAATTATAACTATCTGGAAATCATGAAGAAATTATTATTGTTATATTGCTATTATTTTAAATTTCATTGTAATTCTGTCTTCTAATTTCTATCTAAGACTATTAGAATTTCAAAATTCTGCTTCCTTCCTCTACTGTCTCTAATTTCGTAATATAATTCTGTTCAAAATGTGTTATGACCATGACAGCTTAAGCAGATAAAAATTTCAGGCTGGAGAGTGGATGTGGGCATGAAGCCCCACCCCTAGCTAAGTAGCATTTGGCATTTGACAACCACTGGAGAAGGAGAGCCAGTTTTCTTTAAGAGTCTGACTGCTTGTAGGTTAATCACACTTCAGGGCATGTTTCCTAGCCTAGAATATTCAGGCAATATAAATTGCATTCAGCAGGTTTGAAAAAAAATGAGAAAGAGAAACCACAAAGTTCAGTAGAGAAGGAAGTTAAGTGGAATTGTAAGAACTGAGGGAGAGGAAGATAAATATGATCAAGATATATTTCATGGAATTTAAAATTATCAAGAAATTAATGATATACTTAAATATATGATTATATATAATATTATGTGTATAATGCCATGGCATTCTTGTTTTACTTAATTTTGCTAGTTAATTCGATTCTCAAGTACAAAACATTTAAGGAATAATTTTCTTGTAAATTTTGCATTTTATATAGTCTAGAATGAGATATAAATTTATATATATTTATGATATATGAAGTTATAACTTGAGACATAGATTAAGATAACTAGCATTTCTATTTTCTCTAGCAATTATTCTTTCCATGTATCAGAAACCCTTATATTCTTTGGAAATATTTCAAAGACTGTAGATGACATTTATCTGACCACACTAACTGAACACAAGAGGGAATTTTTCTTGTCTGTTTTTATATCTATACCAGATTGGATTCCTGAGCTATTATCTCACACTATAGGAGGAAGTTACCAATCCACTTGTTCCCTTTATTTTCATTTTATTTATGCCTAGTGTGGGTAGCCCTGCTGGACAACACATGCCCTCTGATAATCTGGGGCGACTTCTCTTTTACTAGCTTCCTACCTTAGATTGAATTCTTTCCCACCATAAACTGCAGTTTGCGAGGTTTTATTTTTAAAACTTAAGAGATATTTATTTTTAGTTATTTTAGTTCCATAACACAGGCAGGGTTGTAAACAGAGCAGAGCTGAAGCTTTGTAATACTTGTTAGGGCCCAAGAACCATTTGCATTTCTGTTTTGTACTTAAATCTATATGCCTGAGTTTCTTCATTTCAGAATTAGCAGCTTCTGAGCAACACATGTCCTGATGTTATCTTTCTTCAGCAAGGGTCCCTAACTCTTTCTATAACAAAGGAACTCTCTTTTTATTGTTTTGAGTTTCTCTAGCTCTGTAGAAGGAGCTGTGCTCCAACTCCGAAGTACACCTGCCTGTGCCTTCTGAGTGCTGGGATTACCATAACCTCATTTAGTATTTCTTTGATTTCTGCATATCTACAGTTTTAATTTTTCTGCATTCTATGACATTATTATACTTTCTTGAGTCTGTACATTTTTTTCCTTCAGTGACTACAATAAGATTTTTTTTCTGTCTTCATTTCAAATAAACATGAATGAGGATCCTGTAAGTGTAATTAACTAGTAGGGTTCTCAATGAAAAAGACTCTCCATCCAGCTTTCCTCATTCATCATTTCTGAGACTATGGATTGGCTGCTTTCAGATTTCATGATTCATAACAACACAATGGGTTTAACCATTTGTCCTTTGCATAGCAGGTAAGCAGAACCATGAGATAAAAGGAGGAAGAAAGTTCACTCACAGCAAGTAGATAAAACACTGGGGATACTTTTCAAATGAGGTACTTTCCTGAAAGAAGAAAATTTTAGGCTGTCAGTGGTCACTGAAGAAATCTCTATTTATTTGGGAAGATGTTGGGAAGATATCACAACCAGAGATGAACTTAAGACCATGGTCTATTTTTTCCTATGTCACATTTGAAAACAGGGGTCTGCCATGTGGTATATATTTCAACATTACAGTAAAATTATAATAAGCAAAGTTTACCTCAGGTCATTTAATACCAGATTGGGTAGTATAGCCTTGGATGTTTTGAACTGGTTCCTTATGGTTTTCGTTAGGGTGTTACCTTAAATCAACAGCAACAACGTTAAAAAAAAATTGGCATTACAGAATCAAAATTATGACCATTTTCTACCCAGGAGCTCCCTTGAAACACTTTCGTCTGAATTGTGGTCCTGGGTGAGAATATTATTGCTGATAGGTCCTATCTTGAAAAATGGCTATTCATCTTGATAAGATGGGTTTATGGTACTAACAATCTCTTATTAATATGCTTTATTTTTGCTCTTTTTTCAAAAAGAATATCTGTAGCTTATAATGTCCCCAAGGAAGTTGTACTCCAACTTCACAAAATGACTTACAGAATATTTGTTTCTATAATTCTGACCAATAGTCTTTGGTCATTCAAAAAAGACTGAATTTAATGCTATTAAACATTAAATTATTTTATGTATAGAGAAGTGGGCATTGAACAAAGAATAGTGTATATATAGGGTATATCTTGAATAATCAATGTAAGTAGTGATGGTGAAGGCTGTTGAGGCAAAACTACATTTTGTTAACAATTCCAAGTAAGCTGCCATAGTTTTTTTTTATATTCTCATCACCAGAGTCTCTGATAGGATGGCTTGGTAAACTGCTCTATCCTCCAACTCTGATTTTCAAACTTAAACCATCTGAGGAAGACACAAGATGGTAATTTACAGACAGCAGAATTTAAAAATCAAAGCAAACAAACAAAACAAACCCAAACCTATGTATTTCCAGCCTTAAAGTCATCCTGAAATTTCATAGCATCCCACTGGGGATTGGTAAGAAGCACTCTTATTCAGATCCTGTCATGCTTATGGGGAAACTGAGGCTCAGTGTGGAAATAAGTTACTAGAATGAAAGAGGGAAGGACAAGGCACTTCCATGCCTGACCTACAATCTTTAGCACTGTGTGACATAAGTTCTAGCTACTACTATTAACAGAAAGGAACGAAGATATGTACTAATCTATTCAGTATCATATCATTTATATTTAAACCCTATATATGCACCTATGTTTGTTAACCATGAAACACTTTGTATGGCTCCATTGTAAAAGGTCTCAGACAATATATTTTAGTAATAGACCCTTACCCTGAGGAGATAATTGTTAATGTTTAGAAACATTTTTGTTGTCTCAGATTGGGACAATTAACGTGCTGATGGCATCTAGGTGGTAGAATCCAAAGGTGCTACTAAACAGCCCTCAGAACAGCCTCAAACAAGTAATTATCTCATCCAGTCGTGCCAGTAATCCTGAGATGGAGAACACCTGCTTGGATTGGTAGCATTGGTTTTTCTCTGGAGGGGTGAATAGGAAGGTGGCTTCGGAGTGATGGGCTTCAGGCAGAGATAACATTCGTGCTGTTTGCACTCCTACCACAAGTGAACATGTATTAATATGTTACAGGTATTTTTTTTTGAAAGCAGCTTAAATTACAACAGATGGCTAAATACATTGATAAATTTACGTGCAAGTCAATTACCATCAGAAATCCTTGAAGCAGGGCAGTGAATAGTGAATACAATTCGTATAGAGAGCCATGCAAGCAGGATTTTCCTTTTCCAGAGTGAGGAGCACTTGGTGGATGGTAAGGGGAAAGTGCGCTAATTTCAATTATGTTGATTGTTTACCTCTATGAAGGAGAATGATAAATTTGGAAAAGAAAGTTAAGGACAAATTGAGTTTCTAGAGGACTTGTTGGTTGAAAATAAGCTTTCAATTCCTGTCACAATCTTTATATTTTATTATATATATACTATACTGGGCTAGAACAGCTCTCTATGGGGAATCTCCAAACTTGGAAAAAAAAAAAAAAACTACTCAGGTATGTTGTGACTTCAAATTGCGCATGTGCTCTTTAATTGTATATGTGAGTGTTTTCAGAGCTATCTCAGGGAACATGTGTTGCTCCCTTTTACTTTTCATTTTTTTTTCTCTAACAAAATATACAATTCACACTAAGCTTGAAAACCAGCTTATTCCTATATCATCCCCAGAAATAATCCTTGTTCCCATGTATGCTTTTATCCTTTCGCAATATACCTCAGTCCATCATAAAGAAAATATTTAAATATGGTTTGGCTTGAAAGTTCAGGTAAATAGTATTTTACTTCTGAGTGTTTTTGTTTAAAATGATTATAGGCAAACGAAAATAGTTCAATCTTGTTCATTTCACTTGGTATAGATATCATGTTCCATTAGGAGAATACACCATACCCAAAAGATTAATTTTCATTGAATTTTCCATTTAACATGTGTATGTATACACTCACCAATACACACACACACACACACACACACACACACACACATGGTGTGTAGTGTACATGTTCAACTGTGTGTTTATTTATGTGTGTGGAAACACGCACACAGGTGTAATGTGGTTGCCAGAGGTCATCCAGTGTCTTCCTCAGTTACTTTCCATCTTTTTTTTTTAAAGACATTGTTTCACTGAATTTGGAAGGCATGTACTGATTGAGCAAGATTGGCTGATTGAGCAAGATTAGTGAGACCCTGGCATCTGGCTGTATATGCCTCACCAGTCCTGGGATGAAAGACATTTGGGATCATGCCTAGCTGTTAAGTGTATGTTGTACCCAGAGCCAGGGAGCCTTAGTTGTTGAATACGTTATCAATTGAGCTATCTCCCTAGAACTCCCTTGAAAAATATGAAGCCATAATCTACAGCTCTTAATGTTCCTATGGCTATTTGAATGGAAGTTCTTCAAAGCAAATACTTCTAGCAATGAAATGTCTGATGCAGATATTAATAGCCTAACTGGTAGATAATCACTCTACCTCCTAGGATATTTCACCTAGATTAAAGGGCGAGTTGTCAGGTTTCTCTATCTGGTGACCAGCCAGTCCATTGAGATTCTTAGTATACTCTGCTTGGCATGAAACTCCACAACATTTTATTTTACTGATTACTAATTTTAAATAGTTTAATGTACTTTTATTATCTATGTGCCTTTGTATAAGTATATACAATTGAATATGGGTGACCATGATGGTGAATAAGGCTGTTACAGCAAATATCCTGACCCTCCACTTTTTGATATTAGGAATGAATATTTACCTTGTAGAAACTTTATTAAATAGACCTTCTTCTGGTTTTATTTGTTTGCCTTGTTTTGATAAACTCTGGAGTGTTATGAATTGTGTCAATGTTTTTCTTTTTTCTGTACCAGTTGATGTTATCACATTTCCCCCACTCTTGCCACATAGGTGACAAATATTTTGCTATTACAGCCTTTAAATAAACATCTGCCCATCAGCTGGGTTCGTTTTATATATTACTGAATTCTGCTTTGTGTCTATTTGCAGTATATTAGTCTGTAGTTTAGATTTTGACTTTGAATCGAGTATCAGCAAATACTATATCTAGTATTTTGGGAGGGCGTTGTATAAAACTTGTGTCCTTTCTCTGGACATTCTTCTTCAATTCTATGGAGTATGCCTGGCTTTGCTGATAACATTTAAACACTAACTCCATCTTTCCCAGATGTCTGCTGGACTTTTTCATTGATTTCAGTTCTTACCTGCACTGTGTTCCTTGGTTTTGATTTGTCTCATTTTGTTTCCTTTAAGTCACACTAAGGTTTGAAGGGGTTTGTTGCTTTCTATTGTATGGAGCTAGTGCTGTTAATTCTACTCTCAGTCCTGCTTTCACTGTAGTCTACAGATTTGATTATGTTGGGCTGAGGTATCTCCATTTTTAAGTGATGCTATATAAATATAAGGACCCAAGTTTGCTTCTCAGAGCATATGCTTTGTTTTGTATTTATTTGTTTCTCTGTCTTTAAACTAGGGCTGAGAATGTTTATAACCTTAGCAATGGATGGGATGGAGGCAGGAATAGGAATGAGTATATTCATTCAATTTGCTGAAAGTATCTCTTGACTCTGAAGAAACTAAACAGATGTTGCAGCCAAAATAGTAATAATATACACTAAGACCATTTAATATGTATTTTGCCTATTGCCCTACTGTGTTTAAGTTTAATCTGCCTTTAAGACAACAATGTAGTCAAACATAATATGACTTTGATTTCCTGTGTAATCAGCTTTTACAATCTATGCTAATGCATAGCTTTAATTTTCATACTCAAATACTTTCTATACCTTGACCTAGAATTGTGTAATTGTGTGTGTGTGTATGTGTGTGTGCATGCGCGCTGTGGTAATCATTTGATTAAAGGAGCCTATAAATGTTAAAAGCAACATGTAGATATAGGTTGATAATTCTATTGGAACAAGGCTTCCAGCAATAGGATGGGGACATCAACCCAGTCACAAAACTTTTGACCTACAATCTGTCCTGTCTCTTTGCAGTTTTGAAAGCTATTCTGTATCAGCAAAGTAATTTCTTCCTTATAAAACTCTGTCGAAAAATTCTGTAAAAATTCTTATTCTTTTCTACACTATGTTTTCTGTGCTATTCAATAAAGATAATCTAAAGCCCTACTTTATGGGAAGGCACAGGTTCATACTGACAGAATGTCTTAGGCACAGAACAAATATAGGCACACCATTCAGGCAATAGGGACATACATTAGATACAATAAAGTACAGATAGGTCAGTAATCACAGAGAGAAGACAGCTGGAAGATCCAGGAGAAAAGTAGAGAATTCAGGTTTGGGCTAACTCCTGGTCAAACTAATCAAAAAGTTTCTGTCCTCATTCGCTTATGGGACATTGATAAAATCAGGTGCCCTCTCTGGGGTTTCACTGATGTGTTAACTGGCACAACTGATGTCCTTGTCATTGTGAAACTGTATCTCAGACAGCATGGTGGATAGCATCCTGAAGATTGACACCCAAGAATGACCTGTGACTTCTATGAGAACACACAGGCACACACGCAAATTGCACATGTCGGTGCACACTTGTGATTTGTTGTGGTTTTATATTTATTTATTTATTTATTTCAGTGCTTTACCATTTTCCATTGACACTTGTATATATTATATCATTTGTTTTATGACTTGGCTTTTGAGACAGATGCTTACTTTATATTGTAGACTGGCCTCAATCTCACCATTTTTCTATTTCAACTTTGTGAATGCTAGAGTTTCAGGCACACATCACCACAGTGAAGTCTACACGTCAGCTGGTTTGAAGCATTTTAGTTTCCAAATATTTAGACATTTCCCTCTTATTTTCACACTATTGATTTCTAGTTCAATTTGATTGTATCAAAGGACACATCTTGTGAGATTTAAGAGCTTTCAAATTGGATGAGCTTTGTTCTCGGGTCAGAGACAATTTCTATCCTGATATATGTTCTGTGAGCACTTAAAATCTAATGTGTATTCTCCTGGTTAGTGGAGTGTTTGATGAATTTTGATTAGCTCATATTAGTTGATAGATCTATTGATTTCTCCCTTGATGAATCTCTTTATAGTGTTATGTCTGCATTTAAGGATGAAGTGTTTGGATGATTCATTATTTTCTTTCCAATTTTCTCTGTATATCATATGTATAGATTTTGTATTGCTAAATCCTTTTGTTGGATTTGCTTTTTATTATTACATAATCAATGTTTCCTATGACAATTTCTCCACAATTCTCTTCATTTTGTATTAATATAGTCACTTCTGTTTTAATTGTGCATGCATTTGTAGTGTAAAGTAGTATGTGTATATATATGTGGTGGAATATATATATATATATATATATATATATATATATATATATATATATACATATACACATATGGAGGTCTGAGACACCTAAAGTGTTATTCACCCAGGATTATCCACTTCATTTGAAATAGAATATATCACTGGCATGGAACTCACAAAGTAGGATAAGCTGACTGGTCAGTGAGCCTTGTGAATCTGTTTTCCCACCTGCAGCTCCATGGAAAAAGCACTACAGGTGGCATGAAACAGGTTCTTGGGATTTAACTCAGTCCCCGTGTTTACAAAGCAAGCATGGTACCCTTTAAGTACCCTTATGTACTGATTTTTATTTTAAGTTTCATATGAGAATTAAAACCTTGTAAAATTCTGATTCTTGTATAAAAGACATGAGAGCCTTTATTTGCCACCATTCCCTATACATTAGGTACTCCAAAGGCAAAAGCCCTTTTGGCTGTTACAAAGAAAAATTAATATGTATTTTCAGGACAATTATCCTGTGAATATATTTCTGTAGCTCTTGGAGTTGGAATTTTAATGTAAAATTCTGGATTTCAAGTATCAGAATCAGAATCAACAACACCAACTGCAGTTGTATAAACAGTGGATAAATAACCCACGTCTATGTTTGTGTTCAAGCAAGAAACTTCTAAGGTTGGATCATTATAACTAAAAGCAGTCTCAAAATGGCCAATTCCCCTTTTATTCTCTATACTGTTAACTGTTTGATTTGATTTTATTTAAGTTTTCAACTGTAGAGAATATTATCAGTCCCACAAATCCCAAAACACATTTTCCCTGAAAGCTCATGGCATCCCTGCAAATGACTTAGATTGTATTTAAACTAAAGAAAAAGAAATGTTATTAAATGAAAATCTAATTCTTATTTAGACTATGTTATAATCATTTTAAAAATCATGCATCTTAAATAAAACTTTATAAGCTAGAATTACTAGCCTGTTTTAAGTCCAGAAAATATGAAAATTAAATATATTTTAGAAGACATAGAGTTTAGTTCTTTAATACTTTATGGAAGGCTTTTGAACTTGGAATGTGAAGTAAATCCTATAAGTAATTTGCCATTTAAAATATTCCTACTGTAAGACACCAGCTCCATTACAGTAAGTATACGCTTATTTCCTCTTTCGTTCTCCAGACCCACCATTCAAATTTAATGCAACCACAAAATGTAATTAATAAAACAGAAACGAAAAAGAGAAGATTAAAAATACCTGACACTCTCTGATCCAAACTTTTGAAGCTCCCTGGTTACCCAGACTTGGCTGCTGGATCCTCACCATCTTTAGCTTGCTCTATATTTTTATTACTATCAGCTACCACCACCAAAATTCTACAACCTAGTTACCTTTCTCTGAATCTACCCAAAGGGATCATAACTACCACCTTGTCTATTCTTTATGTGCTTTCCAAGCATCTGTTAAGAGGTATTTTTATATGGTGACATTTATTGTAATTTTTGATATGCTATGCTTTTTACCCAATTATAATGCTATAGCTGAGGTTTTTCAAAACCTATTTTTAATAAGGGTACTTAAATGATTTAACCTCCCTTCTAGCCCACCGCCTATCAGAGATAGTAGAAATCAAAGGTTAATAGAGCAAAGGAGGATGTGAACCTGTTTAGAAATAGTTCTTTGGAGTGAATCCATTTCTGCATTGTCAGGATATCAGCAGTTCAGTTCACATGAGTTGGCTTGATCTACTTGCAAACACCATTCATGAATCAGCAACAGGAGTTCGATCCAGAAGAAACCATTAGCCTAAGTCTGGGAAAGCTGCAGGAAGTTCCTTGGTGGGTTTCTCTCTATGAACTCACTGCAAATGGTGACCAGTAAACAATGGCAAGGTCAGCCAATACCACACAGCATAGTCTACTGTCTGTTGGGTTATATTTATACCCTTTCCAAACATCTTGTGTTCTCTCAAGCATCCGCTCTAGCAAAACAACACATGCCCCCTTTCTGGGCTGCTTCTAGAAAAACACCACATTTATGTTCTCAGCAAAACATTATCCCATGTGTCTGCTTTAGCAAAAACATCCCTTCATAAGACAATTTCCAGAAAAACATCCCATAACACAACTGAATCTCCAAAGAAAATAGAAATCTTCACTTCATAATGCTGAGCCAATTTTTTGAGATTTTAAATTTTGACAGTGTAATTTCAGCTCTAATTCTTTTATTTTTCTTAGAATCTTATTTTTATTTAATTAAACTTTTATTTACTTTCTGAGATTTTCATTTTGGTTTCCAGAACATCTATGATTGTTGTTCAAAGATTTTCATAATGGTTGTTTTAAAATCATCAAATTGTTACATACCTCTGACATCTCTGCATAGTATCTAATTGTTTTATTTATTTGCTGAAAAAATTGAGACAGGGTCTCACTATGCAGCTGTGTCTGTCCTCAAACTTACTATTTAGATCAGGCTGGTCTTAAACTCACAGAGATCCACCTGCCTTTGTCTCCTGAATGATAAGATTAAAGGCATATACCAGCATATCTGGCTATTCTCTGAGATATTGTCTCTTTGGGGCATTTTGGAAAACTCTAAACATGATGAGTAATTTCATGCATGATTTTATATATTATGTAAGCCTTTTGTCTTTGCTACTTTTTATAATGATAATTTGGTCTATCAGAAAAGGAGAAAGTAGCACTTTAGAGGTCAGCTTGAGATAGAAATTAAGATTTTTTCAGCTCTATGTTTAGGGAGACCAAAAGAGTGGAACTGCTTTATTATCATGCTGCTTCTGAGTATTGTTTATGAATTTCAAAGCCTTCTTGTATAGTAGAAATAGAAAGGTCTCATTTGTTCAGTCTGTTTGCTGTGTACTGACCCCATGGGATGGGTGGTTTTATTATAGCTAGGCAATATTGAATGTGCTCCATTCTCTATTTTTATATTTTATCAGTGAGTGAGAGACCTTTCATGTTTGGTGATGGTA
Source organism: Mastomys coucha (assembly GCF_008632895.1). Lineage (NCBI taxonomy): Eukaryota > Metazoa > Chordata > Mammalia > Rodentia > Muridae > Mastomys > Mastomys coucha. The sequence continues at coordinate 102,868,154 of NW_022196903.1, forward strand.
CAAATCTGAGCTTTCTTTGTATCTATCCCAAGATGGGACTAAAAGGTAGCAGTTATATGATCCATCCTTATATGAAGATGGTAGGCCCTTGTTTTCAAGTCTTTTGTTGGAAGCACTGTTTCTTTCATTTTGGTTTCCTTAGAGGTATCAGACTTGAGAGAGAGAGAGAGAGAGAGAGAGAGAGAGAGAGAGAGAGAGAGAGAGAGAGAGAGAGAGAGAGAGAGAGAGAGAGAGAGAGAGAGAGAGAGAGATCAGCCTTATAGCATTTCTTGGGTCCTGAGCTTCCAGCCTTTGAAATTTTTCTTATTTTTGTCGTACAGATAATGTGTAGAGTTTTTAGTTATTCTTACAAGGATGAATATAGAAGAGTGCATCTGTTACATTTTTCTAGAGGCCTATTTGACTTTTAAATATATGTCCGTGTTGAAATCATAAGATAAACTTAACTTAGTTCTGAAGACCTGGTTCTTCTGTTTGCTTTTAGGCTTGAATTGATGATATTTTGTTAGAAAGTAAAGTGATTCTGACTAAAGTTATTGTGCCTTAAAAAGCAGTTGAGAATATCTCTTTTTTTTTGTTTTGTTTTGTTTTGTATTTGCTTTTGCCTTGAGACATTTACTGATAAAGCTCTTTGAATCCATAATATTTGTGCAAATTAACTTTTAATCCATAATAAATATTCATAGTTTCTATTTGTCCTACATACATTGTAAATTATCTTATATGATTTTTCTTTCAGTGTCTTCTATAGTTTCAGATTTTAAAATATAAACATTCATTATAGTCCTTTATACATGTATAATCTTTATGCTGCTATTTTTTTCTTACTTCTCCAGACTGATGATTTGTATATTCCTGTTTAAAAGCTTTGATTAGTTCATTTTTTAATTCTTTATTTGTAGACCACCTTTATTTATTTAGATTTATTATAGTGATTTTCTCCAATTATAGTAGCTTGACTTATAATGTTTTATTCAATGATAGTACAAACATGTTTGCAATTGATCTATTTCCTAGATAGTTATGTGAAATATATTGTACTTGAGATGCTGGATATGGAAAAGAAATGCAGCTTCTAGTCCCTGATGTACACATCCATTGCTGAACACCTCTATCTTCCAGAAGCTAATTTAGTTCAGTGCTTTATATATCTTTCAGGCCAGTGTGCTCTCATTTGGTATATTAATAGGGAATATTAGTAAGACCATTCTGATTTCTACTTACAGAACAATTCTTAGCAACAAGCAGGAAATGCTAAATATTTTGTTATGAGGTAGATCCTGTGCTAGATATTTCCTAATTGTATTTACTGAATATGCTTAAGGTGATCAAGGTTATACTGTGATATTTGGAAGTCAAGTGTAACAAATGTGTTTGCCATTTATTTCAAACTATGGATGGATTTATCAGGCTTTAAACCCACCAAAATTGAAGGAACATTTGTATTTAAATATCCTGTTTGGGGACAGAGAGATGTTTCAGATGGTAAAGTTGCTTGCTGCCCAAGCCTGAGGACCTATGTTTGAAGTCCAGAACACACATGTTGGCAGGAGAGAACAGTTTCCTGGATATTGTTCTCTGGCTTCTTCATGCTCATAGTGACATAGTCACATACATACAGAAGTATGTGCATGCACACATGTGCACACATACAAAAACATAAACACAGACACATAAAATCATTTTTTAAAAATTGCATTTATTTTTATTGTTCATTCTTATATTTGTTATTTCTGTTATCTATTTTCTTGGATGTTTAATTTAGCTCCTTAAGATAAGTATTCTATGAATAAATTTCAGGATATTATTTTAATATATTCATTTAAAGTAACAAATATCATTATAATCAATCAGTTCTCTACAAGTTCATCACAAGTCTTAACATGTTTCACATTCATTGATATTCAGCTTAAACTTAACTATGCTAACTTTCTAATTTCCATTCAGATATCCTTTTCACTAGGGTTATTTTGAAATTCATTATTTTTTTCAAGCAATTTGAATTTTCTAGATATATTTTAGATATTTATTCTGACTTCTTTTCATTGTGGTTAAAAAAGCCCTCATTTGAAATTAATCAAATCTCTCTCTCTCTCGTATGTGATCTGATTTTTGATTGTGCTTTTACAGGATGTTATAGTTAAGAGATTGCCATGAGTCTCAAAAGAGATGTTGAACTTTGGATTTTTAAACAATGTTAAGCCTGTGATAGATTCCCGGGACTTTTGATGTTGGACTGAATGAATTTTTGTACTATGGTATGACTACATGCCATGAGTAATAAGGAGTGGTATGTGGTAGAGTGAAGTAAAATAGTCTCCATAAGCTTATATATTTGAACCCTTAGTCATTATAGAGAGGCACTATTTGAAAAGTATTAAGTTGTATGACCTTATTTGAGTCACTGGGGGGTGTGCATTGAGGCTTTAAAAGCTCACAGTAGGCACAAAGTCTTGCTCTTTCTGTCTATGGCAGGATATAGCTTGCAGCTACTACTCCAGCATCTGCCTTCATGCCTCTATACTCCTCATCATGATGGTAATGGACTAAACCTTTGAAACTGTGTGCAAGCCCACAAATAAATGCTTTCCTTTCAGTTGCCGTGGTCATGATATCTCTTCATAGTAATAGAACACCAACTGAAATGCACACATTCTCATTGCTAATAGCTTGCTGCCTTAGTGGAATGTACATTTTCATATATTTTAAAAGAAAGATGTATAATTCATGTGACTTATAATTATGGGATAGGCTTTGTATTGTGTCAGTTGATTTATATTTTCTTACATATATGCACGTAATCTTAGCACTAACTTATTCTAACAATTATTGGAAAATAATATCAAAGCTCTCATTTTGTTCATTGACTGTTCTGTTTCTCCATGGATTTGTTATATTTCTTTTATATCTCTTTAATTTTTCCTTATTAATTGTGTGCAAACAAGTCCTTACTCTGTCAATTTCATATGTGGTTCTCTTTCTATATAAGCCATTGTTTATTTTTCTCAAGTAGTATCTTTTGACATCAATTCTACTTTCTTTGTTGTTTTGCATTAGTTTTTGTGTAGCAAATATTTTCCCATTTTTTACTTTTTAACTATTTATATTGTATTTTGGAATGTGCCTTTTTGAATCACATATAGTTTTTTTTGTTTGTTTGTTTGTTTGTTTAAGCAGTAATTTTGTGAGTTGAGGGTTATCCCAACCTACCAGATTGCACTTTGCAGAAGTGATTTAGATTGCATGTCCTACCATTATCTTTCTAAATCCTCAATTTCCGGAATGTTACCTCTTTAAAATATTTGTACAAATATGATATTTCAGACTAACCACATAGAGAAAAAGAATTACCATCAGGGACTTATTGATGCCTTTAATATTTTGACAAGTATGATGTAGACTTTATACATTAAGTATTAAATCTTTTCAGGACCTTATATATTCTAGGCAAGCGCTTTCCCACTGACCTACACACTTACATCCACGGAAAACCTTTCTTAGTAAGTAAGATTGTGACAAGTTTTTCCTTTGCCTACATAAATCATTTGGAAGCAGCCATGTCACATGTTGTCTGATATGTTGGGCAAAACTGAACAGTATCTTAATGTCCCTGAATGATTCATCTAACAAGCTTACAATGTATTTATAACAGCTTATTTATGTAATTACCTTCCTACCAAAAGCAATATCTGTAACACATACCGTCAGCACAAGGTCATTATGTATTCACTTTTTTCAGTTATAATATTTATTCTAACATTTTGCCAATATAAATATGACAGCTATAAATTGCTCTCAATCTAGAATCTAAAGCCAACTAAATCAGATAGTACCTACCAAGATACCACAATGATATGCTTTAAAGCCAAATGCAGTCACTTTCTTCCTATGTAGTTCAAAAAATAATACAGCAGTGTGATTCTTTTCCAAATCAAAGACTTTTAATGGCCTTTGAAATTTCAGGCACCCTCCACAGTGAACCATCTTACAATCATTCTCTGGCAAAAATCTCAGTTGGGGCAAATGGGCATTCTTAATGAATTAGAGAATAACTAGGTGGAGAGTGTGCTGAGAGGAACATTAACATCTAATGTCTATTCTGTTACCACCAGGTTCTTGGTAGGGCCTGAATTAATGTGTATCAACTGATACCTTTCAGATTTAAAATGAACAAGTGTAAATTATGAAAAAAAGGTGAAAGAAGAGAGACACATTTCTTATTATGGAATATACATTCTTGAGTCAGTATAAAACAAACAGAACATTGGAAATAAGTAAGTTCTCCTTAAGGTATCTCAGAGTGGAGCTGGAGCAAAGGCTCAGAGGGCAAGACCACTTTCTGCACAAGAATAAAGATTTTAATTCAAATCTTAATAATGCATGTAAAAAGCCAGGCATGGTTATATAGTGCACATGTAACTCTGCCCTATAGAGGAAGGGGATCTAGGTTGAGGTTCCTGTTGGGATTCCAGTCACCAGCTTAGATCCTTGGTCATTGAGAGAACATGTCCTAAGGAAATAAAGTAGAGAATGGGAGAAAAACACCTCACCTGACATCATCCCCTGGCTCCCAGGCCTGCACTGTAATACCCATGCAGCAAAAATATTTATTTATACACAACATTCATAGATTTAGTACCTATAAACTTGGATACATATACATATATAAAGCAAAACAAAACAAAATCAATGTTTTGCATTGATGTTGTGCATAGCAGAAAGTCTTCAGAAATCCTCCACTTTCTAGAATTTTAGCTCTGTTCATGAGCTCAGTGTTTGGTTGATCTTTTGCCTCTTCAGTTAGTCTTTGGATTTTTCTTTATGTCTTTCTCTACTTGTAAGTAAGTAAACTCTGGTGTGCCCACTATGCCACTACGGCTTTTTGACATGAAAGAAAAGAATCCACCTCTTAAAATTTTATGGTTAACTTTACAACCTTCTTGAATATGACAGTAACACACTGTGTAGTAATGACACACCAATTAAGTGCTGGGTTGCTGTGCTATATGTACCAGTTATCTTTGTTACTGAGACAGAAGGTAGAGTTGTTTTTAAGAAAGGAACCTTTAGTTGAGAAAATGATTCCATCAGATTGGCCTGTTGTCAAATCTGTGTAGGCATCTATGGAGGATTAATTTGTGATGTGAGAGTGCTAAGACCTTTCTTGGTGATGCTACCTCTGGGGATATGGTCCCAGGGTTTCTGAGAAAGCAGGCTGAGCAAGCCAGTGTGCTCTTTTCCTCTATTTCCCTGCTTCAGTTCCTGCCTCCACATTTATACCTTGAGTCCCTGCACCAATTTTCCTTCATGGTGGAATATAAACTGTAAGCCAAATCAATCCGTTTGTCCCCAAGTTGCTTTTCTCCAGAATGCTTTATCACAGCAGAAGAAAGCAAACTAAGACAGAGACTGGTACTGAACCATGAAGTATCGCTTTGCCAGAGCAGATTGTGATGTTTTGTGGAGAATTATGCAAGGCATTTGGAACTCCTGGCTGGAAAAGCCTTGAATGGTCAAAGCTTAGTGGAATGTTCTGTGAGATCAAAGACATACCGAATTGGAGACCTAGCTTGTGAAGTTTCAGGGGGAAGCAAAGACTATTTGGGCTATTCATATAGTATTTTGAAATGATGGTATGTGATTCTGGGGAAGGTTTGACTAAAGGATCAGCTGTGAATAACCAGAGACAAGCACACTGATAGTCCAGATTTTTGATGGAACATCTTGTTTCTTTTTTGGAAATTTTTGCAACATCAAGTATATTGTGACACTCTTTCTAGAGAGGTGTTAACAAATATCTACTCACCTCAGATAGGTAACTGATAACAGACCAAACTAAGGATAACTCCAAAATAGAACTTTATAAACCAATGGATTTTATTGGAGGAATTCACACAAATAGGAGTGAGGAGATTTTAACAGGAGCAGAATAGACTCAAAGACAGCTTTATCCCAGCATTGATTGCAGCCTTGTCAAAGCTGGAAATCTGGAGTGTATACCACAATCAGTAGGTAGCTCAGAAGGAATATAAAGCAAAGAAATAAGTAATTTAAGAAAAATACAGTAATTGCAACAAGTGTCTTTAATTTAGTGTAATTTAGAATGTGGTGATGGTTTTGCCACTTATTACCTAATTTTGAGATGTTCAAACTCTTGGATGGTATTTCTGTAGGTTATTCTAAGTTTATATGGCAGATAGTTAATGCAATACTATCTGCCATATAATGCATTATAATAGAAGTTAATTTAGATGACTCTGGATGCTGAAGTTGCTCTGTTCTTGCCATTTCTCTGCTTCTGTCATTTTCCCTGCCACCACTTGCTTCTGACTGAAGAATTCTGTATTTCTATTTGCAAGGTTCTTCTACTGACACATGTTTGAACTGTGTTTAGCTAAAAACATCACTGTTTTGCTCCTGTTTAGAAAAGTATTTCTTAATCTATCAAATTGGGTTTGAAATCTGGCATTTGTTTTCATTTATCAAATTGAAAAATGCACATTCATTGTCTTTGGGCTTTCATTGTATCTATTCAGAAGTCAACAATTAATCTCATTGCTCCTTCATTCAATGTGATGTATTCTGCTTTCTAGCTGCTTTTACAATTTGCTTTTGTCTGCGGAAAATCTTGGCCAACGGAACCATATGCCAACTGTCTGCTTTCGTGAGCAAGATTGAAACACAGCCATGCCTGTTTTTTTTTTCTAGACATTATCTAAAGCTGTATATAGTGGTGTTGCAGAATTGCAATAGAGATACCATGGCCCACCAACTCTCAAACCACAAGGTATTTGTCATTTGTCCCCGTATAGAAAATGTCTGCAAAATGAACATAACACTAAAATAACTCCAATTAACATAGTGCTATAGATATGTGCATCACTTTAATCTTATTAGAGAAGCTTCTTCATTAAGTCGTTGCTGAGATAGTCAGAGACCTGCAACTTGAGAATGTTCAGGGGAGTCAGAGACTTTGGATGTGATCAAACCTCTTCATTCAAATCTCAGGGTCTGTGTAGATGAGAAGACAGAAAGATTATAAGTGCCAGAGGTGGGTAGTAGATAACCCCAAGGAAATAATATTTTCCAGAAACAGTGGGTCTTCTTCACACATGAACCCACAGATATAATGGTAGCATGCATAAGACCTGAACATATGAAAGCCAGACAAAAATCCCAAAATGGAAAATGGGAAGTAGGCAGAAAATGCCATCCCTAACCAAGAAGCTATTTGCAACTGATAGCTGCTGCTGGGACAGTGAAAATAATTTTCAATGGAGAGACACTTTATACTTTTGTTTTCTTTATACTTTTAATGTATATGTATGACTGCCTGTATATCTTTCTCTTCACTATATATGCTTAGTGCTCTCACAGACTAAAAGAGAGTGTTACATACGCTTGAACTTTAGTTATGGACAATTATAAGCATCCATGTAAGCCAGGAATCAAACAAGGTCGTCTAGAAGAACAACCAATGCTCTTAGCCACAGAACTATCTCATCAGCCCTGCTTACATCTACTTAATGCTCTTAATAAAACTTGCTTTCCTTTCCTCATTCTCATGCCCACATTCTTAACATCATAATCAGGAGACAGTGAACTTGACAGCACTGTATTCGCTTAATTTTGATGATTCTTGTTTCCTGTATTGTAAGAGGGTTGCTGTTTTGCTCCTTGGGAAATAGTGAAATTACACTGTCCATCAGTAGAACCAGTAATTAATACAAGTGCCAGTGGGCTTATGCCTTGTTCCTTTGAGAAAACCACAGTGTGAATCACTGTGAGTCCCTGAACTGCATCTGCCCAGGAAGAAGAGCAGTACCTGCAGCATGGAGACACATAACTGACTCACATGTCTTGTGTTTGTCTCTCATCACTGGTTTCTCTGCCATTCTCTCTAGGTAGTTGTAGTGTCAGTTCAACCATGATGCTGGACTACTCTATGTTGAGTTACAGTTTTACAGTGCTGTGTTTAAGCTTGGCCAGAGATTTTTCCTTTGGAATCTTTGGGTTGAACAAACATTTGAAGACACAAACAGACTCTGCCCACTGCTCCCAGAGCAGGTAGGAAGAAGATACCTAGAAGTCTGACCCACTATATGACCTGTACCCAGAACCACTACCTTCTGCAAGTATGGGGTGGAGATATGGGAAAGAAAGAGGGGCAGATCTAGAGACATAAGAGTGGAAACAGCCTAATTTGAGTAGCTGTGATGCCAACTGAGGCCATGGTAAAGTCATGGCCTGTGCTGCCACTGAGGGCCATGTCTGGGTCTGAGGCCATGCAGCAACAGGGGTCTGTGTCAAGGTGCCTGGCCCATACTACTTTTAAAAGCCGTGCAGATATCCCAGGTCTGTGTTGCCTCCAGGGACCATGTTGATATCTAAGGGGTACTCAGAGTTGGCCCCACCACTCACCGGTGGCAGCACTTGCGAGAGCTGACCCACCCCTTGCCAGCTGCAGCCTAAAGAAACAAGAGTGGGCACTGAACCTCACCAGGAGAGCACAGTATAGCTCATCCTGGTGGCAGGAGTGAGAGGAAGCTGGCCCAAAGTCATGAGTACCAGAGATCTGGCCCTGCTACTCCTGTGCTGTGTGGTGGGATGGCCATGGGAGAGACACCTCCTCCCACTTCTTCCCTTACTACCTACAGTGTGCTGGAGAGCTGGCCACATGGTTATGAGATCTGGAGATCTAGTCTGCCCATCACTGGCTGGAGCACTTGGAAGTATGGGCTCTGTTCCTAGCCCAGGCAAGATAAAAGAGCTCACAGTTGTCTTGGGGATCCAGGTGAACCAGACTAAAGGACATGACAGTAGGAGAGCCAGCCCTATTCCTTGCCAGTGGTGGCGTTGTATGTGCTAGCCAGGGCAGTGCTGAAGAGCTTGTCCTTGTAGTGAGAATGTGGGCAAGCTGGCAGGCTGGCCAAATCAGCTACCATGCAGGCTCAGTTCCAGGGCTTTGATTTGACCCACAGCAACACATCCCCTGTCTGTGAACTTCAGTGTAAAGGAGCCAGTCCTGCAAATCCAAAGCTGCAGGATCTCTATGAAATATGGCAACCACAGAAGTTCCAAGAGGAGTCCCAGTGAAGATCCAGTACTGACAGTGTAACAGAAGGGAGAGGCCTCGTATCAGACCAACAAGTAATTGCAGGGAACATTTGCAAGCAAATGGACAATAGGGTATACTATGTGACATACTGTGATACACTATAGCTTCCCAATAAGATAGCCTTTCTCTTTTGTAGGGTAGATTGCAAGGGCAGAAGTCAGATACAAAGGAACAAAGAGATCAATGGAATTGGTGTGTGTGGTGTGAAATACATAAAGAATCAATAAAAAGCTTTTTTTTTTTTAAAGAAAAGAACAGCAAGTGCTCTCAATTACTCTTTCTTTTCTTTCTTTTTTTTTTTTTTAAATATTTAATCATTTATTTATTTATTTATTTACACTCCAGACCCCATTCCCCTCCTGGTCCACCCTCTGAACATTCCACATCCCATACATCCTCCTCACCTCCGTATCCCCACAAGGGTGTCCCCACGCTCCCCACCTACCCCACCAGACCTCTAAACTCCCTGGGGCCTCCAGTCTCTTAAAGGTTAAGTGCATCTTCTCTGACTGAACCCAAACCAGCCAGTCTTCTGCTATATACGTGTTGGGGGCCTCATATCAAGTAGTGCATGCTGCCCGGGTGGTAATACAGAGATATCACAGAGATCCAGGTTAATTGAGACTGCTGGTCCTCCTACAGAGTTGACTACCTCCTCAGCTTCCTCCAGCCTTTCCCCAATTCAACTATAGGGGTCAGCAGCTTCTGTTCATTAGTTGGATACAAATATCTGCATCTGACTCTTTCAGTTGCTTGTTGGGTCTTTGAGCAGGCAGTTAGGATAGGTCCTTTTTTGTTAATGCTCTATAGCTTGATTAATAGTGTGAGGCCTTGGGACACCCCCTCCCCGAGCTGGATCCCACTTTGTGCCTGTCACTGGAAATTCTTTTCCTCTGGCTCCTCTCCATTTTCATCCCTGGAGTTCATGAATGTCATTTTGGGTCTCAGTTACTTCATTCATGAAGATATTTTCTAGTTCCATCCATCTGCCAGTAAAACTCATCAAAATCCCAACACAATTCTTCAAAGACATGGAAAGAGCAATTCTCAAATTCATCTGGAAAGGCAAAAATAAACCAGAATAGCGAAAACAATTTTTAACAATAAAAGAATGGCTGGAGGAATCACCATCCCTGACCTTAAGCTTTACTATAGAGCAATAGTGATAAAAACTACAGGGTATTGGTACAGAGACAGACACATTGATCAATAGAATAGAATTAAAGAACCAGAAATAAAACTACACACTTATGCACACTTGATCTTTGACAAAGAAACCCAAAATACACAAGGGAAAAAAGAAAGCATCTTCAATAAATGGAGCTTATCTAACTGGCTGTCTGTATATAGAAAAATGAAAATAGACCCATATTCGTCACCTTGCACAAAATTCAAGTCCAAGTATATCAAGGACCTCAACATAAAACTAGATACACTGAATCTAATATAAGAGAAACTTGGAAAGAGCCTTGAACTCATTGGCACAGCGGGAAATTTCCTAAAGAGAACTCCAATGGCTCATGCTCTAAAATTAAGAATTGATAAATGGGACCTCATGAGACTGGAAAGCTTCTGTAAGACAGAGGACATAGTCAATAAGACAAATAGGCAACAAACAGATTGGGGAAAAAAATCTTCACTAACCCCACATCCGATAGAGGGCCAATATCCAAAATATATAAAGAACTCAAGAAGCTAACCACCAAAAAGCCAGACAACCAATCAAAAAATGGGGTATAGAACTAAATCAAGAATTCACAACAAAGGAATCTTGAATGGCTGAGAAGCACCTAAAAAAGGTTCAAAGTCCTTAGTGATCAGAGAAATGCAAATCAAAACAATCCTGAGATTGTACCTTATACCAGTCAGAATGGCTAAGATCAAAATCTCAGATGACAACACATGTTGGAGAGGATGTGGAGAAAGAGGAACACTTCTCCATTGTTGGTGGGATTGCAAACTGGTAAAACCACTCTGGAAATCAATCTGGAGGTTCCTCAGAAAATTGGAAATAGGTCTACCTGAAGACCCAGCTTACCACTCTTGGTAATATACCCAAAAGATGCCCCACCAGGCCACAGGGTCATGTGTTCCTGTATATTCGTAGTGTTCTAGGGTCATGTGTTCCTGTATGTTCGTAGTGTTCTTGTTTATGAAGCTGGAAACAACCTAGATGTCACAGAAAGAATAATAGATACAGAAAATGTGGTTCATTTACACAATGGAATAGGAATACTACTCAGCTATTAAGAACAAAGACTTTGCAGGCAAATGGATGGAACTAGAAAATATCATTCTGAGTTTAATCTTTTTTTTTTTATACTGCAGATTTTATCCTCCTTCTGGTCCACTCTCTGACTGTTCCACATCCCACACCTCCTTCAACAGTCTCCACAAGGATGTCTCCACCTTATATTGCAATAGCTATATTAATACATTATAAAGTTATTTTGTTTCCTAAAAGTGTTTTGCACCACTTGAGAATTTTATTTGTATATAATGATGGGTTACTGTAAGCCTATAGATTGAATTATAAACTTTAAATTTTTATAAACATAGTTAATACAGTATAATATTTCTTGATGATAGCTGGTGTCTTTTATAATGTGTAAGTAAAATAATTTTTTAAGTTTTTTATAGAAATGTTTATAGAAATATTTGGCCAATCTCTGATTGATGGATGCTTGATATCTCCCAGAAAGGAGACAATTTGCCATTGAAGTATTCACTGCAATAAATGCTGATTGATTCTGACCCTATATACTTCAGATGTATACAGGCTGCTTTTGTCAGAGAGGGTAGATTAAAATACCCTGACACAGACCGACACAGGATTCATTGCTTACATTCATGTGTTAAGATACTTATATTCTTTTATGAAAACATTTAATAAAATCATGTTGTTCTTTTCAAAATGCTTTATTCATAAAAGCATAAGTAATACTGGAAGTCTCATTATGCAGCAATAAAATAGTGTGATGTAATTGTATGTTTATTGTTATAATATTGAAATTTAGTTGATATTATCATCAACACATAAATGCATTCTTATAAACTACTCTAATGGTTTTTGTGATGATATATTTATGAAATGAACTTAAAATTTAAATGTTTAGAACACAATTTTTTTGTAGGATTCTATTGTTTTCTACAGCAATATAGTAAAAAGAAAAAATATTTATAAAGGACATTTGACAATTGATTTTTCAGGGTTAGTATTAGAATCAGAATTAAATACCATTTTGTTAGGAGTATTGTATTAGAAAATAATCGATTTAAAATGTAAAATATCAACAACTAAACTCTCTTCAGGCAATGTAAGAAATGTAAAATGATTTAAGGATTATTGAAGAACTGTGTTTGAGACACGTTTTATGAGAGATATGGAAAAATAATTCTACTGCAAGTTTCATCTAAACAAAGCACATCACAGTGTGCTCTCAAGGCAGACTATTGTAGAAATCACAGACTTGTGTGACTATATTGGAGTAACCTGTGCTTGAAATACAACAGTGTGCAATGAGAAAGCTCGCTTGACAGATGGGAAAATCCTGAGGATGAAGAGTGGTGATATGTGACTATGGCAAGATGATGTCAGAATTCAGATTCCCTCTTACAAATGTGTGCATGTAAGTAGAACATTTGTGATAACAGGATTTTTGAAATGTCAGCCAAAGAGCTTTGGTGAGCTACAATGACAGAGAGGAAATAGAAGAATGGATAGCTGGAGAACAGTCTCTTCTGGACAACACATGGTTGACGTCCACGTGAAATGAAAGCCACAGTGACTACTTGCATAACGCCAGCACAAGATTGGACTCATCAGCATTCCTTTATGGATAAAAGAGAGACACATAATGTCACACACATTTCAGGAGAACTATAAACAGGTAAAATATTCAGAGAGAGAGGGATCAGACAGTAATATATTCATTAGTACTTGTCCAGCACTTAAATCACCCACTACCCAAGTAAGCAACAATGAGTAAAACCAGTAAGACATTAAAAAGACATGAAAGTGGGAGAAGGGCTTACAGGTAAAGGAGAATGTGGAGTGAGTTAAGAGAGAACAATGGAAGATTTTCATCAAAGAATACTATATCTGCATATGACCTTGTAAAAGAGGTTTACCCAAAAGAATATTGAAAGTTCCTTAGAGTAATGTATCTAGCTGTGATATAGAAAAAGACACAGTATAGGAACAGGTAAACCACAGTTCTTGTCCAGTTGATTAATCCAGTATCACTGTGTGACTGTCAAGTCAAATAAATCATGCTTGGATCCTGATTTGTGTTCAAGTTATCCAAACTTTCCTGACATCATTTAGGCAAGTGTAAAGTGGGAATACAATTATGTTTTTTAAATTAACTTTCTTGATAAAGGTAGATTATTATTGAATTGGCTAGCCCTTCATTTATTTCTCTGTTAATGCCTTGGTGAGCTAAGAATGTGCAAACTGTTATTTTTCCACCTAGCATATATCAAACTTTTGTTATTTTTTTTCTATTGGCATCATACTTAGGGATGGGGAGTGAAGATATCAGCAGCATCCTCAAAATATACTTTATGCTTCTTTGCATATAGAGTGGCAATTTGATGCTATTTTAGAAAATAATTATGAATGGATGACTACTGGGTTCAAGTACTTCTGGACCAAGTTTCCCTTGTAGGTTTGTAACCAAGTTGAAAATATACTGGAAGAAGCTGAATCTCCTATAACTTTGTTAGCTTATAAAAAAGGAAATATGTATTTGTTTCAAACCATTAGAATTTTTAAATAAGTTTTGAACATACTCCTGACTAAATAATATGTTCTTGTTCGTGACAATGCTCTTAGCCTATATTCATATCTATACATAAATATATATGTATTCACACATATATTGAATAATATCATATAATTGTATATTCATTGTTATAATATTGAAATTTAATTGCTATTACTATGAATGCATAAATGTATGTATCAGAAATGGTTTCTATGACTATAAACTACCCTACTCTTTTTTGCTGATACATTTATGAAAGAAACTTAAAGTTTAAATATGTCCAATACAATTTTGGGAGGATGCTATTTTTCCTACAGTTATATAGTAAAAAGAAATCCATTTATAAAAGACATTTGACAATTGATTTTTCATGGTTAGTATTAGAAGCAGAATTATATGTCATTATGTTAGGAGTTATGCATATATATATATATATGTGTGTGTGTACATATATGTGTATATATATATACATATACATATATGTATATGTATTATATATGCTACAGTTAGTGTTGGTTTTGAATTTTCTTAGTAGTAAAGAAAAGTAAGAATTTATAAAAATTATTTTATGTGAATAAGTGGTTTGCCTTCATATATATACCATGTGTGTCCAATATTCACAGAGGTCAAAAGTGGCACAAGATATTCTGAACAGATTGTAGTGAGTTACAATCTTGGTTAAGGGAGTTGAACCTGGGTCCTCTGCAAGAGCAACAAGTGCTCTTCAACGCTAAGCTATCCCTCAAGCCCCAGGATTGTCCTGGTCTGACTGGAGAGTGAGAGATAATCACTTGAAAAAACAAAGGATGTTATTTCTTTAATAAATGATGACAAAAGAAAAAGGCAGGAGTCAAGTGACTCAAAGACCTCAAATGTAGATGTCTGGAGGCATGGGAATGGGATGAGGAATTCCATACATTTTACAGGTCCTTATGTATCAGACAAAATGTGAAAAATTATGATTTTCACTGAAAATCACTATGTTGGAGAGAAATGACTTGTTTGAATTTATCAATGAATATTTTCTGGTTAGGCTAAAGAGATGGCCCAGCCATTAAGAACACTGGCTGTTCTTTCCCAGGAACTAGGTTCAATTCTTAATACCTCAGTAGGAGTTCAAAACCACCTCTAACTCTAGTTTCAGGGATCCAATGTCCTCTTCTGGCCTCTGTGGACACCAGGCATACATGTGGTACACAAACAGTTGTAAGCAAAATCTCTGTACATATAAAATAAAAAAATATTATGTAGTAAATATGTTGGTTTAAATACAGTGGCTTGCAATAAATTCTAGACTGTATCACTGGTCATTTGTATATATCTTTGGGCATTTGTATACATTCTGAAAATACATGTGCTAAACCTGAAAGACTGTGGGAATTTATTTGATTGTCAATAACACACACACACACACACACACACACACAGAGAGAGAGAGAGAGAGAGAGAGAGAGAGAGATACATACAAAGAGACAGTTTTAATAAATAAAACCTTTATGAATAAAAAAATCCTGATTCTAAATGTGCTTCTAGCCTACCAAATACTAGACTGCCACTTTTCTCTTGGGACTTGGTGGCTACCACTAATGATCCTCTAGCTAACTGGCAGTGTGGCTTACTGCCATTGTCTAAGGAGAGGATCATAATGCTTGTTGCTACCCAGTCTATGAAAAGATCAAAACTCAGATTTCAAATTGCAGTTTCCAACAGATGTCAATCATTTAGGGATGACCATTAGTTGAAACATATGCCACTGTAAGCTTGAGACTGCAGGTAGAGTCTACATGTATTTGTCTTGATGCGATTTAACTTTTATTCCAACAGGAGCTATGACATGGGATTTCAGTTAATGAGGGATGTACTTGTTAATCGGTATTTTATTAAGATTATTTCCCCATTAGTGTATTTCCTCAATTTTGAATTTATTGCAATGCACTGCTTACCAGATTGTGCTGTTGTGTTCACTACATAAAGCTGTTAACGTTTATTAAGAATTGGTTAAATCCATTTAATTATATTGCATCGGATATAATTTATTGATTTAATTAAAAATACAGTGTTTGTGGTGAAGTAGGAGCCATTATAAAAAGCATTTCTAGTAGTAGAACTAACCAAAATCCAGACAGAGACTAGAATTACGTTTGTTAAAGACTCATTGTCTGGCTCCTTTGGCTGATAGTGTACTTGCTGCTAAGTGCAAGTTGGAACACCCCATCAGCCGGTGTTATAATGGGTTGCAAGTGCAAGGGGAGGGAGGGATTCATTTTCACTCTCTCTGTTTCTCTGAATAAGATGATTCACACCCCTTGGGGCTCCTGCAGACCTCACTGGAAGCAACCTCAGAAAATACAATGACTAGGTCACAGCCCTTAGAACAGTTTCAGGGGTCACAGCAAAAAGCAGTATGCTTTATGAGGAATCTCTTTCATAACTCTTTATGCATTTACAGCTCAGAAACCTCTGACGGGGTTAATTTACAATCTCCACGGGTAGCCTGTTCCATTTTTAAATTAATTGTCTGAAATTTCTCATTTAGGGCTGCAACCTGCCTCTGAATTAACAATAGTAACAGCTGTGGGAGCTTAGATTTGTTGGGTGTCATACTCAGTTGCAGCTAACAGAAGCCATTCCAGCTACTTTCAGAAAGATAGGAAGGTTTTTGAACATCCTGTCTCTAAAACACGTTTTTCCAAAGGTGTGTTGTATTTGCTCTAGATTTTGGAATAATTGCACATAATGACGTATCTTGAGATGGAGACCAGGGTTTCTTCATTCATTTCCTTTTTTTTTTTTTAAATTATCTGTT
>NW_022196903.1:102885399-102888540 GCF_008632895.1 Mastomys coucha
AAAAAAAAAAAAAAAAAAAACAACAACAACAACAACAAAAAAAACCGAAAAGTTTTTACATCAGATTGGTCTAGAGGCATGTGTATGAACCCATCCAGAATGTTGTCAGTAACATTTCATGTTGTGGACCCTGAGGTGTTTAAGAATGAAAAAATAAGGCTAGCAAGCCAGCAGGCATCATGAGTACATTCCTTCTCCCTGCTCTTGACTGAGGATATAGAATGACCAGTCTCAAGTTCTCCTGTGTTGCCTTCCTACATGAATTATAACCTTAAACTGTAAGCAACGAAATCCTGTTCTCTCTCCTCTAAGTTTCATTTTGTCAGGGTGTTTTATTACAGCAACAAAAATAAAACTAGGGCAATGTCTAAACCTGAAGTTCATTTTTTTTTCCATATGCATGTTGTGCACATATGCTACAGGCAATTTTATACCCCACTGTGCTCCTGTTTGAATGTGATTTCTCACATGACGCCAAGCATGCAGTTTTCCTTTGCAATATCTTGCAAATGTTCAAAAAGTTTGGGATGCTATAGCATTTTACATTTTGTGTTTGTAGATTAGGGATGCTCAAGTCCTACTGGTAAAATGAGATGGGCTATTGTAAATGCTGATAGACAAAGCTTCAAGAAGTATCTCTCCAAACCATCACACAGAAATAAATGGCCGAGGGGGATAGCCCAGTGTCTAATCTCCTACTAGTCCTATTTAATACTGACTCCTTCTAGTGTTGTACATATGTTATGGTTTCTAAGTTCTTTTTCCTTTTGTTGTTATTTTTTAACTTCCCAATAGTTGTGTTCAGGTGATCCATATTGTTACATTGAATCATTACACTGAAAAGCACAAATATAGGAACATGCTTCAAGTTTGAAAGGGCTAATGACTTATATTTTATTTGTAAATTCTTATTTTTCTGCCATGCCTCATTAGATGGCTGAAACTAAGCTCCAGAATAAGACTCATAAGGAAACTGGAGAGGATTCAGCAGAAGAAAACAGAGTAGTGCCTTGTTCTTTGCAAGGGATTCCTCTAAGGATTTCATTTACCCTGCCAACGTTTGCATTGTCTAACAACCTGGTTAGTAAGTGGAATTATGCTATTTTAATCATGAATATATAAGGATCAACAAGATTAAGTGGAATTCTAGAGATTACCTACTCAGTAGCAAGATGAGAATTAAAGTGGGAATTCCTTTCCTTTTTTTTTTCTCTTTTATTTTTTGTTTAAATCATTCTGCCAAAGGAGCAAAGAAGTATACAGAATTTTTATTATTTTTTTTCAAAAGAGCATGGAAGTCATATGATATTATCTGAGTATTTTCTAACAAAAAGGTTATATGCTCTGCTCATCCTCTCCAATTCTCTGTCCATTGACTCTTGCCTTGCTTATGTATCTTTCCTCCCTCCCACTCCAGCCCTACTCCTGTGCCTCCACTCCCACAGCAATTTTATTCACCTTAAAGAAAATAAATGTCTCCAGTTTGATATTTTCCATTAATGTTCCAAATATGCTTGATGACCAGAAGAAATGATTTTTAATGGCTTCTTTTCTTTCTATTTTCATTATTTTTAGTAGAAACTATGATTACTATCATAAATAATAGTAATGATTAGGAAAGAAATGTAGATGGTAAAATATGTTATATGGCATTGTTTGCATATTCATACTAGTAAGTTAATAATAGAATAAAAGGGAGAGAGGATTATTACCTTTTGTTCACACTACTGTGTTTTTTGAAAAATGAAATATTAAGCTTTATAGAGGATTCTTCTAACTGTAAGTTGTAATTTCAGATTTCCAGGCTTGCAAGTTTTTACAGAGGTTAGTCAAAAATCACTTCTTTGAGAAGTGATTTTTATATAGTCATATATATTATCTATCATCTAACTATTTATTGTTATGTGTATATGTGTATGCCTGGATGAGATTTTAAGCATTTTGTTCATCTAGGAGCCCATGGGAGGCAGAAGTTGGCTTCCAATTGCCTGGAACTGGAGTCACAGGTGACTGTTAGCTGCCATGTGGGTGCTGGGAACTAAATCCAGGTCATTTGCAAGATTAGTAATTAATCTTAACTGACAGGCTATCTATTTTTCTTCTCACAACACATAAGTTTTTGAAAAGTGTTCTCACATAGAATATAGGTACAACATGAAGTTACATTTGTCGAAGATTCCAAAAAAAATTGCATTAAACTCCAGGTTTTGAAAACTCCAAACACCAACATAAAATGAGAGAATAAAAGCTATAAAAGCCATATTTTCCTCCTACATGTGAACCACTGTGCCTTCATTGTTTACTTAAAAACCACTGTTTAAATGTGGATTATGTGGTTTCGTAGGGATTATAGGTAGAAACTGTTCCCAAAGCAGTTTAAGCCTTTCTAAAGAATTATAAATATTTATTTCAAAACAAGTATGTATTCCCAATCTCATGAACATTAGAGACTAATGATATAACCACGGGATCTCCATTTCTCTCAATGTTTATTCTACATTGTTTTCTTAACAATAATTTGTCTACCAGAAACAATGCATTTCTAGCCTCTCTTCTTGATGTAATAATACAACAAAATTTTGTCCAATCACATGGAGGCAGAAGTACACACAACAATTTGTATGAAATGGTTCTTTAAAACAGAAATGAAATACACAGCCTTTCTGTTTCTTTATACACATCTCAGAGTATAGTGTCAAGAGCTGGAGGTCAGGGCTTCATCTGGACTGTAAAGAGATAATGGATTTGAATTTTGGAAGTCAAGGACCAGGATACTAGAAAAGACTAATTAAAGTCTGAGCCTGGAGAGATGTCTTAGAGTTATGTGTAAGTGTTCTTGTAGAGAACCCAGGTTCAGTTTCCAGCACCCACTCTATCACCACAACCTATGTAACTCAAGTTCCAGGGGATCCAGCCTCTGTGAACACCAGGTATGCATATGATACACATAAAACTCCTCTCTCTCTCTCTCTCTCTCTCTCTCTCTCTCTCTCTTTCTCTCTCTCTCTCTCTCTCTCTCTCTCTCTTTCTTTCTCTCTCTCCCTCCCCCTCTCTCTCTGTTTCTCTCTGTCTCTCTCTGTCTCTGTCTCTCTCTGTCTCTCTCTCTCTCTCTCTCTCTCTCTGTCTCTCTCTCTCTCTCTC
>NW_022196903.1:102888554-102920983 GCF_008632895.1 Mastomys coucha
CTCTCTCTCTCTCTCTCTCTCTCTCTCTCACACACACACACACACACACACACACACACACAGACAAATAATGCAATTCTTAAAGAGTACTTAGTTTCTAAGGTTGAAGGCTGGGCCCTGATGCTTTTCTGACCTAATCTTATGTATATTTTTAGTGAGTCCATAATAGTAATAAGGTGGTTGTGAGCATTAAATGACTCAACATATAGTAAATATTTAGTAAATAGTAACTTTTTATTTTTAAACATTTATTATTTAATGTGTATGTGTGTTTTTCCTAAATGCAACTATGTGTATTATCTGCGAGCCTGGTGCCCACTGAGAGCAGAAGAGGACCTCTGGTTCCCTGGAACTGGAGTTATGGGTGATTATGAGCCACTGTATGAGTCTTGTCTATTGACCCTAAGTTCTCTGCCAGAGTGGTAATTCCTCTTAACCATAGAACTATCTCACCAGCCCTTCTAGTTTATAAAAGCAAACTAAGAACATGAAATAAAAACTTTCTCATATTAAGGGTCCATATATATTTAAATAAAATATGACATGGTACTTAAAATATTTTTTTCAAAAGCAAATAAACCAGGAATTAAAAAAAAAAAAAAAAAAGAACTACAGTCACTCTCCTATAGGTTGAATAATAATCATTTTCCAATTTTAGGCACACACTGCTTGCTAAAAATAGTAGGACTCCTAATCATTCCTAGAAAGCTATTCTGGAAAACCATATTTTCCCTGGGCATATAAAGAGCTACAGTATGTCTAGTGGGTTATATTCAAAGCAAAGTTCAGAGAAGTGCTCATTTTCAGACTCAGCCCATGTGAGAAGATGCTGGGAGCATGTGTGCCCCTAACACTGCTGTATAGCTTTTTTATTACATGTGTACCTAAAACTGCTGTGTGGCTGGCTTTTCCACTACATATGGCCTTAACGCTGCTATACTGTTTTGTTGTCGTTGTTTGTTTTTGTTTTTGTTTTGCCTTGTGTGGTCCTAATACACGTGTGGTCCACAGTACTAACTGTGGTATGGCTATTCCTTTTGCTTCACTATACTCTGGACAGGCAGCCAGTGTAGCCCAACCCTGGTCATATAGCCAGATTACAGCCACTCATTTGACTATTCTTCCACATAAAACCTTCAATTCTTTTCTGACCTGGTTTTCATATGCATTAAAAGGGAACTAATAATTTATAGAATACATGAACAAATACATTTCATTTTCTCTATCAGTAATTTACATAGAAAATGATCAGTTCATTTTATAACAACCTTTCAGCTTTTTCTCAGATTGCAACATCACTTAAGCATGATAAAATACTCATTGAAATATCAGGCTCACAGAGATTCCCTCTCTGTGTGGAACTGTAGTTATCAATCAGGTCAAACTATTTTCTTTGCTGTAAAAAATGCCCTCATTCTCCATCAGTGACTCCCTCAACAAGTTATTGTCCTTCTGATTTCTGTTCACACAGATCAGTTTTGTCTGGTTTTTGAACTTCATGAAATAAACAAAAACTTTATATTAACTCTATCTCTAACAATTTAATCTTGACCACCTGATGTGACTGCTGAGGACTGAACTTAAGTCCCTTAGATGTAAGTATAGCAAGCACTTTTAACCACTGCAAAATCACTTCAACCCCTAAATCTAAATTTCTAAGTATTAATTTTGTTTTAGAGAAAATCATTACTGACAAGTATGCGTTCTTTGACTTTGCTGTACACGTTCATGTTCAAATTGTTTGTTTATACATCTACCTGTTGGGATTTTCTCAACTTTCCTTTATTATATTATGAGTATGTATTAGAAGCCTTTGAACAACTAGCATTGTTACTGCTCTTGGCTGAATACTTGAGAAGAGATGAATGCTCTCCATGACATGAATTTATATTTATGGTCTTTTAAAGAAAACTCTAAGCTCTATCCTAATGTAATCATGCAATTTTATATTCTCACAAGTAATTTATTTGAGTTTTTAGTGCAGTTTACACTTTACCAATAATATGTATGTTCAGCCTTTATAATTTCAAATGGTCTAGAAGTTGCACATGAATACATACTTCAGATTTTATTCGTATCCACATGACTAGCAATGAAATCCTTTTGTGTGTTTTTACCTCTCTTTTTTGTCTCTTTTGTTTAATTAATTAGACAACATTTTAAGTTTGCCCCTTCTATGCATCCCACTTCTCCCAAACCTATGTCTTTGTCCAAACTTCATGCCTTTCATTTCAATATTTTAAATAACTCATTAAGTTCAGCTAATATTGCCAGATGTGCATGAGTGGGGCCCATCCACTGGAGCATGGAGATTTTTCTATTGTTCACATTCTCCAAGAAGTATGGTTCCACCTTCCCTCTGCAGTAAAAGGTGGAACCTAGAGATCATCCACCTGAGGTTTGCTCAGAATTTTGACTTGCCTTTCAAACTGTGTGGGTAACCACAGCTTCTGTGAATTTAGAACTGTTTTAACTAGGTCATGTCTAGAAGGTAGAATTTCATATCACTCCTTCTTTTCCCCGAGTTCTTATATTTTTGAATTTCTTATTCAGTGATGTAATTTGGTCCTGGGTGGTGGATAGGTGATCAAGGTATCCTGCTTAATGCTGAATACCCAGTCTCTCATTTGCCACACTGTGACCAGTTCTGCATCTCCCCATAAACAGCTGTCCCCTGGAGCAAAGAAGGTTTCCTGATCAAGGTTGGAAACAACCCAAGTCTATAGGTAACAGCATAATACTTAGAATCCACTTTGGTATCATATCCAATTAGTAAAATTCAAAGGCAGCTGTAGGGGGTTCTACCCAAAGGCCTAAGATCTCCTCAACCATTCATTTTTTTAAAAATTTATGTGTTTGCGTGTTTTATCTGAGTGTTTGTTCATCGCAGAGGTCAGAAGAGGGCTTGTATCTCTTGGAATTAGACACATAGAGTGTTGTGAGCTGCCACATACATAAAAACAGATTCTCCAAAGAAGCAGAAAGATTTTTTGACTGCTGCGCTGTCTTTCCAGTCCACATCAGCAGTGGGCTTTTGAACATGATTATAATACTGGACATAACATTTTCTCATGCATAGTAGGACTCAAATTTGAACAAAATTGTTGAGTTACCCCCCGAACAGCCATGCTACATTTACGACAACAGACACATCTCATGTGGTAAGTTAGTGTTGTAGCATGCATGGTTCAGAGCAGGATGATTTGACCCTTAGTGAGAGTGTGATCTTTGAAGTCACCTCTTATTGCTGTGTTGGGATTAGTGGCTTTATATCTAGTTGCATTTGCTTTATGAAAATTACCCCAATATTTGCTGTATACATGTTTAGTGTAATGAATATGTGTTCATCTTTATCTCTTCTATGTTTTCTTTCACATCTCTTTTTGTTAGCTATTAAAATAGCTATGTCTACTATTTCTTATTTCCATCTGCTTGAAATACCCTTTTTTAATTCTTTTAGCCTAAGGTGATGTCTATGTTTGATGGTGAATTGTGTTTCTTACACTGCAGGATAAAAAGGATGAATCTTATTTTCTGAAATAAGTTGCAACTATGTGTCTTTTTATTGGGACATGAAGAACATCTTTATTGTAGAAAGATGTGCATTTATTCTAATCATTTTGTAAATTTTGCTGCATTCTCTTAGACTCCTCTTGATTGTCTTGGCATTATTTATTAATTCTTGTGGCATCATTTGTGTGTTAATTATTTCCTTCACACAATAATAGTCATTCCAGTAACTTCTTCAGTGCTCATTTAGTGGTTATAAATTCCTTCGATCAGTTTTTTTTATCATGTATGGTGTTTATTCTTAAATTTCAACAGATATTTTTCTGCTGAGAATAATAGTCTGCATTGGCAGTCATAGTTGTTCCAAGCCTGGAATACATTTTCCAGGCTGATTTTAGTTTTAAATATTTCTGTTGAAAACTCAAGTGTGAGTGTGATTCTAGTGGGGCAACTTTAATAGGCAATTTGAACATTTTCTTCAGACTTTCAATACTCTCTTTTGTCAGTATTTTTTATTTTTATTTATTTATTTTTGTAATGTGTGGTGGGGAGTTTGTTTTCTTGTCTTGTCTGTTGATACTTTATTGGCTCTTATACCTGGTTGGAAATCTGTTTTTCTAGTGTTGAATTCTTTTTGTTCTATACTTTTTTTTGAAATATGTTTTTGAAACTTTTTTATGCCTTTGGTGCAGTGTTCTCCTTCTATGAAAACAGCTGAAAGACTCTTTCTTTTGTGTTATCTTAGAATATTCTCATGTTCTATTCATAGTTTTAAAAAATTATCATTGATATTTGCTGTGAGAACAAATCTCTCCGTTGGATCTTCTGGCTCTGACGCTGTTTTCCATGCGACGCTTTCCATTGGTGAGGCTTTCTGTGGAGCTTTAATCCAGCTTATTGATTTTTCATTTCCTGCATCATTTGATTTTTTTTCATGGGCAATTTTTCTCTTGAATTCAATTTTTACCTATTGCATTGACTTTCTAATTCCATTCTGCTCTTTGTAATCTGTTTGTGGAGTGCCTCATACATTCTTTAGGTCATCTGAACTTCATTGTAATTATTCTTTTAAATTTTTGTGTGGAAGTTTTTCTAAATTATTCTCACTGTATCTATTACTAGCATTAATGCTCTTAGAGGGAAACATATCTTATCTCTTGTTTTTGTTTCTACATTGGGACTCACACTTCTGGAATTAAGGTGTTGATTGAGCACTCTCTCTCTCTCTCTCTTTTTGTGTGTGTGTGGTGTGTGTCTGTCTCTGTCTCTGTTTCTCTCTCTATCTCTCTTGGTCTCTGTCTCTCTCTCTCCTTCTCTTTCTCTCTCTCTGACATATCTTATAATCAGCTTTGTCCTGCGTCAGCTCAGACCACCCTGCCTTGGTTTACAGCTTCAACTGTGAGTTGTGAAAGGGATTGATGTGCAGACATACCCAGTTCCCAACTTGTGTCTACAGTTTCTATTGAAGTATCTGGAAAATTCTGAATTCTGCTTGATGCTTTCTGCAGCTTAGGTCCGGTCTCCACCAGGCATATGCAGCTTTCACTCTGAAGACACTGGGAGCTGTGGTAGTTCTGTCTCTTCATTTTGTGAGGTGCCTGGTCAGGTCCTACTTCATCCTTTATTCCATTTCTTCCTCTTTTTTAATTTTTTTTTATTTAAAAGGGTTCTTTATGTCTTCTCAATTTCCTCTTTTATCCAGTAGATGATGTACAATGTATGTGGGTAAATATATAGTTAAAATTTGCTCCAATTGTGAGGTCTTCTTGTTTCCTCAATGCCATCTCCTGAAAAACAAAATTTTAAATTTTGATGATGTTCAGTTCCTTCTTTATTCTTTCTTTTCCTAGCTGGCAGGTTCTATATAAGAATGTTTTCAAATTTTAAGGTTGTAAGGACTGTCACCTTTACATTGTTATGAAAGTTGTTAAAATTTTGGTTTTTATATTTAATTCTATGATGCACTTGGGGCTAATTCTTAAATGAGGTGTGGCAAAGATCTATATCCTTTTTTTTCTGTATATTCATAATTTGGTTCAGAAAAAATAATTTTTATCATATGACATATTTCTTACAAATCCATAGATATATAAATGTAGATCCATTTCTGAAATTTCCCTGCTATTGGATTGTCTTGATCACTGTTTCTTTAAAGTAACTCACAGTTATCATTCTTTGTCTTAAAAATACTTTAAAATATTTTTGTTCTATTAGGTCTTATGCATATTTTAATAACATTTTATCAAATAGAACAAGAGTTCCTGTTTAATTTTTGATAAGTATTTTATTGAACCCATGAGATAATTTCAGGAGATTATCTATCTTAAAAATATTGTCTCACTGTCTCTGAAACTGCTGTGGGTATTTTTAAATGCTCTTAGCAATGTTTTGTGGTTCTCTGCAAAGCAATCTTGGATGTCTTTTGTTAGATTTATTCCTAGGTCTTTTATGGTAATTATATCATGTAAAAATAGGGAACTTATTTTTTGTGCCTGTTAAGATTATGCCGGTTTTCTTCCCACCCACTTAAATGGTGGCTGCCTTCTGCTTTATTTTGCTGCCAGCATAAATCAGTTTTCATGACTATGTCCTATCATACTTCCAATGGACTTAGCACTGAAGAACTTGGTTTGTCATTTTTTCTTTGTATCTTATTTGCATTATGCATCCCAAGAAGGTTATGAGTTCATAAAGGTTTTTTCTTATTTTTAGAATTGACCACTATTATTAACCATTGCTTTTACAACCTTAGCAAACAGAACTGTTCCTAAATTTTTAAATTTAATTTCATTATTTCTATGTCAAAATGTATTATAATTTTTCTTATGAAAGTTTTCATTCATTTATGAGAATTTTAATTTAGAACATGGTTTACACATTTTTTTATAATGCATTTTGTGTGTATGTGTATGTGTTTGTCTATGGTTATCTCAGTGTATGTGTGGTGTCTGTCAATGTCAGAAGATGTTTGATCTCCTGGATCTGGAATTACAAGAACTTGTATACTACCTGTGGATGCAGGGAACTTAACCTTGGTCCTCTGGAAAAGGAGAAAATGCTCTCCATCACTGAGTGATCTCTACAGCCCAAGTTTTTATTTTAAACTTGTGGAATACTTTTGAAAATATATCATACAAAGTAATGAGTTTTTTTTCTCTTTTTCATTTGCTAGTGGCTATCAATTGTAGATAGTTTCTGGATTAGGAATGAGGACATATGTCCAGTTCTCCTCTCTGTGTTAGGATGTCCTTGACACAGAGCAGAGCAGGCCTTGTGCATGCTGTCCCAGTCTCTGTGAATTTATGTGTGAGTCAGTCATGCTGTGTTTAGGAGGCCTTATTTTCTTGGGGTCCCTCATCTGCTCCTCTGAAGCTCTGGCTTCCTTGAACGCTGAGGGGAAGATTTGATAGACATCTATTGAGATGGAGTGCTCCCAGGTCTCTCCCTCTCTGCATAGTCTCTGTATTTGGTCCCATCTACCGCAGGAGGAAGCTTTCGTGATGCTTGAGAAGGCACTCATCTTTGAGTATAGCAAAATGTTGTTAGGAATGATTTTATTGCATTTTCATATGTAAGTATACTTTTCTCATTCGTTTCTCTCACTCAATACCCTCCTTCTTTTATCCAACTCAACTCTAGTCAACTCAACAGTAGATCCTCTTCCTTATTCCAAATATCTTCTGCATTTATATCACGTATTTCATTACCATCTCTTCTCCCTATTCTTTCTTTTTATTTAATCATTCTTTTTTACACTACAGATTTTATCCCCCTCCCAGTCCACCCTCTTAATGCCCCACATTCCATAGTGCCTCCCCCTGCCTTGTCTCCACGAGGATGTCCTCAATCCCCCAAACCCCACTCCACCAGGCCTCCCCATTCCATGGGGCCTCCAGTCTCTTGAGGGTTAGGTGCATCACCTCTGAATGAACACAGGCCTGGCCCTCTGCTGTATATGTGTTGGTAACCTGGTGTATGCTGCCTGGTTGGTGGTCCAGTGTCTGAGAGATCTTGGGGGTCCACATTAACTGATACTGCTGGTCCTCCTACAAGATCGTCCTCCCCAACTTTTTCCAGCTTTTTCCTAATTCAACCACAGGGGTCATAAGCTTTTGTCCATTGGTTGGGTGTAAATATCTGACTCTGACTCTTCCAGCTGCTTTTCTCATCTCTCCGAGGGCAGTCATCACAGGCCCCTTTTTGTGTGCGCTCCATAAACTCAGAAATAGTGTCAGGCCTTGGACCTCCCCTTGAGCTGGGATCCCACTATGGGCCTGTTGCTTGACCTCCTATCTCTCAGGTTCTTTTCCATTTTTGTCCCTGCAGTTCTTTCAGACAGGAACAATTATGGGTCAGAATGTTTGACTGTGGGATGGCAACACCATCCCTTACTTGATGCCCTGTCTTTCTGCTGGAAGTAGGCTCTACAAATTCCATCATCCCTACTGTAGAGCATTTTATCTAAGGTCACTCCCTTTGAGTCCTGAGAATCTCTCAGGCCTTTGGTACATTCTGGAGTGTCCCCCCACCTTCCTGCTCCCAAGGTTACCTGTTTCCATTCTTTCTGCTGGCCCTCAGGGCTTCAGTCCACTCAATACCACTCTTAAAATGACCTCATTATTCCCTTCTACCGTCATAAATTCCTACACACATTAACAACAATGTATAATTTTATGTCTAACATAAATATGGTTTCATTTTTCTGAGTCTGACATATTTTGTTTAAAGTAATAATTTCCACTTATATGCATTTGCTGACAAATATCATGATTTTATTTTTATTTATG
The DNA here is from genome assembly GCF_008632895.1 of Mastomys coucha. NCBI lineage: Eukaryota > Metazoa > Chordata > Mammalia > Rodentia > Muridae > Mastomys > Mastomys coucha. The sequence continues at coordinate 102,896,852 of NW_022196903.1, forward strand.
GTTGAATAAAATCGCTTTCTATACATGTACTATGTTTATCCATCTAATGACAAGTATGTAGTCTGGTGGACTTTTGCAGGTATTGTGAATAGAGTACCAATAAGTATGCATGCCCATGTCTTTTGGCTATATATGTAGATTTGTTGGTTACGAAATCTCTATATTGTTTTTTCCATATAGTAAATGTTCCTATTTATATTCCTACCAGTGGTTAGCAAGTGTTCTTCTTTTCACATGTCTCTTCCTCAATGTCTGCCATTCTGAATAAGTGAAAGCAGTTTGACTATGCAGCTCCTTGATTTCTAAATACATTGAACATTTTTTCAAATATATGAGTCATTACTGTTAATTTATGAGAAATATTTATTTTACAGCCAATTTATTGGTTGGATAATTTGTTCTTTGGTGTTTAATTTGTGTACTTAATCATATAGTCTAAATATTAATTCTCCATCATGAGTATCTGTCAGAAATTCCTTCTTGTGCATAAACTTTTGTATGTTTGATTTGTGTGTGTGTGTGTGTGTGTGTGTGTGTGTGTGTGTGTGTCTCACTCTAGGATGCTGGCTGGCATGGAACTGACTATGTATACCAGGTTGAGCAACAGTATGCAGCATTTCTCATGTCTCTAACTTCCATGTACTGAATTACAGGGGTGTGCCATGATGCTCATGTCTCCAGCTTCCATGTACTGAATTACAGGGGTGTGCCACCATACTCATGTCTCCAGCTTCCATGTACTGAATTACAGGGGTGTACCACAATACTTACTATTTGTGTGCCTCAATCATTGTTCTCTCTGAAAGCAGAAGCAATTGAATAGATGCATATTGGTCTTTGAAAGTATCAACATTGTGTGTTGAAAGCAAGGTCCTGCCGTTTTGATGTCCTGAAGTCCTGCCCATGTCTACACCTATCTTTTGACAAGCATTTAAACTCATTAAGGACATATAAAACAGTGGTCATAAAATGGTGATTTGGGAAAATATCAGTATATATGGAAACATTCATTCTACAATTCTACAATTTGTTTTGTCCTGCGATTTTACATCATACATGGCTGTGTTCTCTTGTGCATCATTGTAGCACCTACCTTCAGTCAGCTGCAAATAGAGCTGATCTCTTATGTGTTTGCTTTTCTCTCTAGATTAAGAGGCACACACTGACTGCTGAGAACCAAACACAAGTAGACCAACAGTATCCAAGTTGCATTTTATAATTTGTTTCTTGGATGTTATATCAATCAAGAGGGCTGAGAAAAAACCCTGGAGTTAATTAATACAGTATGTGTATACATATTTAGATTCAGGAGACATAGTAAAATTTGTCAGGCTATAATTTAGTTATGGGTTCTCATTTCAGGACTGAAATTGAAGGTATTCATAAGTCTGAAAGACTAAGTAGTTCTTTGAAAAACTAAGTTTGTTACTTTTCATAATGTAGGGGTAAAACATGCAGCCATTAAATATTTAACCCTAATAAGTACATTTTCTGAGAATTATTAGATCATATAACTAGTATATATTTTAAGAATATTTAATAACACACTACACAAAGTTATCATGATATATAGTAGGGAGTAGAATTCCATTTTCTTTCTGAGATTAATATTCTTCACACTCTAATAAATCAAAGAATTGATTCTATACTGATTGAATGTCAATTTCCCTTGTTAGGAGCTTTTGAAATTGGGACAGATTACTTTGAACATTCCTATTTGAAATAATTAATCTCATCCCACCTGTACACTATAACAGTGCTTGCATGAGTTATAAAGTTAGTTTTTCTTGGCTAATTGATTAACTATACTTTGCATGCCTTGGGTGTGCTGGGAATGTTGGTCATATGCATTTTGGATATCATATTGACATTGACAATGTTTAGGATATTTTTAACTCAAATTCTATTAGATTTGTGTGTTGCGATTTGAGATCTGGTGTCAAAAAATAAAGAAGCTGTGTATGTATGTGTGTTGGGGGGAAATGCCGTATAGAATCTTGCAGTACATAACATTAGCCATTACACTCTATGGTCATTGTTTTTCCAGTGGTTGTAAAATCATATTCTAACCAAATCACCCTTCTCTTGATCAATTGTTAAGATTTCATTTAACAACCACATTTACCATACCTGGTGTGTGGTTTGTAATGTATATGAAATATGGTATAAATATTCAAATAGTAACCTTTTTTTATAAACATAAATGACTTTGGGATTAATATAGGATGCTGGAGCTGGAGCTGGAGCTGGAGCTGGAGCTGGAGCTGGAGCTGGAGCTGGGGCTGGGGCTGGGGCTGGGGCTGGAGCTGGAGCTGGAAAGAGGGCTTAGATGTGAGACCACTGGCTGTTCTTCCAGAAGATGTGTGCTCAAATTCTTATACCAGGGCTCACAACAGTCTGTAACTCCAATTGCAAAGTATTCAACACTTTAAAAAGCACATATGTAGTGCACATACATATGTGTAGGCAAAAGAAACCATACAAATAAATTAATAAAACAATTAAAGTAGGATGGGGGAAATAGATTGGATAAAATCAGCAGCAAAAATTGAGAAAATTTCAGACTGATAAGAACAAAGCACGAAGCCAGTTCAGAGAGCACAAGTGAGGAAAATGAAAATGAAGTCTATTAAGGATGCTTCAAATCTTTCCATAAACCATAGGAGTTAAAGTGATGTAAGGGGACATTCCTCCATGCCTGGTAGAGTGAACTATAACCTTCTTGAAGAACAGAAAGAAATACACAGCTAAAAATCTGAGTCCAAAAAGAGGGCTGAACCAGCAAAGCCAGATCATCATGCTGCAGAGCTCTGTAGGGATTAGGATGTCATAACAGACACTGAATTTGATATGTAAGTCTATAAAGAGCTCCACAGATGATAGACAGGTGGCCATGCAGGCTTGTGTGATTTACACTGATTTTGTCCGTTCCTGCCTCCTCATCAATGTTCATTCTTTTGGGCTTCTTGGAAATAAGGAAAGTTTGTAAATTAGGCTATACTTCAACTTTTTAAAAATCTTATTTGTATCAAGTATGAGAATCTTAAGTAGTTTAGAATAATTTATCTATTCATTTTGGTTTTCTGAAAAATTTGTTCCACTATTGAACTGGTCTGAATTTCTGATTTAAGTGAGATAAAATAATATCTGCTGATATTCCTAAATCAACTGAAAGTGATTAAAGTCAGTTAGACTATATATATGTATATATATATATATAGTGAATAATTATAATTAGGCATATATAAAGGGAATATGTATAAATTCATAAAATCTGGTAGCATGTATATGCATATACATACATAAGCATTTTATGTGATACAATCTTGAAAATAGTATAGAAAGGGAAAATTTTTAGTAAAATTTCACTTGGTAAACCTTTTATCCTTTGATTACAGAACTAAATGAAACTTTGTTGCTGTAAGGCTGAAAAACAATTTAACAAACAAAACAAACAATATCATAATATGGCCTTATGACTTTACTGGCCATTAATATTGATGGATACAATGACATGACTAAAGTAACTATTCAAAATTATTTGAAATTCATTTATTCCTCTGTTATCCTTTTGTTTATTCTTTCATTAAGTACCTGTGCATTATGTAGTCTTATTCATTAAATAATTATTAATTCATAGTAAAAATTGCTATAAGTCAAAAATTAGCTATTTTAAACTTTTATAATTCATAATCATTATTAGATCTATCACTCTAGTATCTATGAGTAGTAAAGAACATCAAGTTGTGGTCTGCTGGCTTTTAAATTAGATTATGTATTTAATTCTCATTAACTGATTTGTATATAATTCTCAAAAACTTTTAAATAATTGTAGCCATGTAAAGGTGGGAAGGGAGGGCAATTTTACAAGTTGTCCTATGTCCCCTATATATGAGCCATGGTACATGTGCTTTCCCCACCCCATCACATTGAACACAACAATAGAAACTAAATAAATTAAATTTAAAAATAATCTCTCATTTAGTAAACAAGAGAAGAATGCCTCTTTGTCCCTGATCAGTATAAGGATGTAAGGACTCTCTGTCCTGTGTGAAGATTGCTGGATTCTTCTTTGCACTGAAGAGTGGAAGCCTGAATGTATTGTCTCTAGTTTCTATTCTCACATTACTTTATTGATGCCGTTAAATGTTATTTTCTATTTTTCTTTGAGTTCCTTCTCAGAATTTGTTTAATGTGTACCAGCTGGGAGGTGTCAGCAGACTTTCACATTTTTGGTGTTTTTCAGGAGGATCTAAAACAAACATAGACTGGACAGAGGAATAATTTTCATGTTATCTATCTTATTGAAAACCCATTTGGCCTAGCAATATTGTTTGCATAACAGGAGTCAGTCTCCATTTATATTGCAGTTGGCAAGTTTTGAACAAATTCCTTTTGTTTTAAGAAATAAATGTGGTCTGAATATATGAATCACTCAATGTGATTTATACTACAGTTACCTTAGAGCAAATTGGAAAACTGCAGTAGGAGAGTTCTTTCAACAGATTCCACAAATGTCCTAAGTTCTGTAGTAAGAAAAGCGGACTAATAAAAGATTCACAGTGTTAATACTTTTCACATTGTAGATAGTCATTGAGTGTAAGTAGGGTCGTAAATATGAGTAATTCATCATGAAGGAAAGCTTATGACATTCTAACCTGTCAATCAACTTTGATAATAAATGTTTCTTATTAGCACATCTAATGCATCTACACAAAAATTAATAGCTCAGATAGGACACATAACTATGTAACTTTTACTTTTTCTGTTAACATTGTAATATTTGTGGATTTTATTACACAGATTTTTCAGAGGTTTGTAGGTAAGTTACAGATAATATGATTATTGAACTGTCTGCCAGGGTCATAATGGAGGATGCTCTCCTTATATACAGCTCCATGTAAGTGGGTCCTCATACATAGCAATAACTATTGCTATTTAATGTTATTCAGGCCCCTGTGCAAAGATATAATTAGAACATTTGCATTTTAAGTTACAAATAATTAACAAGGACTTAAGGTAGGAATTACCTACCTTATCTTCACTATCTACAAAATGACTGGCTTTGGTACATTGCCTCTTCATGGAATGATCATATCATATACCAGACTGCTATGAAGCTTGACTTTCTCATCTATAAAAGTAAAAATAAATAAAGTTTGTCTGCAAAATACAAAAATAGCTCTTTGTAATATCACAGAGAGGCAAAATGGCAACCTTTATCAACAGGTTTCTCTGCTCCTCTTTCGAATATGTCAAGAGGCAATTTGATAGTTAATATTATCAACTTCACTAGATAAAGAAGGGAATCCTTTATTCATGCTTCGAGTTCTCCTCTATGCTAAGGTAATTGAGGTGGGTAGACTCCCAATAATAATGGTGATTATAATAATCACATTTCCTAGGCTATATATACAGAATGCTAACTGAACAGGAGGTATCCACTCTCTCCTTTTCGGTGCCAAAACCAATTGACCAACTGTCACAAGCTCTTGATGGTCTTATGGTAGACTTATGATGGACTGTGTCTTGAACTATGAGCCAAGTAAACCCTTTCTCCTTTAACATGCTTTTCTCAGAATATTTCATCATCACAACAGGCAAAGTAGCCCAGGGAAGCTGTACGTACATATATTTTCAGTGCTTCTTCCAGTCAGAGGAGTCTTTGGACCTTTCTTTTGTCTGATAAATTCCTACCTTAAGTCCTTGTTAATTATTTGTAACTTAAAATGCAAATGTTCTAATTATATCTTTGCACAAGGACCTGAATAACATTAAATAGACATCACACTTCTCAGCAAGGTGCTAAGGATGCAGTGTTTTGTTTGTATTTATAGACATTTGCTAGGTTGGGCTGGTTTAAGAGCTACATTATAACTACAAGTACTGCTCATACCTTACTTTTCTCTCTATCCCCAGCATCAAGCACAGAGAACACGTTCAGGTTATGTGGCCTCAAAAGGAAGTCATTCTATTTGAGCAAGCTTTATTTAAATAGATGAAGTTCAAGATGCATCTATCTAGTGAATATGCATAAAAAACATCCCTATTGCTGGTATCTTTGAGGAATACGACATGTCTTCATCCTTCCCTGTAATGTCTGGTCTGCAAGGCATTGCACAGTAAGGAGGAGGGCTCCAGACAGAGGAGAGAGATCGTATCATAGTAAACATTACCCTTTGACTAAATAAGAGATGGGGGTTGCGGGGAGGCTGTTTCACAGTTTCATTGACTAACCAAAGCAGCTTTTAGTTGGAACTGACTAACCTCCTTTTCCACATTAGTATGCAATTTTCACATGAGCTGAGAAAGTCTATTTTAAAATCATTTCACAATTTCCTAACACAATCTGGAAGCTATTTTGGAGGTGTCCTATTCCCAGAAGAGTAAATGCTAAATGAATGTATGAAAAATTACATTGTCTTAAAGATACAGGGAATCAGCATCAGTTTGGAATAATCATCATTTAGAGTTTTAATTCACAATTTTTATAAGTCAGGTTAATAAGTATATAATGTTTGAATCATCAGTAAGGACTTCTTTTTTATCTATTGAGATTTGACAAAATCATGTTGGAAATACCTTGCCTGCTATCAAGAATACATTTTCATACATCTTTTTATAACAACAACACTGTCAAGAACTATATATCATTTATTACAGGGATAGAATTGTTTCTTTCTTTTTTGAATTTAATGTGCCTCTTAGGACTCTGAAAAGCAAGGATGGTTTCCTGGAAATACCACAATAGTGAACATATCCTGGATCATATGCTGGAGACTAATGTTTTTCTGAAGTCTAAGTAGTTCTTGATCATAATGCTTTTTTCTTGTTGTTCATCTAACTTACTTTGGAAGAGAGGATTAAGATATAGATATCCAGATGCCTCCATCACAACAAATTAAGAATACCAATAATGGTAGTGATCTAGTATTTAAAATAGCTCCCAAGTTTTTGGGTAGTCATTGTTGAGAACAAATGGCTTTGCTAAAACAAGGATAGCCAAGTTCATGGCACAGGAACAAAAGTGTTGATGCTAGCTCTGCCAGAATGTGTTGTCAATATCCCTTGACACTTGTTCTCAAAGAAACTACATACTGTCTTGGAAAATCTTTCATTGTTTTCTTTGTATGTAACCCATATGAAGCAGCCACCATCCTTACCTCAGTTAAAAATCTCTCTGTCGGCTTTACAAAAGTCTTTCTAGTTACTGGGCCTAAGTATAATGCCTACCAATATATTTGGATTGATCAGGCTTTGCTCCATATTTTCTTCTAAGAAAATCCTGTTTGCAATGTACCTCACTTTTAGAATGTTTGGAGCCGTCAATGATATAGGATTTCTTTCTTGCCACAAAAATTTGTTTCCCTCTAGAACAATTTGTGGCTGTGAAATTTATTTAAAAATGACTTCTTTCCAAAATAGAATCTTATCTTACAGATTTAGTCAATATAATATATACTTGTGACACAGTTAAAGTATGCATTTTAGTCAATAGACCAGAACTGCATTTAATGTTACTGGGTTAAAATTCCAGTTTCTGAACATAGGCTGACAAGAGCCTGATATAGCTGTCTCTTGAGAGGCTCTGACAGTACCCAAAAGGTACAGAAGTAGAGGCTCACAGCCATCTATTGGACTGAGCACAGGGTTCCCAATGAAGGAGCTACAGAAAGGACCCAATGAGCTGAAGGGTTTGCAGCCACTTAGGACAAACAACAATATGAACTACCTAGTACTCTCAGAGCTCCCAGGGACTAAACCACCAACCAAAGAGAACACATGGTGGGACTGATGGCTCCAGAAGCATATGTATAACAGAGGATGGCCAAGTTGGTCATCAATGGGAGGAGAGGCCCTTGGCCCTGTGAAGGTTCTATGTCCCAGTGTAGGGGAATGCCAGGGCCAGTAAGCAGGAGAGGGTGAGGTAGTGAGCAGGGGGGGGGAACAGGGTTGTTTTTGTTTTTTTCTTTTTTTTTCAAAGGGGAAACTGGGAAAGGAGATATGACATGTAAATAAAGAAAATATCTAATAAAAAATTAAAATTCCAGCTTATCCAAAGGATGGTGCCTTCAGCTATATACCTGCCTTGTGTTCATAATTGTATAACATATTTTCAAACACTTGTCCAAAAGTGCTCGTCAGTAGACAATCAAGTCCTTTCATCACTTTCCAAAATGTGGATCTCATACTGTAATATCATAAATGTTAAAAAAAGCACTAGTTCTGTGCTTTATGAAAGCCTGTGTCTGTCACTTGCAGTTATCTGAATTATAAGTAAGCTTTCACCATTCTACTACTTAAAAATATTTCTACAACACATGAAGATTTCTCATTGTCTTATTTATTGCTAATTTATAATGAATTATAGTACAATATACACTCTGTATTAATTCAGTATTTTGACCTTCATTGAGTCTGCCTAAATCTTTTTTTTTTCCTTTTTTTGGTATTGGATACTTTATTTACATTTCAAATATTTTCCCCTTTCCAGTTCTCCCCTTAGAAACTCCCTTTCCCATCCCCCTCTCCCTGGCTCTATGAAGGTGCTCTCCCACCCACCCACCCACTCTTTTTCTCCCACCCTGGCATTCTCCTACACTGGGGCATCAAACACCCTCAGGCCCAAGGCCCTCTCCTCCCACAAACCTATGGTTAGATTTGGTAATTGTAGTATATACATTTTCCATTTTCCTTACCTGTAATTTATACAAGTTTCACACTTAAGAATATATATTTCCTTCATTTTGAGAGATATTTTAATTGAAAAAAAGATTCTTCTATCTTACAATGCATTCTAACCAGTTTCCACTCCCTCCACTCCACCTTTCCCACTACTTCCTGCCACCTACCCTTTCCCACATATCCATACCCCAAAAGAGCAGGCTTCCAAAAGTCAACAGCCAAACAGGACAAAATAAAATGCAGTAATACAAAGCAAAAGCCCTCCTACCGAGGCTGGATAAGGCAATCCAATAGGAGAAAAAAATCTTATGAGCAGATAAAAGAGTCAGAGATCCACCTGTTTCCACTGTTAGGAGTGTCCCAAGATCATCAAGCTAACATCTGTAACATATGTAGAGAGGACCTTGTGCTTGCCATTTTGGTCTCTGTGAGCCCATGTGAGTCCTGCTTGATTGATTCAGAGGACCATGATTGCCTGGTATCTTCAATTTCCCCCTGACTCCTACAGTCCTTCCTTCCCCTCTTCTGCAGGACTCTTCTGATCTCCAAAGTGAGGGAACAAATGGAAAACTCCAATTTTGACTCTCTTTCTGCCTTCTGAGGGGTCTAAGTTTCATATGTGTTTTAATTATATTCATCTCTTCCCCAATTCTTCACAGATCCATAACCTCTTTCCCACACATAATACTTTAGGCCATTCATAGCATGTTGTACCTGAATACAGAACTGTTTAAGCATTTCTGTGGAGAATGATATTGGCATGTTCATATTTTGTTGGGTCATGTGGATCCAATGACACCATCATTTACTCCAGTCTTGAGGATAAATAAACATCATATGTCAGGGTCCTCTCTACGTGTTTTATAAGCTTCCACCAAAGTCTTTTGACTTCAGTATAAATATTTTTTCTAAGTACTTCTCTCACAGGTATTGTAAAGAGGCTTGTCTGGTTTCTGTTTAAGAGAGTTCATTGTCATGTATCTACATAAATGGAATTTTTGTGTGTATTGCAACTCTTTTGGCTACTCTGACTGTTTTGGCTACTTTTTGGTTGGGCTTTTAGGATTTTTCTCGGTGTAAGATCATGTCGTATGTAGTGACAATTTCTCATTAGGATACCTTTTATTTCTGCCTGTGGAGTAATTCTTAGGTCAAGTGTTGCATATTGACTCCTAAGCCTTGGACTAGATCTTAAATACTAAAATTCAATTTTTGATATATTATTGGGAATGGTAGGTTGTCATAAGTACTCTATACCATGCTGAAGTAATTTCTATTGTCACAGTTTTATCTGGTGGGATCAGAAAAGTATATTGAAAGCTTGACAAATACTTTTTCAATACTATGGTGATTATCAAGTTACATTTGTCCTTCATTCTGGTAATGCCTTGCATCATATATTTATTGATTTACATATATTTAAATATCCCTGTCTTTCAGGGGCAATTTCCAATAGGTTATTATGTACAGTGCATATGCCATGCTGTTAAACAGAAAGCATTGATATCTTTCAAGAAGTAGCTCTGCTGTATTTATCTAAGATATCAGGCAGAGATTTATTTTCAGGCCCTTATGATTTTTAGTATGACAGATGCTGGCTTTACAAAATGAGGTTAATCTTGTTCACATTTCTACTTGTAGAAGATTTTATTTAAATGACTGGTGTTAATTATTGTATTATTAAAATAGTAACCTGTGATGTCATCTGATTGTGGACTCTTTAAAAACATTTTTTTAAAATTATTTTTCCTAATTCAATCTAGTCTGACTGACCACTGAGGCCCAGATACTCTAGTCTTGGTCTACAAAGAACAAGGTGGCTTTAGTGCACGTATTGGGGCCAGGTCCTATTCATGAAAACTTTACCAGCTAAGACACCATTACACCTTACTGGATGTTAAAATTCCACCTTGCTAAACTTTGAGCTCAGTCTGTGATTCTGCTGCTTGTTGTTTTGAAATATAAAGTTGCCCTGTTTATTTGAGATCCCTCCTCCCCGCCTTCCCTCACTTTGCTCATTCTGTATGTGTATCCATCACTATACACTCTTCTTTTAGAGTGGCTTTTACCGCATACTGTCAGCTGTGCTGTTGCCATTGTCATCTTTCAGTTTGTCCTCTGAGCTCTTCTTTGAACAATATTCCTGAGTGCTGATTATCAAAACTGGAACTATTTAAACAAGAGCCTTAAGAGTCACACTCAGAACAAGGGATGGACGCTTTCCTTTTGGGGGAGACGTGGATAAATGTGTCTCCTGAAGCTTCTTCGAATTGAAAGACTGCCTCAGTATCATTGCATGGGGGTACATGGAGTTGAGTTCCTGGGATCTGCCAGGGTCTAACACTGGGGTTGTGGTCTGTGATTCCCTCTGTAATGTGGTTACCTGCTCTTTATATCTTTTCCTTCTCAATGGTTGTTTAGGCTCCATAGTTGTTTCACAGACTCTTGTTCATATTCTAAATGTTTCAGATGAGTTCCATTGTTTATAGATAGTGTCTTTATTATTGACAGGGGATAAAAATGTGACTATATTATTATCCCATTTCTAAATGTAAGCATTTTAGTATAATTAATTCCTGTGCATGGTATGTTATCTCATCTCCTGTTGGCTTTTATGAGTTATATCAACTTAGCTCAGTTGCCTACTTTCGTAGGCTATTATATACTGAAATGAGAACATGCCGTTTTAGCATTTTGTACTTAGAGGAAAGCAATGAGGTACTAGGGGATGAAGTTGTATTGCTTTTCCTCAGTTAAGAATTCATAGTGAAATCCTATACCTAGAAAGACCTTGCCTGTTGGTTACTAGGCATGTCATTCAACTTTATTAGCCTTGAGAGACTTGGCTGAATCTCCTTTTATCTTGCCCATGTTCTTTCCTATCTCTAAGTTTTTGGCTTAACGTTTGTTTTTGTAACTGTCCCAGATTTTCTCCAGATTTTCATGAAGCAAAAATCTCAGTTCCTATTGTGACAATATTGAAGTGCTTGAATCTTTAAAAGTGAAAATGATGGAGAGCAATTAGCTCATGGAGCACAGGCCCAGGAGGCATATGAGTATCAGCTAATACACAGGAATCTAGCAGTTTCCCAAAGGGGTTTTCTTACTTGACACTTGCCATCTCCTGTATTCCTGCCTTGAAGCAATCCACCATCCTGTGGTACAAGAAGGCATCACCAAGCACAAACAGAAGTTGGCACCATACTTTTCAACTTTCAGAAATGAGCTGAATAAACTGTATTTTCTATAAAGAATCTAGCCTCAGGCATTTCATTATAGCAGCAGAGAATGTATAAAGAAATTTTCTTAAACTGCTTACTATTTTACAGTTCCTATCTTTCCTTCCTTTATTTCCACTAGACATTACTCATTTACACAACAGTACCATAGTTACTAATATTTTTGCAGATCTTATTTACTATTATAAAGGTAATAGTATTCTTTAAAGAGGCTCATGCTTTAATTATCTATATTTAGAAAGGGAGCAGCAATGGCATTTTCCTAATGCTGTTATGTGTTTTCTAATCTGTAATTAAAATAAATTATTAAAATTTAGAAATATTTTTCAATGTCATACATTAAAAACTATACAAGTTATTGGAAATAACATTAGAATGTTTTAAAGAATTGCTAGGGCATAGCAAAATCTACTTTTTGTTCAAATTTGTATTGTTTTCTTCTTGAAAATTACATAGAATGAGATACATGTCATGGCAATTTGAGTAAGAGAAATCGATTTGAACATCCCAAAATAATGTAGCTGTTGGTTCCGCTCATCTCTTGTTTAAGAGAAAGACAATGTACTATCTGGTTAATAAGTAAAGATAGTTTACATGGTAGGGTGAACAATGGGAGCTATTTCTCCCCATGCTATTTTTTTCTCCTCTCCCTTTTCTTCTCCTTCTCTCCTTTTCCCATTTATCTTTCTATCAATTTCAATCACACAGTGTCCAGGTGGAAGGAGACCTGCATTAATTTTGTAAGAATAAACATGAATTCTTTAGTGTGCTTGGGTGTTTGTTTTTATGATCTTCTTCCAAGAGCACAGTCTATCTTACCCTAGAAAAGATGGTGGGGGGAGGAGAAGTGAAGCATTTGAAGTGTTAGCATCAAACACAAAGTCATTTCTTACAGAATAGATGGAGGGATTAGGATAGCATTCTACTCTGAATGCCAGACAGTGAGTTCATTTGTCACAAAATAGTTAGATCTGAGGGTGCTGTCAGTCAGTCCAAATAAAGAAAGGGTACCATGGGCATTTTATTCTTGGAGGAAAGCACCTTTTTTTAAAATTAATTAATTTTTTTACACTCCATATTCCATTCCCTGCTGCCACACCCTATCCACCCTCCGACTGCTCTACATCCCACACTTCCTTCCCACCTCCCTGTCTCCATGTGGATGCCCTCAGCCCCAACCCACCTGACCTGTAAACTCCCTGGGGACTCCAGTCTCTTGAGAATTAGGTGCATCACTTCTGAATGAACACAGACCCAGAAGTCCTCTACTGTATGTGTGTTGGGGGCCTCATATTAGCTGGTGTATACTGTCTGTTTGGTGGTCCAGTGTTTGAGAGATCTCAGTGGTCCAGATTAATTGAGACTGCTGGTCCTCCTACAGGATTGTTCTTCTCCCCATCTTCTTTCAGCCTTCCCTAATTCAACAACAGGGGTCAGCTGCTTCTGTCTATTGGTTGGGTGCAAATATCTGCTTCTGACTTTTTCAGCTGTTTGTTGGGTCTTTCTGAGGGCAGTCATGATAGGGCCCATGATAGGTGTGAGCACTCCATAGCCTCAGTAATAGTGTCAGGCCTTGGGGCCTCCCCTTGAGCTGGATCCCACTTTGGGCCTTCCACTGGACCTTCTTTTCCACAGGCTCCTCTCCATTTCCATCCCTGTAATTCTTTCAGACAGGAACAATTATGGGTCAGAGATGTAACTGTGGAATGGCAACCCCATCCCTCACTTAATGCCCTGTCTTCCTGCTGGAGGTAGACTCTATAAGTTTCCTCTCCTTAGTGTCAGGCATTTCATCTAAGGTCCCTCAGTTTGATTGCTGAGAATCTCTTACCTCCCAGGTCTCTGGTGCATTCTGGAGGGTCCCTCCAAACTCCTATTTCCTAAGGTTGCCTGTTTTCATTCTTTCTGCTGGACCTAGAGCTTCAGTCCTTTTCCCTCACCCAATACCAGATCAGGTTCCTCACTTCCCCTGCCTGCTCCCCCACCATCCACTTTCCATCCCAGGTCCCTCCCTCACTCCTACTTGTGATAAATGAGACCTCATGAAACTGGAAAACTTCTGTAAGGCAAAAGACATAGTCAATAAGACAAATTGGCAACATATAGATTGGGAAAAATCTTCACTAACTCCAAATCCGACAGAGGGCTAATATCCAAAATACATGAAGAACTCAAGAAGTTAATCACCAAAAAACCAAACAACCCAATCAAAAAATGGGGTATAGAAATAAACTGAGAATTCACAGCTGAGGAATCTCAAATGGCTGAGAAACACCTAAAGAAATGTTCACAGTCCTTAGTGATAAGATAAATGCAAATCAAAACAACCCTGAAATTCTATCTTACACCAATCAGAGTGGCTAAGATCAAAACCTCAGGTAACAACACATGTGGAGAAAGAGGAACACTCCTCCATTGCTAGTGGGATTGCAAACTGGTACAACCACTCTGGAAATCAATCTGGAGGTTCCTTAGAAAATTGGAAATAGATCTACTTGAAGACCCAGCTATACCACTCTTGGGAATATACCCAAAAGATGCTCCACCATGCCACATGGGCATGTGTTCCACTATGCTCATAACAGCCTTATTTGTGATAGCCAGAAGCTCGAAACAACCCACATGTCCCAAGACAGAAGAATGGATACAGAAAATGTGGTCCATTTACACAATAGAATACTACTGAGCTATTAAGAATGAGGACATCATGAGTTTTGCAGGCAGGTGGATGGAACTAGAAAATATTATCCTAAGTGAGGAAAATCAGACCTCAAAAGATGTGCATGGTAAGTTGTCACTAATAAGTGGATATTAGTTAAAAAAAACAAACAAAAAACAAACAAACAAACAAACAAAAAACAGTACAGAATACCCAAGGTGCAGTTCACAGAGCTCAAAATGTTCAACAAGCTGAAGTGCCCAAGTGAGGATGACTCAGTCCCACTTGGGAGAGAGGAGAAAGGACAGCACCTTTTAATGATAAAATATTCATATTTCTAAGCAATTAGAAGATCTGTTTGTAATAGTTCCCTTATTTATATGATATTTTCTTTTAAGGAGACATGGCCTTTCAAATAGCTCTATTATGTTCTGGATTAAGAAAATCTGATGAACCAACCAACTAAGAATTTGCATATGATTATACATTGTTGTTGAGAATGAAGTGTTTCATTTGGACAAAGATTGTTATCATAGTGTTGAGTGTTCCTTCCCAGGTATATGAAATACCACAATAACAATATGGTAATACCTTAGTTGATAAAGTGTTTGCCTTGCAAGTATGAAGACATGAGTTTATTCTTAGAACCCATAAAGGAAAATATGAGGATACACTAACTGAGACAAGAGGCTTTTTGTGGCTCACTGAATAATGTAGTATACTTGGCACATTTCAGGCTACTTAGAAGCTTTGTCTCAATAAAACGTAGATAGCTTCTGAGAGATAGAATCCAGGGATTGTCCTCTACATTCTCCATACATATGCATCCACGAGCACCTAAATATAATGAATATGTGCACATATATACATATAGTTAACTCCCTATAATAACAAAATGATGAATTTCATATACAAATCTATTATTCTTTTTGTATGCATAATTTTTAAATTTTCTATTTAAAATAAAGTTACACAAGGAACTTAAAGCTCTGTTCTCTACTAAAAATCATGACTATACAACCCAAATCCTGGAATTCTCTTCTCTAGCTTCATAGTACAACCAACTTGTGATCTCATCTACATGTCTGACACCTGGAGCTTATTCCCAGGTTTTTATTAAATGATAGTCTGTTACATAATCCTCAGGTAGTTCTAAAATACATTAAGGTGAGGAGCTACTGGCCATGATTAGTTTTGTTAAAGATGTAACCAAATCAATCCATGAATACTGCTTTCTCAGCATGAAGTGCAAAATGACAGTGACATGTTTTGTTATGACTCTTCCTTTGAAAATTGCATGACCTGATTATAGAAATTTCTTTCATAATGAAGCGCTCCATCCACTTTCCAGAAAAAGATGCTCATGACTAACAATACCAATGAAGTGTCAGAAGAGCAGCCTTTTAGCACCTAGGACACAAGAAATGGATCAGTGCCAATAAAAATTCTCTTCCCCTATTTCACTGAAAAAATTACAACAGCAACAACAACAATTCCAAAATGTACATAGAAACACAAAAGACCCAGGTTACCCAAAGCAATCTTGAGCAAAAGGAGCAATGATGGGGGAATTATCATTCCAGATTTCTGCAGCACCATAGTGATAACTACAGTATGGTATAGACAGAAAAACAGGCATATAGACCAATGGAACAAAAGAGGAGAACCAAGACACACATAACTATAACTATCTAATGTTTGACAAAGATGCAAAACACATACTGGAAAAACAGAGAGCTTCTTCAACAAATGGTGATACTTCCACAGGATTCCCACATATGTCAAAGAATGAAATTAGACTTGAATCTATCACCTTGCATAAGAAGCTCCAAATCAATCATAGATCCAAGTGCGAAACCTAAAAAACTCTAAAATTTACAGAAGAAAATATAGGTAGTAGTCTACATAGTATAAGTGTAGGAATGAACAGGACCTTATTTACTCAGGAATTAGGACAATTGATTAAATGGGGTCTCATAACAATAAATGCCTCTGAACACCTAAAAACAATCAATAGAATGAGGAGGAAACCGATGGATTGGGCTAGAATCTGCTAGCTCTACTGTAATAGAGGATTAATATCCAGATATATTTATATAGAAATCAAGGAGTCCATAATGGACAATTTCAAAAATAGGTTTGAGATACGAAGAAAGAATTATCAAAAGAAGAAACTAAAAATGGCTAAGAAATATCTAAAATATTTCCTGTAGCAATCTGAGAAACACAACTCATAACAATTATGAGATCTCATTTTAAGCTGGTCAGATTAAAAAAAATCCAAGCAAACAAAAAACTGACAATAAATGCTGGAGAGGACGTAGAGAAAAAGAAATCCTCATTTATTGTTGGTGGGATTGCCAACTTGTCCTTCTACTCGGAAATCAGTGTGAAGAACCCTCAAAAAGTTGAAATAAATATGCCATATTACCCCGGTATAAAACATCTTAATATATATATGCCCAAAGAACTTGACACTCTCTACACAGATATTTGTTAAGTCACATTAGTTGCTACTCTATTCACAATAGCTAAGGAATGAAAATAACCTGAATAACCTTCAGTGTATCCCTTAAATACATTGAAATAGCCTCAAATATGTGAGTATCATATTAAGGAAAAAAATTCAGCACTTCCCTTTGTACTTATTTATTTAAGATTAAGTCTCTCTAGCTGTGTGTTATATGTGTCTATAGTTCACTGATTCTGAAATATCTATAGTATGATACAAACCATTTTCCAATATGTACTAAGAATTATAAAAAATTATTAATAAGTGAATAGATTGATTAAAATGAATACAATGATATAAGCAGGCAGATTATACATAAATGGAAACCAACAACATGAAAAGTTAATCAAAGTATGTCATTTAAAACTGAGACATTTATTAACATTGTAACTCTCTATATAATTGCTAAAATTACCAAAATGTCCACAGTACATACCATACCTAATATTGGCAATGATGTGGAGCAACAGAACTATTCTTTCATCTCTTGTGGAAATTCAAAAAAGTGTAGTCACCCTGGAAGACAGCTTGATAGTATGCATTGAAACATACTTTACCATTTGACCCAGAAATTGTGTCTCTTATTATTTAATAAATGAATTAACAATGTATGCTCATCAAACAGCACTGCATGTGAATGTTTATGGAAGTTCTATTTATAATTGCCCAGACTTGGCAGTAACTGAGATGCCCTTCAGTGAATTAATGGATAAATGGGCTAAGGTGCATTCGGACATTGAAATATTATTCAGTGTTAGAAATAAATGAGCTGTCAACCTGTGAAAAGACATGGAAAATATGAACGCATAAGAAGCCAAGAGAATGGCTTCTTATGTTATTTCTTTAACCTGACATTCTGGAAATTGCAAACTTTTGTTTGCTCAGTAAAAAGAATCAGCAGTTGTCAGGGCTGGGGGCTTGAGAACACAGATTTTTCAGGCCTGTTGCAACTCATTCTTGTATGCTGCAGTGGTGGATAATGTCAGTGTATATTCGGAACACACTCTATAATGTACAAAACAAAGATTGAAATTTTGTATCAATGATAGATTTTTGATACAACTAGAGCAATGTAAATGTCATTGTATATTTAGTGTAATTCAAAGAATTTATAACACCAGGACTGACAGAGAAGGTAAGCCTTAGGTTTTAGGTGATAATGACATGCCAGTGTATGCCGGACTGCAACCACATTAATACTTCAGTATAGGATGTTGATGGCAGAGGAATCTATCTATGTGAGGGATAGGAAACCTACAACATCTTGGGACCTTTCTGCTCAGCTTTTCTGGGAATGTAAAAATGCTGTATACTCTATACTGCAACTCTATTTCAAATGGCAGGCAGAGAAAAGTTGAACATCACTGAAATCATAAGACATAAAATCCTGTCATAGGGCCATCTAAACCTGTGTTTGGCCAAATAATGTGGTAACATCACCTAGCCAAATCAAACCCTAAATTAACCACAGTTCCACTGATACTTGGCTTGAACATCTCAAAGTACAATAAGAGGGTGATAGTGATTTACACAGGACCCACTGAGGAATTAGCTGGAATGGAAGGAGACAAGGAAATGGCAGGGTACCACTTAGCTTTACTATCTTAGGACATGAGACAACTATCTCTCTTGGGTTCTTCTTTCAGGACTAAGGACTTGAACTAGATTGAAGCACTGATTTTAAGTCTTAAGAATTTAGTGACTTATTTTTGTATGATAGTAGGCACCAAATGTAGGGAAACTCTAGATAGAACAGAATATAGCTTACTGAAAAATAATAATAGAATAACAGGCATTACATGTAACAGAAAATCATGTAAGTATGAATAAATGAAGCCACATGGGGGAGGCTGCAATGAAGTACCTCAGCATGCTGGAGAGATAAAGTGTATGAAGATCTCTTCTGAAAATAGGAGTCCTAAAGGTTGCCAAGCCAGGTATCCTTTGGAGCATCCATTAGGAAGGTAAGGTAAGATAGCTAGGGTGTAAAGCTTGAATGAGGAAAGGGAAAACAAGATTTGGAACACACAAGAGATTTTATGAAATATTGAAAAGTTTATTTTAGTTTTTAAACAAAACATAGACAAGTGAATTTGGTTAGTGTAGAGAAACTGAGGAATGTCTGACCCAGGCACGAGTGAGGAGAGATGTATATCCATGTCAGGAGAGGAGTGTGATGTATATTTTGGAGGATAGTTCTTTCTAGAAGAGTATCTGGAGTCACAAAGAGAGAGAAGAGTGAACGCTCATTCTTTGATTAATCTTTAGGAAATTTAGAGGGAGGGTAACTGATCTGAAGTCTTGATCTAAGAATCAGTTCTGCTCTACTAAAGCATAAGGCATAAAAACATGTTGCTAATAGGACAGTGGGATGGCTCAACAGATAGGTAAAGCTAATTGCTGTTAAGCCTGACTACCTGACTTCTATGGTAGAAGGAGAGAACTGGCTCCTAATAGCTGTCTCTATCCTCCATACACATACCACCAAATATCCTCTCTCACACAATGCCCTTTCTCTCTCCCTCTCTCTCTCTCTCTCTCTCTCTCTCTCTCTCTCTCTCTCTCTCTCTCTCTCTCTCTCTCTCTCTCTCTCATACTCTCTTATCCCTCATCCCCAGCCCCAACACACTCAATGAATGAAGTTTCAAGTCTATCTCATTTTTCTGTCTTGAAGAAATAAAAGGGGCCATAATAGTGACAAACAGAGCTCAGTTACACTTGTCACATTGCAGATTATGTTTCCTTATGGCTTTCTCTGTTTTCCTTCCTGCATAGTTTCCAAGTCATGGTGTCTCTGCTCCATGCATCTCTCTCTTCTGTGGAAAGCATCTGCTAGGCTTCATCATGATGGAGCAAATGATAGACTCTATGACTCTTCTGGAAGCTGCATGTCTTTTATTTTTTTAAGGGACAGGAAGGAGATTCTTGTTTTATGTTCTTTTCTTATTATAATATCTGAGAGAAGTAGGCAGAAGAATAAGATGTATATCTGATTTTCTCAACAGTGATTTATGGAAAAGCAGAAGAGGTATATATGCCCTTAATTCCTACAGCTCCTCACCCCAGGCTCCCAACTGACTTTAGCTTTTTAGACATTCCTACTAGATATGCTTATTCTGAATTCTATCCTCTCAAGATCAGCGGATGGCCAGTGCTATTTGGGTTTAGTTGAAAGAATTTTCAGGAATAACTTGTATTTCACAATATTTTCTATTTTATAATATGATAGATACGTAACTTATTAGGAAATATTTGTGTTTTTTCTCCTCAGATTATTTATGTTTCCTTTATTAGTATACATTAATTATACAAAGCAAGGACTTTTGTTATAACATTTCAATTATTTCATATATTTTATTCTCACCACATTCTCATTTTATATTACTTTCTTGTCTCTTTCCTTTCCCATCTGGTTTCACTTTCCTTGTGGACCCTTGACTTTAATGCCCTTTTCTGTTCCTTGGATTAAATGTATGAGTGAAAGCATGTTATAGTAAGAGATGTGTCACTATGCATATACAGAGGTCAGATAACAACTTAAAAGAGTCAGTTCTCTTTCTACTATGTGGCTCTCAGAGGATTGAACTCATGTTATCAGTGTTAACTGCAAGTTCCTTCACCCACTGAGCCATCTTGATGGCCCCAGTTTATTTCCTAATAGATATCATAACTATCTCTTCCTCTGACATATCATGTTCTAGTAAGCCCCTCACTGAATCACTATATAATTACTAAAAATTATTTAGAATATTTTCCTAAGAATTTTTGTTAGGGCTGTTTACTAATCAGTTGAATCAATTCACATAACACACAGGTACTGATTGTTCATTGTTAACAATACTAAGAACCAAAGGGGACATTAGCTGACTCAAGGTTCATATGTCATAGTATCATGACTAAGGCAGAAAGGCAAACAAGGGGACCTGCTGATGAACTCGAACATCATAATATGATCACTGTGTAAAGATTTCTGGCTTCAGGGTGAAGAATGACTATTTGTGGAGCAAACTAGAGTAAGGAGCTTTAGGAATACATAGTCATGACCGGAAATGATGATTTCTTGGATGAGCATAGAGGCAGTGAGGTGGATGAATAAGAGCCATTTTAAAAATCTATGAGTATATATCAAGGACCTATTTGTTTGAAATTTTAGTTTCAGGGATGGAAAAAAGAACAGCCCCAGGGTACACCCCAGGTTTTATGTTGTTGGTTTGGTTATAGTGACACTAAACAAGTGGAAACTCCTTTTTTTAAGAAGATGTTTCACTCAGAGAGTGAAGTTAGAGATTGGTTCGGGTTGGTCAGATTTCTGTAAGATATCCAAAACTATAAGTGTCCACTGACTATCAAAGCCAAAAGCCCACCTGCCTGCAGACTGAAACTCAGCATGAGAAAATGGACCAGTGGTAAAATCAGGAAACTGTCAGCCAGCCACAGAAGATAGCTAGACTCAGAAAGCTGATGCCATGTCTCAGAGTGAATTATGAGGTCAATGAATGATTCATGGCCCAGAATCTCAGAAAACATTAACATTTAAGAGAGATGATTTTTTTTTTAATAAAACTATCATGCAAAAGAAACACAAGAATGTAATACTGAGGCTCCAAATACTTTACACTTATGCTTACAAATATGTATTTAGAAAAATCCTTAAGGTTAAAGAACACTGAAAAACAGATTCTTCGTTATTGAAGTCGCATTTTAGACATAAAAAGATACAGTTGGGAGGAAAGATAGGCAGGGCTAGTATTTGGCTGAAACACGAAAAGTGAGGCATGAGGCAATTCAAGAATTTTATATGTTTCAGACAGTAAGGCCAGTGGTGGATACTATCCCACCACTCAAGTTTCAGTAGTGTTTGTTCAACTGTGTGTCCAAAGACCACATTTCTGTATTTTTGTGGATCCTTCTTAGTGTCTGCTTTTAACAAGTTGATCTCACACTGTGGGACCTTTGCAATGTAAAAAGAATAGTGAGACTGTGGGAGTGCTGTCTAAAAATAATCTGCACTGCAGGTCTTCCAGTGGCACATTTCCTGACCATTTCTTAATAAATTGGTTCTTGAGGATTTAAGGGTGCATTAAAAATAATACAATCAGTTTTCTCTTGGCAACCACATGTAGAAGAGGATTGTTTTCAATTCTTCCACTAAGTGCATCTTTCAGATGCTAATTTTTCAGTTAGTTAAGAACAAAATGACCTAAAAGTTGGTGAATACACTGAGAGTTTTATAAGTTTAATAACTCTGGCTGATACTTATTTGATAGATTGGATTTCTCCCTCCCACCCTATTCCCTCTCCTCATCTCTTCCTCTCTTTCCATTTTTCTTACTCTCACTTTTCCCCTTTGTCTCCCCCTGTCCTTTCCTTCCACTTCTCCTATGAAGTGGAAACTTCTAGTTTCTTTGGAAAGTTAGTTATGTCAAATGATATTTTGCTGGGGCACACAGGTGAAAGGATGTCTTGCTAAAGCAGACATGTGAAAGAAGGTTTTCCTGAAGCAGACACAGATGAAAGGATGTTTTGCAGGAGTAAACATGGGAAAGACTGTTTTCCTGACACAGAAACAGGTGACAGGATGTTTTAAAATAGCAAACATGTGAAACGATCTGTGATGAAGAAGTGTAAATATGACCTCACAGATAGTGAGAGATGAGCACTGAGCATTGGTTTGGTTTGTTCTACCTGGCTATTCTTTGCTAACAACAAGAATCTATTGGTTCACCTTGCATAGCATTGTTGATCTCCACTAGTGGTGTCACCAGAGAGAAACTCACCCAAGAACTGCTCATGAGTTTCCTGTGACAGCTTGCTGCTTCCACATCCTTACCTTAGCCCTGTGGGCTAGCCTTGTGGTTTCTTCAACTCCAGCTGGTGGTTCATGCTTGGTATCTGCCTGCCTAGAGGATTAATCTGCAGTTGCTGAGTTGTGGTTAGTGCTTGCTCCAGGACTGAAGTGCTCCCAAACAATATCCTTCCATTTTGTCTAACTCTCATTGATTATAAGTTGATGTTGTTGTATATAAGGCATTGGGGAATGTGATGAGATCACAGAGTATATATTGGAAGAGAGCTAATGACAGTCAAAGATGAGACAGCATAATTCTGCCTTTGGTCACTTAGTGTTGAGTTTGAACAATGACTTATTATTTGATCCTCAAGAAGTTCCTTTTCACAGCACATGTAGGATGGATTCATGTACCTTATAAGATACTGCTACATAAACAAGAATATTGCTCAGTTAACTGCAAAAAAGTTCGCCATCCGAGAAGTTTAACTGCCCTAACATACACGCGTATAACAGTTACCATTCTAGTCACACAGACCTTAAGAAGTTGAGGTGACTCTTTACTTAATCACTAGATATTCAGAATGCTGTTCGAACAGTTGAATAATTACACAAATGAATATTTTCATTTTTATTATTTCATTGAGAATTACATGTAATGTATTTTGATTACATTCATCTCTCCCTCAGTGAAACCCAGATCCACTCATTCCTTAATTTATCAAATTTTGTGCCTTTATTGCTTTTATTTCTTTTTAAAACCATTAAGTCAAATTTGTGTAATTCCAATCAATTCTGGATGTTTCACTTTGACTACTGAAATTATACTCTATACTTTATACTCAGTGGCTCTGTCATTATGCTTCTTTTGTTTTACCATTAGAAAAAAAAATCCTGTTATGTTCAGGAAGGTGAACTAAAAGATTGTGCATAATTTCTTTTACTATCCATGTCTGTTTTATTTATTTACTTGGAATATTCTCATAGGAAACCTTTCATAATTTTAATGACTCCCATATGTTGCTAATTAAAAAGGATTCATTATGGTACATTTTACAGGCTGACCATTATGCCTACATTGAATCAGGCTTTCTTTCTCTCAGTCCTTGACTTTTAAAACTCACCATGGCTTTGATTATCTATGGTTTTCTGCCATGCACACTTTGCGTGAAGGCGGTATCTGAGGTATAAACTTCAAGGAAAGTCAGTCTCCTGCCTCCACATTGTCGCCTGGCACCCCAAACTCAGA
>NW_022196903.1:102921595-102937403 GCF_008632895.1 Mastomys coucha
GCCCACCTGGCCAGAATCCCTTGTCCCGCGGAACAGGGACCCCGCGAGAAATCCCGGTCCGTGGCAGTTTTCAAGTACCCCCACCCCGACCCACCCCAATAAGTTGTCATGAAATTCTGCTGCCTATGAAGCTCTTTTTATCAAGGAACTGAACTGCATCATCTAGGGAACTCTCCAAGCATGCCTATTGAATGACTATAGCTCTCTTCCAGGTAGTCAAAAACTTGAGTACTGAGATCTGTAATTATTGGAGACATCAACAGCAACAACAAAAAGGCTAATTGAAAAACAGAAGAAATAAAGTCAAGCAGAAATAAATAACCAAACCATATAACTATAACCCCTGATGGTAGAGGATTGAAGGCAAATTTTGTATCTTCAACTTCTCTTCATTTTAAACTACTGTCTATACATAAAATAAAGCATTTACTTCTTGTTGGCTAGGTAAGATAAAATTCATAAAGTATCCAAATCCTTATTATAATCAAAGATTATGAGGCACTAATTTTGGCTGTTATTAGGTGTAACAGTGAACTTAATGAATTGAAAGAAAAATACAGTGTTTTCTATTTATTTGCTTGTTTATTCATTTGTTTCTCTCTACCTGCTCCCACTCATAATGAAAATTGCTAGAATTGGTGTTACTAGAACTCTGATGAGTAAAGAGAAAATTTTTTATCTTGAAGGGGAAAGTGATAAAGAAGTTAAAAAGCAAGGAGGGTAAAAAAAATAATTAAAAGAAAAAAGGGAACAGAGTCCTGGAGGTCTTTGTCTAGCAAAAGTCAACTTAGGTCTACATATGAGAGCATCCTTCCCATGAAAAGCAGCATGAGTGTGCAGGAGAAGCACAGGCTGAAGGCTGTGTATCTAAATTTTGAGGGAGATTGCAATGACAGTTTCATTTATATATTTATGAGACAAGTTTATCTTCAGTGAAATGTGTAGGGTTTACTTTACCCCCCATTACTAAAGGGTACTTTAGTAAAGTATATTTAAATTGATCGGTGATATTTAAATAAAGACAATGTGGTCCTTATTTTGAAAATACTGCATTATCACTCTGGATACTTATGCTATCTGAAAGAATAATTACTCTTTTACAATTGGAGTTAAATTGAATTCTTATGCTAGTTAAGTCTAGTTAATGACATCACCATGTTGTATTTAATGTTATATAGAAAATTATATGATAGTGTAATATTAAATATTGTGCTATTTCAAAGATAACATAAATTATATTTAGCAAATACTTAAAGGATAATTCTCTATTATATTTTTGTCTGTTTTTTTATTTTTTTAAATTAATTAATTAACTTACACTCCATATTTTATTCCCCCAGCAGGCTACCTTCCCACTGATGGTTCCACATCCCAAACCTCCTCCCAACCCCCACCCCACCTGAACTCTAAACTCCCTGGGGTCTCCAGTCTGTTGAGGGTTAGGTGCATCATCTCTGAATGAACACAGACCTAGCAGTCCTCTACTCAGGACCCATTACCCATTACATTTTTTGTATGCCAGTGTCAACTGTAAGCTATAACTACTATTGCAGGTAGGTGGTGTTAAATAAGTTTCAGATGAGAGATTCCTGAAGAGGAAGAGTGCACAGCATGCTAATGGGAGTTTACAGAGCTGGCTTCCCACATTTTCTTCTTGTCGTAGGATCACCAAGCAAAAGACCTCACAAGACATGCTAATGTCTAGAGTGGTTTTAGAGAAATTCTGATCACTCTATTTCTTCCTGGTTACTTTTCTCTGAGATGATTCTGCTTAATAAAATCTGCTATGTTCTTCCTACCTTCATATCATAAAGGTGTTTTGATGAACCTAAGTGCATTTCCTACCTGGCTTGTAAAATGCCTATCTATGAAACTCAGACATGCATAACACAACCAACAGCACCTCAAAAGGTGGACGTTACATTTTGTTTTGTTACACTGTGCCATTTTGAAAGCCTGCAATACATTGTTCGCCCAACTCTTAGAAGACACACATCAGACAGGCCTCTTGTTGGGTAGAAATGAAGACACTGAGGTGTTCTTATGGTTGAATCTTCTCTAGTTTTATAAACAAGGGATATATTTTTTAATTGAACAACTTTTTCTATTTCCCAATGACTTTTGATATAATTTATGAAGTTTATGGAGGAAATAACTCAAGACTGAGCTTTTCAGCATCTGTGTTACACAGGACAAGGCTTAATGCTTCTGCAGACTTAAGAAGGCCTTTTACCAAGAAAATGTTGCTGAAAAAGACTGTAGTCTATGGATCACAGCTTGCTGTCCTCTAGTTAACCTTGTTTTCTCTTAAGAGCTGGCATTGGGATTGGATGTGGGTGTAGGTAGTCAGTCTTGGAGCTCATCCTAAGAGCCATTTAGGAAGTTGGAGATGGAGCCAATTGGGGTATGTTAGGGGATGGTTAGTACCCTGGATAACAGGTAGGGTAAAGAGGGAGACTTCTTTTTTTTATTGGATATTTTTTTATTTACATTTTAAATGTTATCCCTTTCCCAGTTTCCCCCGAAAACCTCCTACCCCATCCCCCCTCCCCCTGCTTCAATGAGGGTGTTTGCCCACCAAATCCTCCCTCTCTGACCTGCTATTTCCCTACACTGGGGCATCAAAAAGGGAGACTTCATATAGCCAGAATCTCTGTGAGGTTTTCGTAGAATGTGCTATGGAGTTGTCCAATGCAGATAGGAAAGATGGACTATGTTTGGGACCTACTAGTTACCTGTCTGTCTCTCATGGGGTTAGTGTTCTTTCTGAGATATTAAATACCAGTTTCTGCACAGAGTTTTCTTCAGAGTAAAACACCCCATACCCATACATATACTGGGAGTACTCAATAGAACCAGGCAGTTAAAAAACAAAACAAAACAAAACAAAAACAAAAACCTTACATGAACATAGGAGAGAAAAGTGGCAGTATAAGGGTAGATTTGATCTAAACACTTTATATATATGTAACAAATACAAACACATTGTATGAAATTCTCAAGCAATCAAAACAAAACAAAACAAAAAACAAAACAAAACAAAAAAACTCCCAGAATGCACCTAGGCATGGGGCTAGAGATTAGCTGGTGTGGGGAAGTATGGGGCAGTGGTCTGCTTAGGTAACTTAAGCTCAGTCGAGTATTTGGCTTTGAGCCCTGGAGCCCCTGTGGGCAATTTCTGCTTGCAGAAGGCAGAAGGAGCTTGGCCATAACTCCTGAGTCTTTGCTTCCTGTTTCAGTCACAACCCCTCACAACTGCTCCTGCAGGAGATGTACGCTCTATTAGGCAGACAATGCCCCAAGCGCCCAGCATTCTAGCTGGACCCTATGCCCAGTCATCTGACCACAAGCCAGACATGCCACACCCCATACAATATAAGGGACAGTTTGCCCCCCCCAACTCCCTCACTCTTTGTCTCCTCTCTGCTCTCGCTCTCTTGCTCTCTCCTCTCTCTCCTGCTCTTGGTTCACTTCTTGTGCCTTCTTGCTATCTTGCTTTCTTCCTCTTCTCTCTCTCTCTCTCTCTCTCTCTCTCTTTCTCTCTCTCTCTCTCTCCTTCCTCTCCTTTCCTTCTCTCTACTTGACTGGCCTATTTTCTCTTTCCTACAATAAAATATCTGATTTATACATTGGCCCCTTTTTAACTAACACACGCCCTATCCGCAGGCCTCAGCACCTGGGAGAGAGACCCAGGCCTCAGCAGTAGGGCCGCCTTTGGACAGCAAGCTGGCACTCTATGAAGAAGAGCTGTCAGGGGGCACTAAAAGATGTCTGTGGTTTATAAGATATACATCTATACTGTGAGCTATAGATATAGATCACTATAGAACTTTCTAAACAGAATAAGCTATCCTGTGATATAAATTATATAACCACATGTTCTACCGACTATACTACACAATGCTTAGAAAGAATGCAACACTGTGTTTGTTGTCCAAAGGATTCTGACCTGCTGCCCAATACATCCTCACTAGCTTATATCTTAAGGGAATGTGATTCACTTAGAAATATGGATTTATGTTAGGGGCTCTTAAGTGACTCCAATTTATTCTGAATCTACCTTTGAAACCGGACTCTGGCAGTGCTGTTGGGCCCCATTTTGGCCATGGTTTCGGCCTGGCTTGAGTTTTGAAAATTGTTTCAGTCAGTTCTGTACTGGAGTGACTCAGCACTACCTGCTTAAGCCTGCCTTTGCCTAGCTACTGCTGATGTAGAATAACTTTGTTGGCTTTGTCAGTCACCCAATACCCTTTGCCACCCTTCCCCTCCCCCTATGTCATCTCACCTCAGCAAAAAACTCGACCTCCTCTCTCAGCCCTTTATAAACAAAAGATTAATACAATTAATCAGTGAGTTCCTTCTTTGACAGACTCCCGCTGGGGTGGTTGTTCTCCGCAGGACCACAGGAGATCCAAGCTGCTACACTCACCATCCTGCTTCTGCCCCAGGGAGACTCTGCTGGACCCTGTTCTCTCCTCCGTTCTCTCCTCTCAGCCTGGACCTGCCAGCACAGACAGTGCAAAGCAGTGCTTGGTGTCACTCTGTTTTCTTTCTTCATGAACTAGAGCTGTACTGCTCTGAATCTGTGATAGCTTGAGATGTGTTCAGAGGGGTCTGTGACACGCCTGAAACAGAGAAGTTCATTGGTTTAGGACAAAACTGAAAATGAAGTTCTGCATAACTTTCACAATTGTTCATACATCATTAACCAGCCTTCCTTTTGTTTTAGTTAAAAAGCATCTTGGGGCTATAACACAAGACCCACAAACATCTGTAAGAATACATTGTTGCTAACTCTATTTTGCAAATGAGTCTGAAGGTGCCAAAGACCAGCTTTGACTCAAGAGAGGAAATTGAGACAGGCAGCTATTTTGGGGTCAGTGCTTAGAGATGCCGACCAGTATAGATCCAGATACCTACAGGGGCTGCTTCCAAAGGCAGCCAGAGATCAGAGAAGTTACTGAGCAGACTATTTTCTGAGGAAACAAGGCTTAGTTTACTGGGGCTGGCACTTTCTCTGGCCAGCAGGAAAACTATGAACTCTTAACTCTTTGAGGCCTGAGAAAAAGAGAAAGAAAGAGAAAATTCCCAGGTACACACACACACGCACACACACACACACACACACACACACAAACACACACTGAATGGAAGAAACAAAAAGCAGAGTTCAATAACTTCATACACACAGATATACATGTATACATATTTACACATATACATATATGTATACAGACCTACAGATAGATATATACATATTCACACATAGAGTGGTTAGAGCACAGCTCCAAAAAGCAGGCTCCAAGTATTCTACAAATACATAAATAAATACACACAATTGGTGTACGGAAGGAACAACATTCCAATTCCTTTATGCACAAACTTTACACCTACACACATAGCCACTGGGTGGGAGAAACAATGTTCCAGCCACACCATACCATATTTTATTCTTTCTCCCATAACTTACATATCCCAGCAAAATCTGTCAAGCAGTTCACAATTATAATGTGACTCTATCTTAGTTTTCTTCTAGTGAGTAATTATGAAAAAACATTATGTTTTCCAATACATTTTCAAGAAATAACATTAGGTAGCACATGTAAAAAAATTATTTTTAAAAAAACCCCGCATACATTCATAACCAAGCAACTTGTTATAGATTAACAATGTAAGCAAGCAAGGGAGATTTCTTAGCCAGTTTCTCTTACTGGCAGGCAGCAATTTGAAGTTACAAAGAAGGAAGTAATTGTTTTATCTTTAAAAGTAATCTTGTAAAATTTTTAAAAGAATCAAAATCTAAACTTTTGTATAAATATCAGTCATATCTACCTTAAATCGTCAAAATGAACAAGTGCTCATCAACAATTCTTAATAAATCATATCAGGAAGCTGAGGGCAAAATCAAGTATAAGATATCAATTATCACCAGTCCAACCTCGGTGATAGTTACATCAGCCAGTACTGCCATTGTTCTTGTCCCCTGACCATAAAGTGTCCCTAGCTTAACTAATAAGAGTGTACCTTTCTGAACACAATATTGCTCTGTAAAATTTTTTTACATCAGAGCCAATACTAGCTTCACTAACTTTATTTTTCCAAATGTTCTCTAAGGGTGTTAGTAGTCATTGTTGACAGTCTACATCCCTAATTTCTTCTCTAGAGTGGTGATAGAATCACTAACCTGCACTAGCAGCAATGCCTGAAAGAGATCAAGCATTAGTACTATGAATGCTAGAAATACTGTCCAGTGGGGGACTTGAAACTCTTTTAACGTCTTCATATAACTTGTAGATTAAGAGAGATGTGAGAGCAGCAAGCAGAGCAGAACGTCCATAACAGCATGAAGTCCTCAGGATACATAGTCTTTGGCCATGCCACAATGCTGTTCCCCCATGTGGCGGCAGTAACCTGTGGGCTTCATTCCATGTGTTCTAAAGCCATTTCTCCTACATGGCTCTCAGCATAAAGAGGACAAGAATACTGATGCAAGCATCAGAATCACATGCTGAAGTCTGTTAAGCCCAGGTGGCTTAACACCCATAACCAGAGATTTTGGTTCTAGAAACTTCCATGCCTGCCATGTCCTCAAGTAACCTTGAAGCTACTGGGCAGTGGTGGCACACGCCTTTAATCCCAGCACTTGGGAGGCAGAGACAGGTGGATTTCTGAGTTCGAGGCCAGCCTTGTCCACAGAGTGAGTTCCAGGACAGCTAGGGCTACACAGAGAAACCCTGTCTTGAAAAACCAAAAAGCAAAAAGCAAAAACCAAAACAAACAAACAAAAAACCAACCAACCAACAAACAAACAAAAACCCTTGAAGCTGCTGGTCTATGAGCCAGACCTTGAGAAATGGTAAATTGTTACACAAACACACACACACACACACACACACACACACACACACAAACAAATTTAATTTAATTCCTTTCTGTGTGCCTTTATTTCATCATCTCTCTGTGGCTGAGGCACTGGCATGTGGCAGGAGAAATTGCTCTGATTAAACATGTATCAGGTGTGTCCAGCCTATGACCCAAAGGCCATATATGAAAGGATTGGTATGAATGTGACCCAGCACAAAACTTTAAACTTATTTAGAATATTGTATTGGTTTTATCACATTGGTTTGAGGGCTTTGAGTATGAGCATTGTGGCTGACAAAGTTATATAATAAAGTTGAAAGGTCATACATATCAAATTGTAGGCCTTGCTATTGTTTCAAACAAATGATAAGTTCCCAAATTACAAGTATGTTAAAAGAACTAGTATAATTTATGTTTTTTCTCTCTCCTCCTTCTCCTTCTTGTTACTATGTGTGAGTATATATGTTTGTGTGAATGTGTTTGTGTGTGTGTGTGTGTGTGTGTGTGTGTGTGTGTGTGAGAGAGAGAGAGAGAGAGAGAGAGAGAGAGAGAGAGAGAGAGAGAGAGAGAGAGAGAGAAAGAGACAGAGACAGAGATGAAGGAGACATACATTATGCCAATGGGTTATATGTGCATATTTGTATCTGAGCATATGCATCCACTGTATGTCTTTACAGAGGCAAAGGGAAGACAGCAAATATCCTGCTCTATCATTTGGTATCTTATCCCTTAGAGAGGGTTCTTACTAAACTTGAAGCTAAGCTAGCATCCAGCAAGCCCTAGCTATTCTCTTGTTTTGATAATCTGTAGTTCTGGGGTTAGATGGGCATGTCTAAGTGTAGCTTCTTTTATAAAGATTTGTAATTTGCATGTGTGTCTGTTTGGCTAACAAAGACAGGGTCAGACCTCTGAAGCTGGAATTCCAGAATGTTGCAAGCTGCCTGATAACATGGGTGCCAAGAATCAAGCTTTGGGTCCTCAAAAAAGAGTAGTATTTGTTTTTAACTATTAAGTCTGTCCAACCCTATTGTCTCATATTTAAAATCCTATTGTATTTATTTATTGGTTGTATGTGTGCATGCTTGTGTGCATCTGTCTATTTGTATCTGTGCCTGTGCATTTACCTGGAGAAGTCAGAAGAAAACTTTTTGGAGTTGGTCTGCCTTTCTACCATGTGAGTTCAAGAGATTGAAGTACCATGCCATTCAGCTTGGTGGCATATGCCTTTCTACTTTTTTCTCTTTCCCTTCTTTTCCTTTTTAATTTTGAATTTTCTCCTTGCTGTTGTTGGCGTGGGGTCTCAGTGTGTTGCGCTGGCTAGCCTTTAGATCGTGGAGATGCTCCTACTTCAGCTCTTCTGCGTGCTGGTATCCCAGGCTTGTCCCAGGCTTGTCCCTTAGTACCTGGTGCTGTTCTCCAGGACTGCTTGTCACTGCAGGTGGCTGCTGATTTCTGGTACTTCCCCTAACAGGTTCATGGGCAAAGCTCTTAGAGGCTGCTCAAATTCTCTTTTGGTGGACACAATTTGCCTTCATTTCTGTCTATAATCTGTGGTTAGTGTTTTGTCTCTTGTCTCCATTTAACCTCTGGCTTCTAAAAGCCTAAGAGACTGATTTGAAAAAACCAGAACCTGTCTGGGTCTTATCCCTATATCTTCTCCAAATGGAACAAGAAAGAAACCAGTGACTTTTTTACTCTCCTTGAGGGGGTTGCTGTTATTAAGATGAAAACAACCTTTGACTTTTATTTTTCGTTTTTGAATTGCCCACACCCTTAAATTGCCTCCTGGTACAAACACTGTGTTGAGCAAAGAGTTTAATATATGGTAGCAAGCAAGATACACCTCTTTGAAGCATCTTCCTCTGATGACACATAGTATTCTTGAAGAATGAACTTTAAAGCACTTGTGAAGAATTAGAAGCAGAGGTTTGTAATCCAGATCTTTGGGTCCCAACGAGTCTTACTGGGGTGGACTTAGGCTGTTTTGGGGGGCCTACAAACCAGGACTTCTCGTGATTAGTTAAATTCATTATTGGGGCCAAACACCCTTGACTTGGGCTGACACATCTTCACAGGCCCCGATAGCAAGCATAGTCAGCTTTGCTGTCTGAGTGTTCGCAGAATGAGACTTGTCACACACAAGTTCAGGGATAAGTAAAAGACTGAAAGTAACAATTTTACTAAGGATTTTCTAAAGTTATTTATTTGTGAACACTGGTATTTATGTAACTTCTTATATTTGTTTTGACCTATGTGTTACATAAAAACATTTTTTTCAACCAATTAAGCATGTAGACTCTCTTCTTATATTGTGACTGTTAAGCAGCTTGGTCTCGGAATGGATTTGGCCAACAAGCTGTGGTCAGTTAGCCTCTACCCTGAGCCAATCTGAGGTTTCTAAGGAGGAAATAGTGCATGCTAAATTGGACAGAGATGATTTCCTTCTTTACATGTGCTTTTTTTTAATCAGCTTTGAATTCTAGGAAGTTTAGAAAAATATGAGGATATGCCAGACAAGTGAGGGAGACAAACAGGTAGCTATCCAGTCTCCCAGCCATAGCTTGGCTATCGAAATATTCATTCAGTCTTTGAACCTTCTGATACATTTTTTTTCTAAAAATAATAAACATCCCTGATAGTGCTGCTTTGCTTTGTGGGTTTCAGTTTCCTAGGATTTGGGTGGTATTAGCCTTTCTATGGTTTCAGAGAGGACCTGGGCCATAAGTTTATCTCTGCCACATGAGTGATGATGAGGTGACTTAAGTAATGTAGACAGAGTTGATGACAGGAGATAAAATGATGGAAGCAGCAGGCAAGTTCTCACTACTAACCATCAGGCTTCCCACAGGAGTGGTACATTCTGTTTCACTAAACAGAACTGTTTCCACCTATTAATTCTTCACTATGTACCTTCTGGTCCAAACTTTCTACAATTATCTATATTTAGAATCATTTGTGCCCATGGCTGGTCACAAAACCAGCTGTTCCCTGAATCATTGACATTAGATTTTTGTGAAGCTAGAGTATGCGAGATGCAATAAGTCTATTGAGAAGGTTGTCAAGTTTTCAATTGTATTTTCATTTTATGGTTCTCGTCCAAGATCATGGAGCACGTTAAAAAAATTACACAACTCTCATTTCCAATAAGTGCTCAAATTGGATGCCATAAAGTTTAAAATATACAATGATGGATCCCTATACTCTCAATTATCATAGAATAAAATTTTAAGATGAGTAACAGAATGATTTCATCCTGTGTGATCTGCACTACCCTCATTCATGTTTTTTCTAAAACCCACAAACCAGATGTTTGCTGTACATAATTGAGAGTTTAAAAAAAATGTTGTATTTGTAACTACTATTGTATCTTATGGATGCTCATGATTGTTGATAGCTTTTGCTATCATAGGGAGACCTATAAAAGGGATGACATTTCCCCAGTTAACCCTAATGCAAATAAAAGATATTATTTGTAAAGTGACATCATTTCTCCTGTAAGTTGGCCTTAGATCTTCAAACCTTTTGTTCTCCTGTATCACATAGCCACACAGACATACAGGCACAGAGACACACAGACACAGACACACAGACATTTTCAGACACATACATACAATCATACACACCCAGAGATATCCACAACATGCAGGCACTCACACACAGATACACACATACCGACACACAGAGAAACACACATACACACAGATACTCACATACACACACACACACACACACACACACACACACACACATGCAGGTTCATAGACAAAAAGACACAGACACCCACACTATCACACAGACACACAAACACATACTCTATCACACAGATATACAGACATAGATACACAGATACTCAGACACATACACACACAAATATACACACACACAGATACATCAAGACACACAGACATGCACACAGCTATACACAGAGACACACAGAAACGTACATTATCTCTCTCTCTCTCTCTCTCTCTCACACACACACACACACACATACATACACACAAACACACGCATACTGAATATTTCTAATTAAAAGAAATGTGTTTTCATAAGTCAGAGGGTTTGAGAAATTTAAGATAAAGGCACTTTTCTTCAGTGTCTGGTAAGGTCCAATCTCTGCTTTCTAGTTAATACCATGCACACCACATCCATGTGAATGGGCAACGCTATGTCCTTCCAGTGATAGAAGGTAGAGAGCCCCCTAGAAGAACTAAGCCTTTGCATTTGTAGTATCCTAGTCTACCTGTTAATAGCTTTGCATTAACCATACCAAGACATAAGGGTCTTGCTTATTAATATATCCATATTGGCAACACCTGCACTTTGGAGGGAAGAATTCAAAGCAAAACTACACCTTGTAATAGCCAATGAAATAAGACTAGTGAGCTACTTGTCTTAGTATTTAAACACTGAGAAGTCATCCTCTCAGGCCGTGGTTCTCAACCTTCCTACTGCTACAACCCTTTTAAGACAGTAGTATCTCATGCTGTAGTGACGCCCAACCATAGAATTATTTTCATTGCTACCTCATAACTAAATTATGCTAATATTACAAATAATACTGTAAATATCTGTGTTTTCCAATCGTCTTAGGCAACCCCATAAAATGGTTGTTTGACTTCCAAAGATATTGTGACCTGCATGTTGAGAACACATGTTCTAAGGACTGATGACTCAGTGAAACCCTGTGTACCCCTCCCCCTGTATTTAGACTACCATATTCCATATCCTAAGTGGGACTGGCAGGATTTTTCCTTCTTTTATAGGTGTATTTGTTTACTGAGGACCTATCAATTGGAGTTATTAGCAGTTGTTAGCTGCCATGTGGATGCTGGAAGTTGAACCAGTGTCCCCTGGAAAAACAATGTGTTCTTTAACCTCTGAGCCAGCTTTCCATCCCCAATCTTCATTGCTGATATCCCTGAAATATTTTATAGAAATAAGTGTGATTGGTCAGGTTTAATACACATTTTTAATTTCTGTCTTGTGTAATGATGACATAGTGAGCAGAAGTATGTGTTGGAATAAGAGAAGAATGTTGTTATGTATTAATGTTCCAGAAATGTCCAATGTTCTCAGTGTTTCTTCACTTCCTGTGAGACTGTTTGTCCCCCTTAGGCATACCCCCATATTTAGAATCTCTGTAAAGGTGGTAAGAATTTCTTGCCCACCATATTATTCTCTCCTCTAGTGTCCCATAACATTCTGTATATATCTGTACCATTTACTGGGATTTAAAAACAAAGAGGAAAATGATCAGTTCTTACTTACTAGATCAAAATGTGGTCCTATTGACCATGTAGAAGATCACTAGATTTTTAAACTTGTATTAGAGCTGGTGAGCTTTTGGGTAAATCACTCAATGTGTAAGTACAAGGCCCTGAATTTATCTTCTGGACCTATGTCAAAAACCAGGCATGGTGGTCTTTAATTACCACACTCACTCTGGGGAGGTAGAGACATGAATATCTCCAAAGCTTGTGACTACCCAGCGTGATGCTAATGCTGTGGCTTAGGTATCAATTATGTAAGTGTACCACATTTTCTGTATCCATTCCTCTGTTGAAGGACATCTGGGTTGTTTCCATCTTCTGGTTATTATAAATATGGCTGCTATGAACATAGTGGAGGCTCCTCTATGTTCATAACTTCCCTTTTCAGAGACTGGAATATATGTCTAGACCTATTGCTCTTTGCATTGCAACTGATATAATTCAAAAGTTCATTTTACAACCTACTAATTTTCATTAATTTTAGTTATCATTTAGTTTTCAACCACAAAAAGGTGATACATATAGATATTTTCTTGAATGCTTATGCTTTGATTTTTAAGAAGGCTATTGGAAGCATATTTGCTTGTTTTCAGAGGCACTTTTAGTTTTCTGTGCTGTCTCCCAAGTGTGCTTCTCTTTTCAGGATCGCGAGGTTGATTGCAACAGGGCTGGACTGGAGGGAGGGAATTTTAACCTGGTTGGGTAGGTGCAGGAAGGATGTGTGGGTTGGTGGTGAGTGTGCAGTCAAAGAGCATATACCCTGAACAGCTTTGGAGAACTAGTTCCATTTATTGGGGCAGGGAGGTTATTTAAACCTTTAGGGGATAAATAGGAGCTATTGTGGTGAGTGTACATCATCACCTGGACCAGCCTCCTGGGATGCCTCATTTGCATGAGGAGGAATTCCAGGTGCTGCTGGACAGAACCTTATAAAGGGAAAGGAAGTTTAACCTAGATACTAGTTATGTGACTTCCTCTAGTAAAGCAAGGGTGTGGGGCACAGGGCCACTGGCACCAGGACTTCCAGTCCTGGAACAAACAGGGAGCTATCTTTCTCCTGTCAATCTTTGCATGAGATTTCCAAGGTTTGGACATGCCTCAAGTCCACTCTTGCTCCCAGTCCCACATTCTCTTGCTCCACATTTCTGTGTCTGGATTACAAAAGAGGAATAGCACATATTTATAGCAGTAATGTACAAACATACTGAATGTTTCACATCTGTCCCAACTACTGTATTATTTGTATAAATACTTCTGTTCTGATGGGCAGGCAATGTGCTATATCATTATCACTTATTTTACATTTTCCTGTTAGTGACCTTGAGTATTTAAGACACATGCTGATGTTACTCATGTGTTTTCTAAACTCCATCTATTTATGCCTTTTTATATAATGCTGTCTATTTTTCCTCATGGGGAAAATGCGAGAAACATTTCATGTTTTACATGACTAGAAGTATGATTTTGATAGTTTTTGTCTGGAAATTTTATAGTTTAATAATAGTTTCCATTTTAATGTGATGTACCCAATAACCTACTAGGGTTCACAGAGGTCAAAAATACAAAGAAGTTTGGAGTATTTCTGGAGCAGCTGAAGACTAGGTGGCAAACTGCTATTGACATTATTAAACTGCTTCTTCTGCCCCAGAAAGTGATGAATTAAGCAGACTGTTGACTTTAAGATTACCTTGGAGATAGATCACAAAATTTAAAATGCAGTCACTCAGAAGGCAAAATTGCTTGGGAATAAAAGGCAATAATTACTATCACTCTTTTTGCAACTAGTGGGAAAAAAAGAGAGCACTCCCACTCTAAACCTTGAAGCCTCAGCAAATACCCGAGACACTTCAGATCACACATCGTGATCAAAGCTCCAATCCTTAGGGTAAGCAATGACTGCAAACTTCTCTTTCTCTGTGCGTCTAAAACCCAAACCACTTTGATTGCTTTTCTGTCTGAACCCAATAAACACTAGTGACCTTGAATTATACTGTTGAAAGATAAAAATCTGGTTGTTGGAGGAAAACACCAAAAATGAATTCTGTTCTGTCTGGCATCTTAATGAATAAGGACCAGTGACAAATCAATAAAGATAGTATGACAGGCTGTGATTAAGTGATTTTTTAAAGATAAAACCTCCAATATAATCAATGCTTCATATAATGAGTTCCTAAAAGCACATCTTTGGGGCTAGTATTCATGTAATCTTCAGGAATTAGTCAGTGCAGATCATTAGAGAGGGATATTTGGGAAAAGAATATACGATAAATGTTTCATTTTTTTTTCAACAATATCATGAGGGCCATCTTATAATTTCAAGTCCTTACTAAGCTATTTAGAAGAATCTGGGAATACAATGGTTTTATCACACGGAAAATTGTCTTTTCTGTGTGAACAGGTTCAGTGTTTTCAGTGTCTGATAGAGATCCAGTTTTAGGAAGTACTGTTCTTATTCAGGTATTTTGTTAATACTCTCGATATCTTTCATTATGGAAGTTCTTACTAAACTGAGGACATTTGTGGTGCTTTGAATATGTGTGGCTAGGGAGTGGCACTCTTAGGAGGTGTGACCTTGTTGCAGGACGTGTGACACTGTGAGGGTAGGCAACAAGAGTATCCTACTAACAATGTGGGAACCAGTCTTCTCCTAACAGCCTTCAGATGAAGATGTAGAACTCTTAGCTTCTCTTGTGCCACACCTGCCTGGTAGCTGCCACACTCCTGAATTGCAGATAATGGTCTAAACCTCTGAACTTGTAAGCCAGCCCTAATTAAATGCTGTCCTTATAATAGTTGCTTTGTTCCTGGTGTCTATTCCCAGCAATGAAAACCCTAACTAAGACAACATTGTTGTTTTCTTTCCTTTTCTGGCACCTCTCTGGTCTGCTTTAATGTTGCTAGTTGTGGTAATTCTATAGGTAGCTTTGGTAATCTTACATTTTAGACACTTTGCTGTTGAATTGTTCTTCTGTTTTAAATAAGAATAAATTGTGTGTGTGTGTGTGTGTGTGTGTGTGTGTGTGTGAACATATAAGCAGTATTTAGCAAGTAGTAAGTCTTTGGTACCATAACTATGGTGCTGCTGTGGTTGATGCCCTGTCTACAATGTGGATCTAAGTCAGATTTTCAGTGTGTGTGTGTGTGTGTGTGTGTGTGTGTGTGTGTGTGTGTATGTGTGAGTGTGTGTGTAGCCATTAAAACACAGAATCCTAAAAATAAGAGCTTGTTCACTCCCCATCTATGAAGCATTTAGTATAGCAGATGATAATTGAAACACAGTATATGGATTGGCTAACTCATTCCCTCAGCTTTGACTTGAGATATGACACACAGATTTATGGTTTGCTTCTCAAACATTGACTCCCTATGAATATCCCGAAGTTCTCAAGGGTCATCTGAAGGGAAAAGTCAAACAAGATGAAACACCAATTTCTATGGACAAAACCTTGCTTCATGCCTATGTGTGGAGCCTTGAGGCTTGCTGCTGCAGCCTGGCTCTCTCTCTCTCTGCAGCTGAGGCCTATGGTGGGGTGCATTAGTCAAAAAGGAGACAATATATAAATGAGATATTTTATTATAGGAAAGAGAAAATAGGCCGGTCAAGTAGAGAGAAGGAAAGAAGAGGAAGGAGAGAAGAAAAGAAGGTGAGAGAGAGAGAGAGAGAGAGAGAG
>NW_022196903.1:102937413-102944752 GCF_008632895.1 Mastomys coucha
AGAGAGAGAGAGAGCAAGAGAGAGAGAGAGGAGGAAGAAAGCAAGAGAAGCGAACAAAGAGCAGGAAACGGGAAGAAGGCAAGAGAGGAAAGAGGGCAAGAGAAGAAGAAAAGAAGCAAGAGAGGAGACAAAGAGCAAGAGAAGTGAGGAAGAGGGCAAGAGAGCAAGAGAGGAAGAAAAGAAGCAAGAGAGGGAGGAGTGGGGCAAACCGCCCCTTATATTGTATGGGGTGTGGCTGTTTGTCTTTGGGGCTAGGCATGCCTGGTTGTGGTCAATGATTGGGGGTAGGGTCCAGCTAGAATGCTGGGAGCTTGTGGCATTGTCTGCCTGATAGAGCACAAAACTCCTGCAGGGACATCTGTGAGGGGTTGTAACTGAAACAGGATCCAGAGACTCAGGAGTTATAGCCAAGCTCCTTCCTCCCCTGCAAGCAGGAAACTGCCCACGGAGGCTCCAGGGCTCAAGGCCAGTTACTCGACAGAGCCTAAGTTGCCTGAACAGACCACATCCCCACACCTATGAAGAAGGGGATGGAGAGAATCTACTTCATGTAATATGAATGTGGTGGTGCTGCCAGTAGGTGAACTCTTAGGCAGTTGTTAGACTTTCAGTGGTTACCTGCATATTAGTAGACTAGATCTGCACAGCAACTAGTAAGCAATAGATGTACTGAGTTTTTATTCCATGTTTAGAAAACAACCTGTCCTGGTCACCTAGAGTGAGGATTTTGGTTTTTTAAAAACCTCAATTATGTTTTGTGAATATGTTTTAAACCCAGCTGTGGGATGTGAGGCTACTTCAAATCATCCAAACCAGCTAACTATGACTTGTGCTCTGACAGAGATATGATTCTGCCAGCAGAAGATTGTTTATGTTTGCAATTCTGGAACTGACAGGGTGTAAATGTGAGAGAGCCTTGAGAGACTGTGGTGGCAGCTTCTGGTCTCTGCGGCTGCTTGTTCCTGCTGCTGCCTTGGCTGTTTGTTGCATTGTGGCCTTTATGGTTGAAGATATTCTGGCTATGAAGAGGAACTTGACCTCACTGCTCAACAGAAAGTAATCTGATGGAATAGAAGGCCCCTTTCCCCCTCTAACCTTTTCTTTCCTACCTAATGTTGAGAGATTGGAAGGGATAAGGTTGAGAAATGGTGAAAAGAGGAAAAACCCAATGAGGTAGCTAAAAATTCTGGTTCCACTTACCGAAAACAAACTGCATCCAAAGGCTTCACTGTTGGCTTTGTTATGTTCCCATAAAAGGTTTTTAGTAGAAAGATTAGCTTATTAGAAACAAAAAGCTACCAAACTGTAAGTAAGCAATATACATGTACAGCTCTCCCCCACACATGCTCGCCCTGACCCTCTCCTGTGTCCTGATCTCAGAAAGTATCAACTAGTACTCATATTTTTTTCTGATAATTCCTTTTAAATAAACCATGCTCATCCATCCTACTTTAATACTTTGGAAAGTTTTATGAGTTCTAACTCATAGGTGGGTCAGTGCCCCAGTTTACCTGATGTTACTAGGGTCCCTTACTTACCTTTTGTTAGGAAATGGGATTAGTGGTCTGAATGTAAATGTCAGTTTTCTGCTGCATGAAGTTAGGGAATAAGTCGAAAGTTGGTGAGAAATATATTATTACAGTTTCATGTAGATGGAAGATGTGTATATAATGTTCAGTATTCAGAGGAGGTTGGTGAAAAATGAAACCCAATGACTGAACAAATGAAAGTGAGTTACTGGTTCTGGTGCAGCTACTGCCATTTCTTTAAGAGTTCGCTTCTACTTTCCTCTGTGAGTCCATCTTCTCACTTGGCTTTCAAGGTTGTCATTGTTCTTTGTAGTTCCATGCCTGCTTCTTTTAGAGAAGTAATTTTTTCCAATTTTCCATCTGAGCTGAATTTGAAGTGTACAGGGTCTAGGCCCTCAGAGAGGCCAGGAAGCAATTTGATTCTGGTATTTAAGTCATTATTATTCTCCCTCTCCAGCTCATGTTTCTTCAGCATCAAAATTATCACAGATATCTTAGCAGGATTCCAGCCCCTCTAATTC
This sequence comes from Mastomys coucha, assembly GCF_008632895.1. Classification (NCBI taxonomy): domain Eukaryota; kingdom Metazoa; phylum Chordata; class Mammalia; order Rodentia; family Muridae; genus Mastomys; species Mastomys coucha. Next base: position 102,939,464 of record NW_022196903.1, read on the forward strand.
CAGTTCATTCTGAGCACCAGTGATCAAAGATAACATTTGTTCTCTGATTTAAAAAAAAAAAAAAACAACCTTATTTCTTTGTATCCTCATTCCCATGACTTTGCACGTCATAGGATTATTGGTCTTTGGAGGCAGACCCTTAAACAAGTTTAAAAGAACCTGATGGACACCCTCCACTGGGATGCTGCTTTCTATGTGAGTTCAAAGGCATATGAAGTCCACAGCTCTGCTGTCTCTACATACTGCTTCTCTGCTTACTGTGGCAGAGACAGAAAGACCAAGATGACTTGGCACACATAGTTTTCATGCATGGTCTTAAGAATCATGCATGGCTGCACCTACTTACATATCTGGCAGCTTGCACTATCCTGTTGTTTATGCACAGGGAAGAAAGACTGCTTGAAATGACAGCACCATAAAATGTTAAGCTAAGGAAGATTACTGAAATAGAATGGAGATAAGGAAGTATAGACCAACGGATTTTTTTGGGATCATAAATATTTGTTAGTATGACTGGATGAGAGTCCCATGTTCCTGCAGTTCAGCTCTGTGGTCTGTCTACCTGCTTTGGCACCAGAAGTATCTTTGTAGCAGTTTCTGCCACTAGAAATGAATGATCGATTACTCAATGTGTTCGATCCTGTGCTAAATAGAAAGGAGTATGTCCACAAGCATTATACTCTCCTCGTGTTTATGGAAGAATCAGAGTGTTGGGGAAAAAAACAGATGAGAAAATATAAAACAATAATATACTATGAAATGAACTAGAGTACACAGCAGCACAGGAAGAAGAATAGACTAATTGCAATTTGACAGGGAAAGTGTTTCCTGAACTGGTTTAAACGCATCACAAAAACTCATTATCTCAGTTTTTGGGATAGACCGAGACACAGTTTCTAATCTCAGTTCTGACATTTATGAGTAATATATCCTTGCCATATTGATATCGCAAACCTACCTTTTTTCAGCTATAAAATGTACTTACCAATCAATGTCTGTCTTCAAACTGCTGTTTGAATCAGACAGATATATATGACACTCCTCAGAATGAAGCACAAAACAGACACTTAACAGTAGATGTAATTATTACTGTTTGTGATTTCCTTTATTAATAATGAGATTTGTTGCAATTTTACTTATTATCATGTGTGTGTGTGTGTGTGTGTGTGTGCATGTGTGAATGTATGCCCAAATCACATGTGAGCAGCTGTTCTCAGAGGCCAGAAGAGATCACTGAATCACCAGAAAGTGAAGTTACAAGCAGTTGTAAGCCATATAGTGTAGATTCTGGGAACTTAGCTGGGGTCCTGTCATCAAGTACTCTCATACTCTCATTCCTAAGCAATCTCTCTAGCTCACTAATTAAGAGATTTAGAAAAACTTAAGTATCCCACTCATTACTACTCATGGGTTAACTCTTCATTACAAAATTAATTGAAATACATAGAAAGCTTATTAGCTTTGTAACTGGCAAAGACACCCTATGCTGCCACAGCCCATTATCATTTCAGAATTATGCTTATGGTTTACTGCCCTAGAGGTCATTGTTCCAAGGACAGCATTTGCTCTCTATCTGGGAACATAACACTGATCTACTGGCTGATGGAGTGGTAGAGTGTTAAAGTGTATGCCTACTATGTAAAAAACACCACCTCCAATGAACTGGGCAGTGAGACAGCTTTGTAGCTAGCTTCTTTGAGTTCCTAATATATTGTAATCTATCAAGAATTTTTACTGTTAGAGCTGAAGAAGCTGGCCCTCCTGTACATAGTAGAATCTGTAATGTTAATTCGTAATGGGGTAAGGAAAAGTATTCTTAGAGTATAGATCATTTCTTGGCTCTGCTATGACTTATGATTAAGGTAAAAGAAAAACAAGAGCTACCAAGTAGAGGCTTGGGTTCCCAGTGGCCCATACCCTTTAGGAAAGAATATGTCACCAGGAAAATAGCATCAGAAGACTAAAGAACAGACCAATGGATGGCTGTGAGCCTCTACTTCTGTATTAGTCGGGCACTGGCAGAGCCTCTCAGGAGATTTAGGACAAACAACTATAGGAACTAACTAGTATCCTCAGTGCTCCCAGGGACTAAACTACTAACCAAAGCGTACACATGGAGGAACTCATGGCTCCAGTAGCATATGTATAGCAGAGGATGGCCTAGTAAGTCATCAGTGGGAGGAGAGGCCCTTGGTCCTGTGAAGGTTCTATGCCCCAGGGGAATGCCAGGGCCAGGATTCAGGAGAGGGCGGGTTGGTGAGCAGGGTGGGAGAGGGAACAGGGTTTTTTTTTTTTGTTGTTGTTGTTGTTTTTTGTTTTTCTTTTCAGAGGGGAAACTGGGAAAGGAGATATCATTTGAAATGTTAATAAAGAAAATATCTAATAAAAAAGACTAAAGAACAGATTAATATAGGTTGGATTATGCAAGAAGTAGTTAAAGATAGTTAAATTATATACATGAATTGTGTCAGGAAAGGGAACTGTCAGTCATAAGTACATTTTCCTTATTTTATTAAGAGTGGTAATTATTCAAAGAAAAGAACATTGTTTCTTCTATGTTTTTATACTGCATAGTATATATTAATTTCATCTTGTTGTGTTTAAATAGTATTAACTCTAAAGAATGATGTTTTAGCTACAAGAAATAGAGGGGTAGAGTAAACATCATCCCCAAAGTTTACATCCTATTATCAGGAAAGAATATTTGTTTTTGGTTATTCATGGGATACTTGTATAAATTCTAGGAAGAATTTTGATCTTGCTATTGTTTAAACTGACTTTTTAGGGACAATTTGTGCATATCTGTGCAGATTGTTAAGCGGTCATGGTTTTTATGCTTCACTTATTTGGTTGTGGCACCAATATAGTTAGTCAAATATTATTATGTATGTTGCTTTGAAGATGTTTTCAATGTGACTATCATTTGCATTTTTGATAAACAAAGCAGATTGGCTCCCATATAGTAGCTGGGCTCCACATATAGTCATCTGAAGGCCTAAACAGAACACAAGATTAGTTGTCTTAGGAAACAGGACAGAGCCAGCAGCTGGTGCTCAGACTTCACTCTGCAACACTATTTTTCCTCTGGTCTCCATCTTGATGCAAGCTTATCTTACCGATTTGAACTTATTGAATTTTTTCATGAACTAATCCCTTAAAATCTATTTTCTCTGTCCTTCCCCTTTTGCTTTTTTGTTCCTATTTCCTTTAATCTCTTATGCTGCCCTCTTTCTGTCCCTTTCTGTTACACACACACACACACACACACACACACACACACACACAGAGAGAGAGAGAGAGAGAGAGAGAGAGATAGTTCCATTTAGCTAGAAAATTTATATACAATGAGCTTATTCACCGAAGTGACTACACTTGTTGACATTGATCCAGATCTATATATTATAGACATTGTGCCTTATAGCATTGATCTCACAGGACTTATAAAGTGCTGATAGAATTCTGTATTTCTAGAGGTATTATTGGGTATTGTAACAGAAATCCAAAGAAATGTATCCACATTGATAGATGAACTATTGATATTCTCCACAGCAATTACTTGAATACTTTCTAGTACTAAACATGATACATATTAATACAAATGAATAAGTAAGTAAAGCCTAGATATTGAATTAAATATAACATCATAAAATACCCCAATAGTACCCACACAAATGTAAGGACAGTAACTATGAAAATGCCAATGTACTAAAAGGCAAGACGTTCTGAAACCTAGAAATAGCCTCCATATATTTCCAAAGCACTGAGGGAATATCTTAGCCCTTCAGACCTGGTGATCTGCTGCCAGGTCCCAAATAAGCATTGTATTTGTAATCCCTTCTCTTTGAGCTCAGCACATATTTATAATAATAGTGTTATGCCAGATGCTTAAAATATAATGAAGGAGATAAGAAAAGGTTACCAAAAACTATAATACTATTCAGATTAACATGAACAAAGTTAGTTAAAAGAAGTATGACATGTTATACACAGGATGCGGTAAATTAGAGTGTATGAGGCAAGCTGTGTTTAAAAAGGTACTGCTATCCATTTATGGAGTCCTATCTCACCATATACCGAGGGAACACATTTCAGTGTGGTCCTTGGGGACTATAACAATGCTGTGGGTAAAGGTGCTTGCTAATGACCTGAATTTTATCTCTGGGACCTACATGGTAGAAGAAGAGGACTACCTCTTGCAAGGTGACCTCTGACCTACATATATTTCCTGGGGACAGGGACGCTCACACATGCATTAAACACACAAACAAAACATAAGTGGTCTGTCGAGATAGAACAAATGACTATTAATAGGCTGAGTATTATCTACTAGTAGCTAAAGTTAAAAAAGTGTATTTGTGAAATGTTTTGATAAAAGTTGAAGACTTTTAAAATACATTAGACTTTATAAAACAATTAAGTTCATTGTCAGAAATACATTCTCTTGAAAATTGATTTGGTTGTGATTTGTGAAGTTCTATTAAAAGATATGCTAAGATGTACCTAGGATGGCTTTTCACTATATTAACTACAGTGCGATACTGTAAAGATACTACTAGTGGGAAAGAAACTAACACACAACATTCACATTAATAGCATCAATACACACCTAAATATTACTTTAGAGGTTGATGATCTACTCTTTTATATATCTGCTTCCCATTTCTACTATTTGCTAACTGTAGTAAACCACATTAGTTGCTACATTCTGCAATTCACATGGGAACAGAGGTTTGTTTTTGTTTTTATTTTTATTTTATTTTATTTTATTTTTCAGAGGGGAAACCAGGAAAGGAGATATCATATGACATGTAAATAAAGAAAACATCTAATAAAAAATAAAGAGATAAAAGAATTTGTAAAATAACAAAAGGTCAAACATACATTTAAAATATCTATATGTTTATTGGCTTTAATTAGCATGGATAACTCAATTACAAAATTCCAAGGTAACAAGTAACAACCAATAGCAATAGTTCTGGGTGTTCTATATCCATCTCATGATCTAAAATGCTATATGAAACCTGATATATGAAAAGGGTAATAAGTCTTACCTTCTGAATCACTATCAATAATTCTAAGTTTTATGTCAATGATAACTTTGAAAATTCCAGTATTATTAATATTAACAGAATCCAATGTCCATTTTATTTATTATTTTCAATGAAACTAGTAATTTAAGTGGTAAGGCAGTGAATAGTATTAGTTTCAATCAAGAAACTAATCAAGAACTGACAGATTTTTCCTAGTTAAGGCAGGAATACATAAGTTTGGAACAAAGAATAACATTAA
>NW_022196903.1:102944762-102952177 GCF_008632895.1 Mastomys coucha
AAGAAATGTGAGCCCTGTCCAACATGGATATCTATATTCACGGCTGAAAGGCAGAGGTAGCCTTGTGTGTTCTTTAGTATCATGTCTCATCACCAATTCTTTTACCTTTTCATGTCTGATGTGCTTGTCATCTTTGTTTCCTTAAATGTGGATCAGGATTACATTTCTTACTAATTTCTTATGCATTCTGCCTTCAGTACAAGGTTAGTTTCCTTTATGCATGCCCTCTTATCCTGTCTTCTTATGAGTATGTTTTTCTTTTTCTATGCTTCCTTTGGGTCTCATTTGAGCTTTCTCTTAGCTTCATTCCAATGAAAGGTCATTTGTGATTGCTTCATGAAATTCTGTCAGTTTCCTTAAGATTAGCCAACTTCAAGTATAGATATAAACTTTTAACCGATATAGAGTATGGGTTTTAGTTTGTAGAATACACAACAGTAGCTCTTCCATCTTTTTATGCACGTATTTTAAATGATATGTGGCAACTAGAGCCACTACATCTTGGGAAGATCATGTAGCTCCTCTGGAAACTTTTGAGTTTTAGAAATTTTTATTTTATTTGAAGTTCATGGTCAGCAAGATGGCTTGGAAGATAAAGATGCTTGCTTCAAAGCTAAGACTGATGGCAAAAATTTAATCCTCAGGTGCCACTTGATAGAAGGAAAGAATGGACTCCTGCAAGTTGCTCTCTGACCTTTACACATATGATCTAATGTGATGTGTATCACACACACACACACACACACATACACACACACAAATAAAAACAAAAAATATCTAGGCCAATCTCAACAAGTATTTCAGATTCAGTTCTTTATAATGGGGCTGAACTATGCTCAGGATTTTCATGCCATTTTCATGGACCTTTTGTACATTTATTCTACCATATGGGTCATTTTCTCCATATAGCAAGGGGTGGACAGAAGAGAAAAATTAGGACACATGTTGCATTCTTTTAGGATATACTTGATAAATGTGTCTGGCACAGGTATCCATCCATACTACTTGCAGACAGCTACTCTATACCTGACAGTCAACTGCTAGAGTGACATTCCTAAAAACTCACTGTAGACCTTCCTACAAAAGTTCTCCAAGTGACTGAAGGAAATGTCTACTTCTTTCTATTTTAAATAAGCAGTCTTTTCTCCATTTATTGGACTTAAGCAAATGAAACAAATATCTAACCATCTGTAGTTTAAGTTATTGATGTAGATGTCTATTCCTGAACTCTGCTGAATTAAGTGAATGCCACATTTATTCCATCCTTTTAGGGCTGTATAGTTTACAGGCTAGGCATTCACTCTAGATACCCTTAGCATCTCCTGCTCTGCCCACAGACAGTGTGCAACTTCTCCTCTCTTATACCATGTCCACTTTTCTTTGCATGGTGTTCCAGGATACCCTGTGGTCCTCCATTTTCCCCTTCCTTCCTTGCCCTCCTTTCTTCCTAATCCTTGAAGTTATCCATGGTGTCTTGACACATACTGTTAATTACACCTGAAAACCCTCAACTCTTATCTTTACATACTACATTTCTAACATTTTCAATTTAATAGTATAATGGCTAGCAACCTTCTAAATTGCCCAGAAAAAGTCAAAACAGAAGAGTATAGGATAGAGTAAAGCAATAGAGATAACTGGTCCATCTGTGGTGTCTGTTTCAGAAGAGTGACTGCTGAATAAATGAAAGGGTTGACATCTACTTTCACAGTGCTTAAGATTATTTGTATTTAGGTTCTGCAGAATTTTCACAACACTGTGGTGATCTACTGAAGCTTTAAGTTAACCATACAAATAATCATTTTGGTTTCTGTGGGACCATGAACATACAGGTAGCTCAGGAAATGTGCAGATAAAATAAGGAAATTAACCCAAATTTAGGCCAATAGTTATATTCACGTTTAAATTTAATTGTCACTGAATTTCTGAAGTATTAGATACATATACATCAATTGATGCTTTCCATTAGAAGGGAAAAGACTCAATAAAGCTCTTGGGTTTACAGTTTCTGTGTGACTCCTATAGATCTAGACTGTGCTGACTTCAGTGCTGTGCAAGCAATCTTAGATATAAACCTTGCTTCAGAGGAGCTAATCCCAGTTCCCCAGAAAACATAGTTCAAGGCAGATTTGTTTAAATGAAGTAGAGCTTTTGAGTCTAGTATGTCTCAGGTAGTTTTCCCTCACTTCTGTTGGTGGTGAACATGGATTATTTTTATGATGGTAGTTTATGTTACAGGTGATCTTAATTAGAGAAACACTATATATAACAAAGATATGAAACATGAACACCAATATCTATATCCATTTTCAATGATTTTTAATAAAATATGCTAATTTAATAACTTTAATACATTGTGTTTTCCTGATCGTAGTTAATTCATATGAAAAGTCTTGTGAGTGTAACACAAAACATTTAATGATGATCCCCAGTAGTTATGTACATTGACTGATGCCCACCACAAATCATATGATGGTATTTGCAACATGAGTCTTTGCAGTAGTAATAAGCAAAAGATCTGGCTATTATCAGGTGGGCATTAAATCTAAAGACAGAGAGTGATCTCTCTGACACACAGAAATAAAAAGATTCAGACACAGAACAGAAAGACAAGTAGATGTGGAGACAGGAATTAGAGAATATTACAGCCACAAGGAATTCATGGATCGATACAAAGTGGACAAGTCAAGAGAGAACTGCCCCCAAAGGCCCCAAAAGGGAGCACAGGCTAGGCATCAGGCAGAATATAGACTTTCTCTTTTCCACAATTCTTGGAGACTTTTTTCTTTCTTGTCCTTTTGAATCTAAAGAGTTATTATTTGTGACAGCTGCTCACAGAAGTTAACAAAGTACTTTTTTGTACAACCTTGTTGGTTTTGATTTCCAGGTTTTATTGCATATAATACTTATTGAAATTTATTACATTTATGAATTTATATACCTAAAATGAGTGAGCAGAGTGACTAATAACTAAAATGAATATGTGCATAATTATCCATGGCCATCTATTATGTATATGAATTTTTGGTAGTTTCTGACAGCCAGCTTAAGGAAAGATAGGCTCCATTTCCACTCATTATAAATTCATGAATAATTCACCTCATATTTGAAAACTTGTGATTTGTTGCAGTATCAATATGTTGTCTAATCATTAGGGGAAAATACTTGTTAGCCTAGAGATTCTGAGTTGATTTTACCAGATTATCTGATTATATTTTCTCTTATATTTGAGATTACTAAAATTTATTCTTGAAAGGCTAAAATGAGAACTTGAGAATCATAGTGGTAGCAAACAACATGGTGCTCCTTGAAAGGCAGTCAATACTCACAGCAAAAGGCCTGGTTATCTAAGTCCTAGTGGAATGGATACAGATTTTTGATTCAGCTAGCTAGATTTCTTTACTAATACTTATTTTCCTTCTTTTGCTGAAAAACCACAATTCCTAAAAATTATAGGGCAGGAAGAAAGACTTATCACATCTCACACATTACATTTTGTAAGAAAGTATACCCAGTAATTAAAATGTCACCTGTAGAAGCAGAGGAATGAAAGTACATTACTAATATGGGGAAGGAATAGACTTTTGTATTTATATTATGTAATCTTTGGGCATTGGCAACAAGCAATGAGCAATGACTTGAGGGAATAAAAGATATCTATATTAATTCTGGTTAGCAGTACCAGCTATGTACAGAGGGAGGGAGGAGGGAAGGATGTATACCTACTGTTAAAATGAATTTGGAAATTCATCAATTAAGCATTTCCTACCAACAGCCTTACAGTGTCAGCCTTAAAGTCCTGCTTATAGATCATGAGTCAATCAAATTACATACCCCATATGAGGTATTTTCTTCAAAGAGAGTGAAACATGCAGAGCAGTTGAAAATATGATTTGAATAACCATTCAGACATTCATAGATAGATGGTAAAGCATTACATTAGTAGGAAAAGAAAACAGGAAACCATAAACTCTTGACTCACTTTCTGTGGAGATAGATTGCTTCCCTAGTACCTCCCACTGAGAAATGACTACCGCTCATGAGCTAGTGCTCAGAAGAGATCGTTTAAATCTCCTACAATTTTCTAGGAAATTACACACATGCTGAATTTTTAGAGCAATTTATTATTATTTGCAATTAATTTTCAAGTACTTATAAACAGGGAAGATTAGTGGACAAATGGGAGAATGATTAGAAGGAATATGCAATAAAACTTACAATAGTTAGGGACATGAATTTAACCCTTAGCACCCATGTGTAAAATCTAGGTGTAATTGTAAACTTAGTATTGGGGATAAAGAGCTAGGCAGATTGCACTTGATGATCAGCTAGCCTTGTGTAATCACTGAAAAGCCCTAGGTTAGTGAAAGACCCCACCATAGTAAATGGTGAATGTTGCCTGAAGAAGAACACTAAGGCTGTCCTCAATTCCAGACAAGCACACGAGCACCTGTATATACATGTACATGTAAATACACAACAAAATCAGTAGAGAGATTCAATTGATGTACATTTTTAGGTTTACTGAGATTTTTTTATATCTGCCACACATTGGTAGTAGTCATAATTTAGTATTAGAAGAGAGACTCACTTAATTCAAATAGAATGTCTTTACTTTAAAAAAGTTGTGCCCTGTAAATGTTGAGCCAAGTATTCAAAGTTTTCTCTCGGGAAGTGAAATTGAAAGAGTAAGTCATTTATTTTCATACTTGTTACACATTCATAACATAAAATATGATAGTATAATATTTTACAGGTTCTTACTAAAATTGTGTTTTAAATAATGTTTTTTCCACATACAAAACATGGACATGCTCTATTTTCTCTTTGCCTCATTCTCCACAGTACAATTTTACTCCTGCTAATGGTTCATCGGACCAGTGTACTTGCTCCTACCTGATGTTGTAAGCTAGCTTTAGTCTTGCTTTACCTTGGTACATATTGCTCATATTGACTTAATCTTTGAATTTACTGATTGAATTTCTTCACTTATTTCTCACTCAAAAGGTGAAAAGAAAAGCTTGGTTTTCAAGGTAGGTGAGTACCTGTAACTTAGGTCAGGAGGAGGGCTTACATAATGGTGAGGACAATATGACTTTTATCTATATTAGAGGATACATAGTGTATGCCAAGCTGATGTCAGATGTCTACCAAATCCTGGAGCTGAAGGAATTACAAGCCATCCTTAAAGCCTCACACACTAAAGTGATAGTTTTATTCATCTGCAGTGTAGTGTAGTAGTAGAGTATGTGTGAGAAAGTATGCTCACAGCTGTTAGACTAACATTGGCTATGGATATGTTAAGCTGAGTGAAACCCTACAATCGCTGACATACATAATTAGAAAAATGTGACATAATAATGAAAAAGAAAAATCAACCATAAAAGCACAACTAATAGGACAATTTGCAAAGACAGTTCTCACAGTACAGATTTCAATTTCAAACTGCAAATTGAAATCTCAAGGAGATAATACGTATCTCCAACCAATGTGATTCCATCAAAAGTATCCACGAAGAGGTCCTGGTCTTCAAAGCTGCAACAACTGAATAAAAAATAAAGCATAACTGGATGATAAGCAAAACATAACATAAACATCTATACATCTATATGAATGAATGGAATAGCATTTGAATAAATACATACACAGTAGACTAAATGTATTTCCCACATAAGATTAGCCAAATAATTCTTGTGTTTTGCTACAGTTAAATGGAGAGAACCTATTTCTCCAATCCTGTAATGTGAGCTGTATGAATCAGCGTCCAGAGTGCATAATAGAGAAAGGGAAGAAACAAAGAACTTCATGGGAAGAAATCAGCCAAATGCCACTGAGCTAGTAGACCAAGGTAATGGCAACAGTGCTGGATGAGCCAAGCTGGCAGGATGGTAGCATGCATCCTTACTCTGATGTAACAGAGTAGTACTTTACATCTGTGATTTGTCTCCCAAACCCACAGTGTTGTACTCCTGGGAACAGAGATTCTGTAAGCTGAGGGGAAGGATATTCTATACACCATGGCATATCAGATCCATGCTCCATCCTGATTGTCATCAGAAATGAAGTCTGAGAAATTGTCAAACAGACAATCAAATGATGTATGATGGATTATTATGTAGAATCCTGAATGAATCCTGGGATATGAAAGTAAACAAGTACAAAAGTCCAAATTATGGACTTTAATAATCATGTGTTAATATTGAGTGACCAAATGTACCAGATATATTAATGGTAATGATAAAAGAAACTGCATATGAGTACATTTGAAGGTGAATTGTTATCTATCTATAAGTGATTCATTTTAGTCTTTGCATGAGAGATAAAACAGACTCTTTAAATAGTTTAAAGAATAATCCTTGCCTATTAATTATTTTAATATCACAACTCTTTCCTGTACTCACAAATATTAGAATCCTGCCTATGACCTTCTCGTCAATGAGAAGTTTAGCTATACATACAAATATACATACAAGATAAACTGTAACAAGAAGGAAGAATTGGAAAAGGAAGGTGATTCTTCAATATCTATTTTGATTGATTTATAGTTAAGAGGTTATTTTCATTTACAGCACTATTAATTTTGTCTGGTTGGTATCAGCTTTCTAGAGGAAATGAATGAATCTGTTCTTTTCTTCCAACTGGCATTCTTGCCTCCTGCTCACTACCCTAATGACAATGTGTCAACTGGTCTTCACTTACCACTTTTTAGTGTTGTGAGTTCTCACATCTTATAAAGTTGATCAAGTAAACACATCATCAACTTGGCAGAGTCATTTTGACCAGTGTAAGTCCATTATATACTGCAGCAGGACTTGGCAATGGAAAAAAATCCATTTTTTAGTTAAGCTACGTGCAGGCTCACAACCAATAGGAACCAGAAGCTTTCCTGTCCACTTGAGGCTCACTTTTCCAGTGATGGAAAGCTCTCATGTGCATTTCACTCCATTCACAGGTAGCAAACCATGTTAGGGTATTGAGCTTTCCTCTTGGTTAAGGTGGAGGTGAATATATTTATTGTTTTTAGGGAGTGGCTAATGCAATCTTAATTTATCCCTTGGAGTGAAACTTCGGTTAGAATTTCTGAGAAAGGGAACTGAAAACACATCATGTGTCGGTCTCATTTTTTCAACCCCCTTCCTGCATTTCCGGTACCTTTAATTTTTTTCAGGCCCTGAATCCCATTCCAGAAAATCCATTCATCTGTGTGGCTGCAGGCGGCTACAGATACACAAAAGATAATCAACACACATCGACACATAGTTGGTTGTGAGCCTGGCCTCTAATACTCAGGCCATGTCTCTAGCCCACAGATGCTTAATACATTATCTGTTAGAAATTTACAAATGGAGAGGTGAGCATGAACCAACATCTGTCCCAACACTGGGAGTAACTGGGACCAGCAGGACCAGGCACAC
>NW_022196903.1:102953086-102953350 GCF_008632895.1 Mastomys coucha
TACAGAACTCCAAATAGACTGGGCCAGAAAAGAAATTCCTCCCATCACATAATAATCAAAACACCAAACCCACTAAACAAAGAATGAATTTTAAAAGCAGTAAGGGAAAAAAGGCAAGTAACATATAAAGGCAGGCCTATCAGAAATACAGCAGATTTATCACCAGAGACTATAAAAGCTAGAAGATCCTGGGCAGATGTCATACAAACCCTACAAGAACATAAATGCCAGCCTAGACTACTATACCCAACAAAACTCTCAATT
>NW_022196903.1:102953360-102953486 GCF_008632895.1 Mastomys coucha
AGAAAAATGTATTTTCACTATTGCCGTAGATGAGTATCTACATAAGACTGTTAAATCAATTGTTGTTTTATATCAAACAAGTTTTATAATACTTATTTTTATTTTTATAATATTTTATAAATTTTA
>NW_022196903.1:102953762-102963454 GCF_008632895.1 Mastomys coucha
GTTTTTAAATGTTAACAAATTCAGATAAATTGAAATCATGTAACTTTTCTGACAATGCAATAAAAGTTGAAAAAAAAAAAAAGAATTTCTGAGAAAGTCCTTCATCCTGATGGGCTCTTAGGCTGAAACAAACACAAATCATGGAACTTATATAAAAATAATTTTGCTGTGGCGATGGAAGAACCTGAGGATGTATCCAGTATTTAAAAGGGACAATGTAGCCAACTTTTAACTATTATCAGTTGAGTCCTGAGTCCTGTAGTACCTGAAACAGCATTGCTTTCTTGCACCCAGAGACTCATACAAAAATCTATCCTAATAATATTATTTTTTGCCCCCCTGTGCAGAAACTTTGTACTGAACTAAATAGAGACATAGAAGCATTAGGAACTATTTGTTCATTCAGGATAAAGCTTCTGAATTCTGTTTCTTTGGTTTTTGTTATGTTTCTTCTTGAAAATAGAGTGAATGAGAATTCTCTTTTAAATGTTGCAGTTGCTATCTTTTCTCTACTGGATGAATAGAAGATGTGAGAAGATGGTTAATTTCTCTTTACCATGAATTGTTTGTCCTTGCAAATATTTAACTAAGAATATGAATCCTTGTAGTCTGGATAAGAAAGATGAGTGCCAGAAGCCGGTGGAAGAATATTGCTGGTTCTTCCTGATGCTCAATAAGTATAAAGTCAGTGCCATCAGTGTGCTAGGATCTCGTTATGTCTGAATGAAAGATGTCTCTGCCTATCTTTCCATCTATCTACCATCCATCTCACCTCTGTCATCTACTTATCTCATCTATCTATCTATCTATCTATCTATCTATCTATCTTTCTATCTATCTATCTTTCTATCTGTCATCTACCCATTATCCTCCATCTAGCTGTGTTTCTACCATCTATACAATAATCAGTGCTATTGAATATTTACCACAGATAAAGCACTGTTTGGTAATTTATTTAAGTTGCCCTTTTTGATTCTTAGGTTTGGATTGTTTTTCAGAAATAGGTTTTACATTGAGACACAAGCCATGAGTCAATAGTAAAGATATTTATTATTGCCCTTGGGGAAGCAGGACTGTAAGTCCATTCCTAAATGAGCCTCGCATTGCCTAATTCTTACCATATGAATAATATGATTTGTGGGTTTCTTGGGTTGTTTTCACTTTCTTTGTTATTTAATTCCTTGAGAGTGCTGCACACCAAGTATTGGGTTTCTCACGAGGTGATATAGTTTTTTTTTTTTTTCATAAAACCACTCCATATTTTAAGTTTGTGAAATTGTGCTTATATTTTAATTTACTATTTTTTTTTTTGCCATCTCTGTCTCAGTATCTCTGGAACATTTAATAAGCAACCTAGTAGCATTTCCTTGACATCATCTCACCAAGGGCATATACCTTTGAAATTCTCCATCTCCTTACTATTTTCAGGATATTTTGCTCCTCTGAAAGGTATTGCCTTTAATGTCCATGTGCTCTGAAGCAGACACTGAGACTGGCTGACTGCCTCAGTTCTGAAGTTATTACCTGGTGCCCTGAGGCACAACTGGCTGCCAGGTACTGATACTAGCACCTGAACAGGGGTGTCAGGTTGCAGTAATTGGCTTGTATACTTCCTGCTTGCTATCATAATGAGGCTACACAGGCTTCTTGGCTTCATTCTCTCAATGCTTTTCAGTAGTTGAGTTCTCAGTACCTATAGAATTGATCAAGCAACTGCCTCAGCTTGGTAGAGGAATTTTGAATAGAACAGGCCATTGTAGTCTGGAGAAAAATTCCCCAGTGCAAAAAGTAGTGGCGGTTGATAGGTCAACTAGGGACTCACTAAAGTAGGACAAAGGAGGTTTTGGCTCGAGTACCATTGTTAGTCTCAGCTTTGTTCTTCTGCTGGTTAAGCTGGTAGCAAGTCAAGCTTCATAGCTCTCAGCATATATTCCACTCAATGCGTCTTTTGGGTCCTTGTATGAAACTGTCACTATAATCACTACCAACAATAATACCATTTTGACAGAAACTAATGTTTATCCCCATTTACCATATGTAAAACATAAATCTAAGATTTGTTGCTGTTTTGTTTCTGGAGACAGGGTTTCTCTGTGTTGCTCTGGCTGTCCTGAAACTCTCTTTGTAGAGCAGGCCAGGGTTGAACTCAGAGATCTTTCTCACTCTGCCTCCTGAGTGCTGGAAAGGAAGATATGAATCACTACTATCCATCAAATCTAAGAGTTTTAACACTATTAATTTTATTATATTTATAGCAATCTTAAAAGGTAGGTATTTTGAATATGCCTATTTTAAAAGCATTGCTAAGAGAATTTTATAAGGACTAGAGATCTTTCTACACTTACTGAGGACCTGAGCTTAATTACTAGCACCTACATGAGAGTTCACAACTGCATATAATACTAGTTTCAGTGGATCTGATGCCTGTTATAACTTCTATAAGCTCCTACATGCAAATGACACGTATACACTCACAGAGGCACACAAGCACACATACATAAAAATTTAAAAACCTTTAAGAAAAAGTTCCAAAGTAAGCAAGCTAGTATGTGATGATGGTAAACTTCTACATCTTGCCTCTTCTTCCAGTAGTCTTCACTGAGCTGCCTTAGGATAAAGTGTGACAATGCTTGTCTTGCCAGCTCCCATTTGATGCATGTGTTTTTACCCCACCAGCAGCTGCAGCTGACTGAATTGGGGAAATGTAGTAGGTATAAGCTGTCTTATTGAAGAGTTCTCAAAAATTTGGAATTAAAAAGACATGACTGGCCGGGCGGTGGTGGCGCACGCCTTTAATCCCAGCACTTGGGAGGCAGAGGCAGGTGGATTTCTGAGTTCGAGGCCAGCCTGGTCTACAGAGTGAGTCCCAGGACAGCCAGGGCTATACAGAGAAACCCTGTCTCAAAAAAAAAAATAAAATAAATAAAAATAAATAAATAAAAAAAGACATGACTGTGTTAAGGCTCTAGGATCTTAGGGACATGGGCTCAAATCAACAGACTTGTATTTCAAAGCCAACAGTAAGGTAAAGCTTGAGGAGCAAGCAGGAGAACTAAATACTATTTTAGTGACAATTTAATCAAGCATAGGAACCTTGTTACACTGCAGTTATAAAGAAGCTAAACAAGAAGGAAGGACCAAGCAGGAAAGCTTAAATCTCACTTAGAAGAGGGAATAAAATTATCATGAGGCAGACAGAGGCAGAGAATTAAGAGGCAGAGAATTAAGAGGGACCATGGGGAGAAGAATAGGGGATTCAGGAGCCAGGTGTGGGGAAGGAGAGGAGACATGGCTAGGTGGCCATGAAAATGAATGGAAATCTGCAACTGACAGGAGTGAGAAGTTGGGATGGGTATCTCCAGGATGAGACAGAGACCTGGGATAAGGGAAGGTCCCAAGAATCAAGGAGAGTGACCTCAAGTTATGACTAACTACACTGGGGATATGGAACCTGAAGAGGCTACTCCTATAGCCACACAGGAACTCTAGTGGAGCAATAGAGACACCAACCCACCCACAAAACTTTCAATGCAAAATGTATCCTGTGTACAAGAAATGCAAGCAATGGGGAGCGAGCAGAGACTGTTGGAATGGCCAACCAATAACTGATCCAACTTGAGACTCATCCAACGGGCAAGCACCAATCCCTACCACTGTTATTGATACTCTGTTATGCTTGCAGATAGAAGCATGCTGTCCTTTGAGAGGCTACACTGAGCAGCTGACTCAGACAGATACAGACACCCACAGCCAAACAGTGGATGGAGCTTGGGGACACTTTTCCAAGAATAGGAGGAAGGATTACAGCCTTGAAGAGGAAAGGAACTCCATAGGATGACAAACAGAGTCAACTACATACATGGGCTGGACATAGGCCTCCCATTTCATATGTAGCTGATGTGCAGTTTGACCTTCATGTATGTCCTGAGCAACTGGAATAGGGGCTATCCCAAAAGCTGTTGTCTGTATGTGGAATATGTTCTGCTAGCTGGGCTGCCTTGTCCGGCTTCAGTGGGAGAGGAAGCACCTAGCCTCGCAGAGACTTGACATGCCAGGGTGAGGGGGATTACCAGGGGGCCCCTATCCACTCAAAAGAGAAGGGAATAGGAGAAGGAATGTGGGAGGGAGTGATGGAAAGGGGGCAGTGAGCAGGATATAAAGTGAATAAATAAGAAAATTAAATTAAATTAAATAATAAAATAAAATAAATAAAAATTAGTGAGTGGGTACCCAATTTATCAGAATGAGTAAACATCCATTTCATATCAAAGAGACAGACGTTTGTGCGTGGAGAAGAGAAAAAAAAAAGATGGGGAAATATGTAATGAGTAGAGCCTGTAAAACATTAAAACTTTTCTTTGAGAAATACCACTACCCTTCAGGGGCCAACTATACTAGATTTATTTATTATGATTTGGTTCTCTTAACTTTCCTGTATTGTTCCCAATGAAATACCTGCAATTGTCTTCCTCCTCCTGCAATCAAATGATAACTGGCCAAGACATCCATAGATTCGCTAGATTTGATCTGGTAGTTTTATTTGGTCTCAACATTTCATTTTAAAGTGTACTTCCTTGGGAAACTTAAACATAACCTCACAACATTTTCCTCATGTTTAGTGAAATAATATGTTTTCATTTTCTGGGTTCCTTCTTAGTCATGACTTAGATCTTTGCAATTTTTTTGCAGCCAGTGTCTCTTAACCTATTGTTGACATCCATTCCCTCAAGATTTTTGCCACCAAAGAACATCTTTATTTCAGTCCATCATTTATGGGGAGGAAAGGGACCCAGTTCAAAGAAAAATCTTATTGTAGATTAGGGTGCTTCTAAGTTAGGGACTCATTGTGTGTAAGTGGGTAAGTCGGTGAAAGTGTAGAACTGTGAGATGTAAACATGTTTGTTGATGATTTGAAGTGGAGATATTGTATCAAGGTTGCCAATTGCAATATTTCACTTTTTTCAAATGAAAAAACCTTATTAAAAATCAACCCAATGAATGGAAGCCTGGCATGTGACAAATTTTACCATGCTTTCTATTATTCACTTATATAAACTATTGTTTTCTACTGAAAGATCTATTTTTTTTTGGAAAGAATGCTGTAACAGTTGAGTTGGAGAAAGGAAACAGTCATAAATCATCATGTGATATTTTATAAAAAATATAATTGCTTATAAATAAAGCTGAATATGATAAATGTTGTATTGATAATAGTTGCTTCAGAACTATGATCATTTCTCTAAAACAATGTATTTTAGGAATATCTTTATAATTCAGAATAAATTATATTAAAAATAAATGTAAGACACACATAGCAGAGGCCATACTGTATTGCTAAATACTTTCTAATTTTCAATCTTCTGATAATTAATGCTTCAATTTATTAATAGCTCTGGAGCACCGATTTAGCATTGCTTTTAGGTGATTCCACAGAAAATGTGTTAAGTCCTACATTAAAGCAAGTTGTGTACATGTCCTTAGAAATGTTATAGCATGTAATTATATATAATACTTTATAGATTATTTTGTCTTTTATTGTAGTTATAATATTTCTCTCTCTCTTTCCCTTCTAAACATAGATTTGTGCACAGAGGCATGCACACACACACACACACACACGCACTTTATATTTCTCTTTTCGAAAGCAAACGTTGTATGTTTGTAACATCCCGACTAAAACTCATACTACAGAAGCTTCTGAAATTGAGAGCTTTCTGAGTCAGTGGATTCAGAAAATGTTAAAAGAAAAGGGAAAAAAATTGTCTCTAAGCCAGGCAGTAATGGCACGCACACGCCTTTAATGCAGCACTTGGGAGGCAAAGGCAGGAGGATTTCTGAGTTCAAGGCCAGCCTGGTCTACAGAGTGAGTTCCAGGACAGCCAGGGCTATACAGAGAAACCCTGTCTCAAAAAACCAAAAAAATAAAAAATAAAAAATATATAAAAAAGTGTTTCTGTACTTATCTAATTTGCTTCCTGAAATGCCTACTTATTTAGCCATGTTTGGGGGAGGGAGAGAGAGAGGAGGAAGAGGAAGGGGAGGAGGTAAATGATGACAATGACAAGGTGAAAGATATTACAAGCAAGTATTCTCTACCAAACCATGGCATGCAATGTAGTTGGTTCCCTTGAAAGATGAGACAGTGAATACTCATCACGTCTACTGAGCAGAAAACAAGTAATGGTGCTGTCAGTCATGCTTAAAAATTTACAGGAAGTACCTCAGTTGACCAAATTCCCAATTCCAAATAGCGGCCAACCTTATTCCAGTAAACTGAGTCCTCTTGTGGGTCATTAAGCTAGCATTGATAGTAATCTGTGTGCCTCTGATAGGCACAGTGCTCAGAGTTTCTGTGTCCCAACCTTTTAGCCTCAAAGCCTTTATGACTACTCTTTTTAATTCTGTCCTCTTTAATTCTCCTTTTCTCTGCTAGGGGGATTTAAAATTGTTGGTCTCCTTACACCCTTCCAAATTTATGAAGCCTTGCCAATAATTGGTCAAAGTGTAGACAGCCTGGATATTTCTCTATCCTGAGTCAGAATTTCCCAAATAACTTTAGGAAATGTGGACAATTAGAGGGCTGAGGGGGATATCTCAGTGGATAAAGTGCTTACTGAAAAAGAATGAGTACCTTTTTTTCTGATTCTCTGTATTAACATACAATTGGGATGTAGTGAGCCTAAAGCCCTAAGGCTAGAAAAAATGGAGTTCCTAGGGCTACCTGATAAGCCAGTCTAGCCAAAATGTCAAATTCCAGGTTTAATGAGACTGCCTCAAAAATTAAGGTGTACCACAGTAGAAGAAAGACAACTGATGTTAAACTCTGGCCTCTGTATTCTGATGAGTACATCCACACATATATACATATACTACACACACACACACACACACACACACACACACACACACATACTACACATACACACATGCATACACACACACAAACACATGCGCGCGCACACACACACACACACACACACACACACACACACACTCAAACCAAAATGTCAAAATGTAGGTTGCTATTAGTTTGCAATGGTAGTGGGTGGGATAGACACAGTGACAGGGCAACAAAATGAAGTATTAGTCCAACATCCATTTCTTTCAGATGTTTAATATATTTCATGGCCACCAATTTGTTAACAAAATTGACATCCTATAGTGTTCCAACTAATTTGTATTGGCAAATCTTTAAATATGTAGTACACCATAGGTGTAGTAGAAAATAGTGACCTATGGACTTATGTCCAGTTATATATAATAAAAGATATGCCATATAAGTTTCATAAGGACTTATTGATAATACTCCTTTTTATTCATATCTTTTTTGGATATTTTCTTTATTTACATTTCAAATGTTTTCCCCTTTCTAGGTCTCCCCTTCAGAAACCCCCTATCTCAACCCCCCTCCTCCTGCCTCTATGAGGGTGCTCCCCTACCCACCCACTCCCATCCTTCCACCCTGGCATTCCCGTACACTGGGGCATCGAACACCCCCAGGCCTAAGGATCTCTCCTCCCACTGATGCCATACAAAACCATCCTCTGCTACATATGTGGTCAGTGCATGGGTTGCTCCATGTGTATTCTTTGGTTGGTGGTCCTGTCCCTGGGAGCTGTGTCTGACCTGTTGACACTGTTGCTCCCTCCATGGGGCTGCAAATCCCCACAGCTTCTTTAGTCCCTTCTCCAGTTAATACTTTTATTAAAATACTCCTTAGAGAATACATTACCATTTTGTAAATTGAAATTCCCACTTTGAAAAGATAGAATTGGGGTCAAGATGTTTTTGAGCTTGTTTGAGAATACATAGGTTATTTTTCTGGGAGAACCCCAGCCTGCTCTGTATCTAGGTCTGGACCCTTGTATCGATGCCATATTGCTCCTCAGGTAGAAAATTCATTTTTATATAACTAAGAGATATGTGAGACCTAAGTGCCATGAGAAGGAACTATCTGAGATTCTGTAAAATGAGAGAACGATGTATTTAACTTTAACTAAGCCTATTGTCTAACTTTTCATACACCCTCCCACTGGCTTCACTAATGCAGAGGAAAAGTTTTGCCAGCTTTGCTGTTATGAGCTAAATGTAGGACTTCAGAAAGGTGAAAGCACATGCACCTCATTGCTACTAACAGGGCTGGGGGAAAATATCACCATTTCCACCAGAAAGCTTTGTTCCTGGACTATCTGAATTCAAAATTAAGTAATAGTATAAAATAAAAAGTAAGAAAAATGGATTTCTGACTTGACAGTTCCAAGTGGCACAAGAAGCACTAGGCTTATTACAGGAAATTAAAGCATAGTAAAGTGAGGTTCTTGGCATTGTAGGTGATGTTGCTAAGGAAGTTTTCCTACGTGTGAGGATGCTGTCTTCTTAGTACTCACTCTGACAGCAATCTCCATAAACAGGAAGCATTTTAAGGTGGCAATCCCAAAGCAGTAATTGTTTTGTTAACCTCAGGTCACAGTTATAATGTAAAATATTAATAAATCTTTTCAAACTTCAGAATTTGCAGTATGTTTAAATAACATGTTTTATAGCTTGTAATACTTAGGGGACTAAGTCACATTGATAGTTATTTCTGCAATTAAATTGTTATGGATGCCAAAACCCAAATTCGATTGAAGCAGCTGTTTGTTTATTTATTTATGTAATACCCAGCAACAACTATTTGCTTTTTCTTTAATAAAGTTAAGTGTTTTAAATTAATGGTACTTTGAAAAAACAACCATTATGAAAATTAATCTCATATTTCTGTTTCCTTGCCTTCAAAATTATAGGATTGAGTTCCAGTATAGTTTAAAATTTGCTTTTTAATAGGCTATATACAAGACTATATAGTGGTTTCTTTTTGGAAGAAACCACTTTCAGCCTCCTGATATGGTATATAATATATAAAATTGAGTCCTTAATAATTAAATTAACTCTTTAGTAAAAACTCTATGACTAATTTCACATATCAGTTTCCTGGGTTGAGGAAGAGCAAAATTAAGCAGGAACTTGATATATAATAATAAAACACCAATCTAAACACAAATTATTTTTATGTATTATGTTACCTGTACTAGGGTATGGAATATTATTTATACTATATATTGACGTGGCAATATTATATCTAATATTGGGAATATCTAACAAGGTTAGGAAATTAGTTAGGGCCCTTCTCTTTATCAGACAAGAGAGATTATGATGCTGTAAAGTATAAAAGGGTAATAAGTAATGAGAAAGGGTTAATCTAGGGTGTGGGGGAGTGATAACAGGGCAGAAGAAGTATACAGGAATGGCTAGATAACACCAAAGGCTTTCAAGAAAATCATATTGGAACCTACTACCATGAAAGTTTCCGTATTCTACATATAGCTATCCAGTTAACCAGTATCATTTATTGAAGATTCTATCTTTACCCAATGTTAATTGTTGGTCTCTTTGTCAAAAACCAAGTAGCTATTGAGTGTAGGCTTCTATATGTGCCCCCAATCTCATTCCACTGATCAATGAGTATATTTTTATGTCATTATGTGCTGTTTTATTTATTATTTTTCTTTAATTTTAAGAAACATATTGGAGTTTCTGAGATCTGAGCAGCCAGCCGGGAGCCACAGGCCCCACGACTCCCAGGGGAGCCGCTGGGCAGCAGGGACATGATCCTCTCAGCTTCCGAGTGACAGAGGGGGTTCAGCGTCCTCCTC
>NW_022196903.1:102970099-102980028 GCF_008632895.1 Mastomys coucha
TATTGTTGTTCATCCTAAAGTGCTGCAAACCCTTCAGCTCCTTGGGTCCTTTCTCTAGCTCCTTCATTGAGGACCCTATGCTCAGTCCAATGGATGACTGTGAGCCTCTACATCTGTATTAGTCAGAGCCTCTCAGGAGACAGCTATATCAGGCTCCTGTCAAACAGCACTTGCTGGCATCCACAATAGTGTCTGGCTTTGATAATTTAATATGGGAAGGATTCCAAGGTGGAGCAGTCTCTGAATTGTCCTTCTTTCAGTCTCTGCTCCATAGTTTGTCTCTACAACTCCTTCCATGGGTATTTTGTTCCCCCTTCTAAGAAGAAACAAAGTATCCACACTTCGGTCTTCCTTCTTCTTGAGTTTCTTGTGGTTTGTAGATTGTATTTTTAAGTATTCTGAGTTTCTTGGCTAATATCCACTTATCAGAGAGTGCATGCCATGTGTGTTCTTTTTTGATTGGGTTACCTGACTCAGGATGATATTCTTCAGATCCATACATTTCCCTAAGAATTTCATAAATTCATTGACTATATATGTGTCTTTAATCTCATTCCACTGATCAATGAGTCTATTTTTATGTCAATATGTGCTGTTTTTATTACAGGTCTGTAGTATACCTTGAAATCTGTGTTGGTGTTATCTCCAGCTGGAATTTTTTTCTTTTTATTGATTTGGTTTGGTTTTGACTATCATGTTTTTTTTTTTTATTTCTATATGAAAGTTGGGATATTCTTTCAATTTCTGTAATGAAGTATGTTGAAATTTTGATGTGGATTGCATTGAGTTTGTATATTGCCTTGGCACAGTGGCTATACTCATTTATACTCTCAATCTACCAGTAATAGAAAACTTAACAACAGGCCAATCCAATGAATGAGATAGTGGTTGGCAGGAGGTCTCTGGCAACTTACCAGGGGGCTTTGTGGTGGCTCAAATTAGAATGAACCTTGAAAATACAAAAATTGCCAAATAATTCAAGGCTGTGATCTGAGGCTCCATATTTACAGGTGTTGTAGGAAGTTTCATACACAATTCTGTTTCTTATATCTGAAAACTCAGTTTAGGACTCTGTGCAAGGTGGGTGTGATACTGCATCATATGAGAAACCTAGAATCACTCCTGAGGTGGAAATACAGGATGCTGTCACCATGGCTAGCAGATCATCACTACCTGTCAAGACCATCTAGGAAAGCCTGAAAACTAGCAGGAAATATTCCTAAGATGGATTAAAATCTACAGTGAATTTGCTCTTGAGGGCAAGACCCAGGAAAATTTGATTTTTAGTAAAAATTCCTGCTATTAATATGCTTTTCCCATTATTGTTAAATACATATAACAATCATTAGGTATTAGCCCATCCTTTTGAGCAGATCTCTTCAGAACAATGAAGATTTACTGTCTTGTAGTGATGCTACATAGACAAATAGGTGATTTCTTAATTTGTAATGATGATCCCATAAGAATCCCTAAAATCATCATAATTATTAAGCTCTTTAATATTAGGACTTCTATGAAATCTTCAAGAGGACTTCAATGAGACCTCTGATGGTCTTCAAGTGTCATGAATTAGTTGCTTCTCAGATAGCAAGCAGGCATCTACTACTCAATGCACATTCCAAGAGGATGTAAAACCATTAATCAACGGTCACAAAAAGGGAACTAAGGATTTACTATAGGTGCAAAGACAGAGGTAAAATATTGACTGGATTGATCTATACAAAACTTCACTAATATTTAGTCACAAAAGTTATTGTTTTTAACTCTTCATGAACCTGTAGATCTGATAACAGATGATGAGGTTCTCTGGTGTAAACTTATTTGGTTTATGATTTGAATTTATATGTAAACTTTGATGAACTTTTTGCCATGTGACCATGTATTCTGAAATATGTATAAGTGCTGAAGACAGAGAGGAATAACATGTATCTCCCTTTTCTTAGAAGCCCCTTTCCCCTTTTTCTTAGAGAGCTTTCATAGGAAACTTTTTAGAACTTAGAAATAAAAGCTAAAACCACTTTTCAAAGCATCCCTTTTTCTTCCTGAGACTTCAGCTAGCAGGCTAAGAGACAGAGCCCTTCAGTTCCTGTAGAGGTAGAGCAAAGGTTACTTTACATAATCACCTGCTATTTTAGGATGAGGTGCTAAACAGTTTCTCTCCTAGGAGGAACTCAGAAACAGGGCAGCTGCTGACTTAGTGACTTAATGACTTAGATAAGAAAGGTCAAAATTTTATTATTAAACAGAAACCTTAAATATCTCCCCACCCTGCCCACTGACTCTTCCCCGTTGTTGGCTTATCTTTAAGAGATTTCACACTTGCTACCACCATGAACACTGGGTGGAAAATAGTGTGACTTTACTTTCTTTCAGGAAACTCGGAGTAAAGTCTCTTACTTTCTGTCTTGTTCTGGCTTCATCAGCCCTATCTAACTCAAAATGGCTATCTTGTAAATTCATTACAAGCATATCTTCCTAAGACATAAGTTGCTCTCTGGAGGGAAGTTCTGTTTCCTATGAAACCTTGTGCTCTCTAATACAAAGGCAGCCTATATTGAATATCTGAAAAATTTGACTGCTCCCATGATTATATTAGATGGAACTGAAAAGAGAATGCTTGTAGTTTCTGTTTATTCAGTTTAATAAACACCTCACATTCGATCTGTATAGGTCACACTTTCAAGACACCCACCCCCCAAATTTCTTAATATCTGAGATCCTTAAAATAAATAACAGTAATATATGCAGTTGTAACCTTAGTAAATGACTCAAAATAAGATCTAGGCAGAAAGACAGCAGAAAAATGCAGTATTATAGTCACATTTATCATCAAATATCTTTTACAGTGTTGAGAGTTTGCAGTATTAATGGTATGGATACAAGTATTTCGTGGAACACTGTCAATGGTCCCTTATTTCACTGAGATGCTTCTGAAACTGAGAAGTGACAAATTGATAATTTAATTAATAAAACTTTTAAAAAATTGCAAATGACAGTTCTTACACATTTTATATTTCCTGAAGATATTGTCATCCGATTAAAACTTCGGTAATGTTACATCTGCTAAGATGATCAGTTCAATCTGCACAACATGCTTTAGAAAAAAAAAAAGATCAGTTATTTTAATATACTTTTTTTCTTAGCCCACAAATACTTGTCTTTAGCTATGAAACTAGCAATGAATATATTCTGTTGTAACCCTTAAGCATAACATATTTTCTTTGATTATTTGCAAAGGAGCCTTTCAGTTGAAGGGGAGGAGACCCTTGGAGATACCAATGAGTCTTTCGGGTATAGAATAAGATCATCTGTTAAGTGCTGATCATCTATCATCCTTGCAAATTCAAATAAAACAGGGCTCTGACCACCCACATGACTGAAAATCCTTAAATTGCATTTTTGATACCAATAGATAAAGAGTTTCAACGAAGTCAGAAAGGTACTGGTCCCTTTCCACCCCTGTTTGATCCAGGCCAAGCTGCTTACCACAGTTTAGATATTAACCTAATGGCAAATATCAATTTCTAAAAGTTAAAGAAAAGTATCTGGTTCAAATATCATGGGTTCTCCTACTTTCATCTTCATGCCCAAACCTGAACCAAACTGTGAATATGAGAAAATGAAATAGGCTGTGCCTGGCTTTCTGTTTCACCTTAGGAAGAAGAGGGCCTCTCTAGTGTAGATGACTTAGGTCAACAGAATGGGTGATTGTTCAGAGCGACATCACAAGCATCTTAGCAGGAATAGGTTTAACGAGTACTGAGTACTTGATATCCAAATCACCCATCTGTACTAATGCATCACATGTTTTTCCTCTTTCCAAAACATCTATGAAAGAGTGTGCCTTATTAACATATATTACAAGAAAAGGAAGCAGATGTAAAACTGTTAAAATCACACTGGGTTTATGGACAGAGCAGAGCTTTAAACATAGTGTAGAGGAATTTTAATCCAGCAACTTGTCTACTCTGGCTGGAATACCAACAAACCTTTAGTATATACCTTTAATCCCAAACAATGTAGGTAAGGACAATTTATAGAAGAATGCAGCCATGTTTAAAATGACATCTAATTGAGGGTCAGACTAAGTGAGGAATCAGAGAAAGATTTGACAGCATGAGTCAGAGATGGGATACAATCAGGAAAGAGAAGGTATTTAAGAGCAGGAGAGGGAGAGCTACGTCAGTTCTGTTCAGGGAGTTGGGAGTCAGCTCAATTTCGTTCAGGCAAGGCAGTGGAGTTCACTTAAGTTAGCCATCTGAGTTTGGCTGAGTTCAGGGCAGGTAAGAAGAGGCAATTGAAGCCAGAAAATAAGCTAGAAATTAGAGCTATTTGCCAAAGCTTTTTTTTTTTTTTTTTTTTTTTTTTTTTTTTGGTTTTTCGAGACAGGGTTTCTCTGTGTAGCCCTGGCTGTCCTGGAGCTCACTTTGTAGACCAGGCTGGCCTCGAACTCAGAAATCTGCCAGCCTCTGCCTCCCAAGTGCTGGGATTAGAGGTGTGTGCCACCACTGTCTGGCATAATAATATTCTTTTATTAATAAATTAAATGCAAAATAAATTCTTCCAAAAGATTGTCATGTTTTGAGGAGGAGATGTGTTTGTGGGGGTGTGGGGGTTGGTGGAGCTGAGTGTTCAGAGCATCAATAATGAAAACTCAATAGCCATTATCTGATTGTGTCAACATTGTCACCACCACACGACATGCCAAAGCTATTTTAAGCAGAGCAACTCAGTGAAAGGCTGAGAGAAGCCAGATTAAATCAGTCAGCTTGGAGAGGAGTTTGAGCCAGAATCAATGAATTGATCTAGGCAGCCAGAGTTCAGAAAATACTAGAAAGAGTGATCTTATTCAGTAGTAAGCTTCACAGACAACAGTTGCATCAGGTGAATAACAGTTATGTTTACACATAGGATTGCTCGAATGCAGATTCTTGGTCTCTAGTTCTCTGTGTAAAATGTCACACAGTGTTCTCTCTCTCTCTCTCTCTCTCTCTCACACACACACACACACACACACACACACACACACACACACATACACACACAAATATTCTTTCTGATGTAGGATCACAGTAGTACCAAGTGACATTCTGACTTGCACATGAAGTGAAACACACTCAAAATGATCCTTTGATATATTTAAAACAAATTTAAAAAAACTAAAAAAGACCATGTAAATAAAGGCTAGATATATGCCCTGGTTAGTTTTTGCCAACTTGACAGGGACCTAGACATATCTGAGAGAAGGAACTGGAATTGAGGAAAATGCCTTCATCCAGATTGCTTATAGGCAAGACTATAAGGTACTTTCTTAATTAGTGGTGCATGTGGGAAGGCCCACCTTACTGGCAGTGGTGTCACCTTCAAGTAAATGGTAAGAAGTTCTATAATAAAGAATGCTATGCAAATCATAAAGACAAAGTCCATGTGCAGCATTTCTCCATGGCCCAGTTCCTGCCTCAGGTTTGTACTGAACTCCTGCCCTGACTTATGGTCATGTTGGGCTATAAATATAAACCCAATCCTCCTCAAGTTGATTTTATGTTTTGTTTTTGTTTTATCACAATAGAAACCCCAACTAAGACAACATACTAAATCGGAAAATTTCTACAATTTGGTAGTTGAAGATAGGACCACTTGCTTGCTCAGTATAAACAACCAAGCCTTAAAACTTCACTCTGTTCTGTCCAGTGACATCATTTGCCAATTTCTGTATCTTCATCAGCATGTTTTACTCATTATTTTGGGCATTACTCTTTATCTAGAAAATGGTTTGATTGTTCGTTAAAGGAACGTTTCCCAAAGCTTACCGACTCTTCCATGGAAGGCATCAACACATGGCATCATAGATTAAATATCTCATCTTATAGTACCTTGTTGTATCCCCTGACATTTAAAAATTAATTAATTAATTAATTAATTAATGTATTTATTTATTTACATCCTAAATGCTGCTTTTATAACAAAGTCTTTGTATTGAAAACATTTAATGTCTGGTAAATTTTCACCTTGTCTTCTCCCATTTGACCCCATAAATGCTTTGTACTGTATTTTTTCTATCAGTGAATTGTAATTATCCCTATAGTCTAGTCTAGAGGCCATCAAGTATTAGTGATACTGATGTTTGAAGAACTAAAAAAAAAATCCCTTCTAAATTATATATAAAATTGAAACATATGGTAGCTATTAAGAGAAGGAAAGACTAATAAAAGATGGAGGGAGCTGAGTCATCATTTGTCTAAAATGATGACTCTGTGGAACCAAGTAGACTGCTGTTTTGGATAGTTTTGATAGAATACTTGAGTGTCATTAGAAATTCACCAGATCACCATAGTTAATAATATTTTTTTTGTTTGTTTGAGGTAGGGTTCCTCTGTATAGCCCTGGCTGTCCTGGAACTCACTCTGTAGACCAGGCTGGCTTCAAACTCAGAAATTGCCTGCCTCTGCCTCCTAAATGCTGGGATTAAAGGTGTGTGCTACCACTGTCTGGAATAATAATATTCTTTTATTAATAAATTAAATGCAAAATAAATTCTTCCAAAAGATTGTCATGTTTTGAGGAGGAGATGTGTTTGTGGGGGTGTGGGGGTTGGTGGAGCTGAGTGTTCAGAGCATCAATAATGAAAACTTAATAGCCGTTATCTGATTGTGTCAACATTGTCTAGGGTGTCAAGTTCATTCTCAAGATTACGTATCCATCTGTGTAAATTATTTATTTTAGGAAATCAGCTATGAGAATGGAATTAGAACTATGACTAGGTACTGATATTCACTTGTCTGGCTTTTGAAATTGTAAGTGGAAGTTTAGAATTCTTGTTAAAGATAATGGAGACAGTCAAGGTGAACAAGGCAGTTAGACTATAGGCTCCTTGCTAGAACATTCTTTGACCAAATAAAAGAAAGCTGGAATTTCTCAGTCATGTGCAAGTGCTTTCTGGTTGTAAGAGTTAGTTAAGATTTTACTTTATAAAAACAATGTAAAATGAATCAAATTGACAGAGATAAATCAATGGATAAGGGCTTATGTGAAAGAAATGGAATGGCCACATTGTGGACTGGGTACACTGAATAACTCATTATCTGGTAAAACTAAGATTTTTAGCATCCAGAACAGTGGTTCTCAACAGTGGTTCCTAATGTTGGGGACCTTTAGTACGGTTCCTCACGTGGTAACCCTCAAACATAAATTTACACTTATTGCTACTTCATAACTGTAACCTGGCTATACTGTCATGAATCATAATGTAAATATCTGTGTTTTTCAAAGGTCTTAGGCAACCCCTATGAAAGGGACTTTCAGACTCCAAAGGAAACTTGACCCACAGGTTGAGAGTCACTGGACTAGAAATATCAGTATTTTATTTTTAAGAAATTTGATAATGTAAATACTATAGATAATTCTGAACTTCATGAAGCCCTTGGCCTACTTGTCTTTATGTTGAAGCCCAAAGCTTTGACAAGCACAGCTATCTCTGTCACTGGTGTGATACATGGTTTTTATAAATAAAGTTTTATGAGAAAACAGCACACCCATAGCTCTTTCAAAGGCAAATTTATCATTTTATAACAGAAGCTATACAGTCCAAGTAGCTCGAGATATTTATTTATTTATTTATGAAGATGCTAACCAGCCTTTAGTCCATCTTCCTGATGTTTCACATGTGTGCCATAAACCAGCCTATTTTGTTGAAAATTCAGCAGACAAGGCTCTTATTTAGATCTATTAGTTTACCTCAGTAATTTATTATTATTATTATTGTTGTTGTTGTTTTTATTTTTAATAATTTTGCTATTGTTGTGTGTGTGTGCATGCAGACATGTTCACATGTATACACATGCATGCACACAAGCACACATACAAACACATACACACACATACACACATGTGCACATGTAAGAGAAAGAAATCAATGTAGAGGGTTAGAGTATTAGTCCTAGGAGCTGTTCGCCTTAGTTTTTGAGGCAGTGTCTCCCCTTCACCTCAGATTTGACTACTAAGCCATAGCCCCAGAGATCTGCCTGTCTCTGTCTCCTCAGCATTAGACAAGCACATATTACCATGCAAGGCATAATTTTGTTTATAAAATACTTGTTCTGGGGTCATACTCAAGTCTTCCTACTCTAAAGGCAATCACATAGTTTAATAATATTCTGAGCTGGTACAGGTGGTTTTTATAAAACTGAAGAAAAATAGAGCCTGAGTCTTAGTCTAGTTAACACTATTCAGAATCAATGTGCAGCTCCTAAAGTCCGTCAACAGACATTTACTTCATGTGTCAGTTACTTGGACTGTGGCTGATTCTGAATTGGTTCTTGTCCTAAGGAGTTTTAAATTCATTTAGGACAAAAAACAGTAACTATGAAGAAAAAAACGATCGAGAGTCATGTAACTGAGCACCTGATAACACACTGGATGTGTTTTGCAGATGGCTAGTGATGAAGCAGAAATTGTATTGGAATCTGAGAGGAACAGGAAAAAATGCATCAAGTAGGAATGGCTTTGCATCGCTTAGTGTGGTATCTCAGCTATGGTTCATAAATACAAAACTGAGGAGTGAAATGGCCCTCAGAGATGGGATATGCTCAGAGAAATGCTTCCAAAGCTCTTGGCAAAGCTGATAAATGCATGAGCACACGTGTTTTTATGGCAAGTAAATTAGGCTGTAAATCAGAGAACAAAAGAGAGAAATGAGCATTCCAGCAGTTAAGATGTGACAGGAAATACCTGAGCAGTCTCCGATAAGATAATTGATAATGATGTGGCGAATTAAATATCTCCAGTGGAATTAGCTACAACAAATCTCATCTTTTTCCATGTAAAATGCTAATTTCATAAGAATAAAGCAATTAGGAAGTCACAAACCTACTGCCTTTTGTTTTTGCCACAGAGCTGTTTGTGAGCATTTAATTTAGTGTTCTAGTGTCAAATGCTTTTTATCTTACAATAGGCACTATTTCTCAGAAAATTCAGATGGGTTTTTAATTCTTGGATGACTTGCTATTTAATACAGTTAATAATATTCAAGAAAAACTGAAAAACTATTCATTAAAGAGGTCTACATCAATCTATTTGTTTAAAGGATTGAGACTACAATTTTCATTTAGAGTGTAAAAGTCACAAGCTTTGTCTAGTTGGTTGGAACTTTTCTGACTTACAGTGAAAATCATCTTGTTGCTTTTATATCCACAACATCACAGAAGAGACACGGACCTTAGACAGTAAGTCAGAGTGATGAATTTCATAGCTTTAGAATGATTGAAGCACAGATGCCAATAGGCTGATGTTTAAGAGTCTAAGATTTTCAAGGGTGCCTAGTTTCCCAATATTCTGGTTTTACTGACTATGAAAATTTGAGGGTTGAGATAACAAGGGGAAGAGCTGAGGATGTCAATTTATATCAGGAGAGGTTTTCATGTTGTGAATGTGAAAGACAGGATGGGAACATTTTAGTATAAAAAGATTACAGCTATTCCTGTATTTCAAAGTGTGTGTGTGTGTGTGTGTGTGTGTGTGTGTGTGTGTGTGTGGTGTAGTTATGAAGGCCAGGAGTGGAGTGGAGTTGGTGATCTGAGAATCTGAGATTCCTACTTCATCCATATTTTAGTATAAAGAGATTATAGCTATTCCTGTATTTCAATGTGTGTGTGTGTATGTGTGTGTGTGTGTGTGTGTGTGTGTGTGTGTGAGAGAGAGAGAGAGAGAGAGAGAGAGAGAGAGAGAGAGAGAGAGAGAGAGAGAGAGAAAGAGAGAGAAATAGTAGTAGTAGTAGTAGTAGTAGTAGTAGTAGTAGTAGTAGTAGTAGTAGTTATGAAGGCCAGGAGTGGAGTGGAGTTGGTGATCTGAGATTCCTACTTCGTCCTTATATTTTATACTAAGGGTTGGTAGCCCACCTTAGGTTGTAGTCTTTTTTTTTTTTAGCTACTTTC
>NW_022196903.1:102980071-102983832 GCF_008632895.1 Mastomys coucha
AAACCAAAAAACCAAAAAAACAAAAAAATCAAAAAACCAAAAACCAAAAACCAAAAAAACAGCAACAAAAACAAACCCAAACCCCTGTACCCTCCTCCCTCCCCCTGCTTACCACCCCATTCTCTCCAGCTTACTAGCCCTGGCATTTAAACATCCATATTTGAATTTAGAAGACAACTTATAAGATCTCTTCATATCCATGACTGTGTTTTTTTGCCTAATTAAGCGCTAGATAATGAATGGATTGAGAAATCAGAGGAATCTTATCAACTTCTAGGTAATTATTCATCTCCCTCAAAGTAAGATACAGGCACTTTGGATCTTAAGCTTTCATGTAGTAGCATAGAGACAAGAGGAAGATTATTGAGAATCCAAGCAATCGAGCTCTGATCTTGGTTACAGTAAAATGGAAGCCTTTCTTCCAGAAGCAAGGTTTGACTGTGTGTATTGGTTTTCTTCCAGGTGAGATCAAGGGACTAGTCTGAATTTACAGGACCCACAATTAGAGTCATCTTCAAAATACCCAGAGGAGTTACTTACTTAGAGATATGGATCAATTCATATCACACCTACACTCCAATACTTTAACTCAAGCCACTAATTTGCTAGTTTAATACAGGCCTCAGCAATCCATATTTTCAAGGGTTCCAGTAGAGCTTGTTTGCAGAAGAGTTTAAGAATCCCTCCATTGTATAATGTCAATGTTTTGTTACATTGATAAAGAAAAAGTTTGTAATGGATTCATTTTGAGAGGCTGAGCAGGTCTAAGGAGTGATTTGTTATTTTTACTGTTCAGTTCTTTTCTCCATCAAGTTTTCTACACATTTTTTTATTTAAATGAGATATCTAAAATTATTAATTACCATTTCTATAGTTTATCTGGTCATCTTATTTATTATTGAAAATAATTAAAAGAATAATAGAAGAGAATGTTTATAAATTTCTGACTTCTAAGTATGGGGGGAACTTAGGTTTTTTTATCCAATTCATATCTTTTATTCATTTTTAAATGGTTATTGATGCACATACTGCATGCTCCACAATGTTCTAGGCACCAATTATCTTATCCATACATAAAAGATATCAAAATTCTTACCTTTACAGAGCCTTGCATTCTAGTGAATTTGGTTTCTCCATACATGAACTGTTTTCTACCAGCTTTCTTGGGCCATGTCACTTTTTGGTTGGTTTTCCATGGTTTGATCTGGAGTTTTCCTAATTTGAGATCTAGTTTTTCAGGGACTTCCTCTTCCTGTGACTGTTTTTGAACTGTATTACAGTAATTCTGAATCTCAGCTTGTTTTCTCCCTAGAATTCTACTTTAGGGAGTCTAGTTGCTTTACACCTGCATCTTGAGTCAAGTCACTAATGAGATTTTAAAATATATTATTTTACACTCAAAAGAAAACTGTATAAATCACTCCTGCTTATACTTATAAGTAAAACTAAATTCCACTCAAACCAAGTTAAGCACAAAATGTCATTTATGAGCTTAGACAACTGAAAAGTTCAGAAGTTAAGTTTAGCCTCAATTATAGATTGATCCAGGTGACCAAAACTGTAATCAGACATGTGCCTCTATCTTCATATCAATCATTTCTGCATTGTCCATCATCACAGGAATGTTCATTGCATGGGATCATGAGTCATGGTCTCCATGCCTACCTCTGAAATGGTGATACGCAAGAAGCATTTTCAGAATTAACTATGTAATTGTGAGTTGCATCACATGGGGATAGCCAGGCTTAATATGGTGTCATGACATGGATGCAAAGACAGATGTCTCAAAGAAACCAGACTGAAATTTCCAAGAGTCATCTGTCATTTAGGTCACCTGCACTGCACCCCTGCCACCAGCTACTTATGAAAATGCATTAGCAATGATCTCTACCTTAGAAACCATTGGAGACTCAATGCCTGAGAATTCTCTGGGGACTGGTCGTGTAAGCATTCTTTGCCTACATTATTAAAATTATACATGGAAGTATCTGTATTCATAAGCTTCATTATTTGGACAAGCAATTATGAAACAGTGAACCAAGAATGTAAATCTCTAACTTGTAAGCTCACAGACTTTCATCAAACAGTAAATCTCTCAAGTAAAGCCTTCTAAAGATGTGTGATCTCAACCCTGTGGCCTGGTCCCTGTTCTGTGAATGTAGAGATATGGGCATACTGACAGCCTTCCATGTATAACCCCTGATTTGTTAACTCTTCCAAAATAATGCATCATTTACCCTGTAACTATGGGACATTCTGTATGTTCTATACAATTCACCAAATGTCAGTCTTTCTCCTTTGAGTGCACAAAGAAAACATCTCTTTTAGTAGGTAGTGAGGTAACCTTATGATCATCAGCATGTGACCAGTCATGGCAAGATTATTATTATTATCATTATCAGAAAAGCTGTGAGATCCCTTCCATAAGTGATTCTCCATAGTCATCTCCTGAAATTGACCTTGGTGCCTATATGATTCCCTAGGAAGCAAATTTTAAACTCAAAATGTAGAACAAGTAGTTTTTAGGAAATAAACTATTGAAAATAAGGAAAGCACCAGGCAGTGGTGGCACATGCCTTTAATCCCAGCACTTGGGAGGCAGAAGCAGGCAGATTTCTGAGTTTGAGGCCAGCCTGGTCTACAGAGTGAGTTCCAGGATAGCCAGGACTACACAGAGAAACTCTGTCTCAAAACGCTCCCCCCCCCAAAAAAGAAGTCAGAAAATAAGGAAACCAGTTGCAATATGTTTTGTGCTAGAAGCAAATTTTTCCTTATTTTACTATCTATTTAATAACTTTGGGATTAATTTGTTGGTATTATCCTTACCTCAACTATTATATTTAAGAACCACTCCTAATGGATTATGTTGGATCACTTCCTGCTGTAAACAGTTGCTTATTGTACATATGCTTACATCATTGCAAGACTTAGGTTGAGTGGTTTTATTAATTGAAACAAAGGTTTATTTAGATGACATAGTCTGATCATGTTTTACCCTCCTTGAACTCCTCACAGGCACTCCTCCCCTTCTCACCCACCCAACTCCATGCCTTTTCTTCCTTACTCTCTAGAAAAAAGGGCAAACAGTTGTATTCAAAGCACCTGCAATTGCAGTTACTGATAGAGTGGGGGATGGTGGTTTTTCCAATATTCTTGGATTTTGTTATAAAAGAAACAATTCAGGGAAGGCTGAACAGCAGATGTCTACTATGTATTATGCATTCTCTAAGTCTACTAAAGTCTAACTTGCTGTTACCCTGCGGTCCTTAACTCTGCTGGCATTCAGTAAATTTGCTGAATGCATGAGTGCATGTATAGAAAGAAACGAGAAAATCAGCTCAAAAGGCTTGCCTTTTCCTCAAGTGCAGCATTATTTAAATGAATTTGAATTTTCTCTACTGTCCTTGCATTTGCTGCTGTTCAAGCATAACCTAGACTTTAAGCCAAGCACAGACTTAATGAATCAACACAATTCCTTTGTAATCAGTGTGTGTTCAGGCTGTCTGTAGAATGTATAGATCCTCAGGGGACTTTGGAACTAAGGACTGAACAAAAGTCACGGTAGACAACAGCAAGCGAATTATTTACATGGGCAAACCAAACAGTAGGTTATATAAAACCCAAATAAGTCATGAATATCTGGATTGATAAATATGTCATTACCTATTGTATACATACATTATGTTAAACTATCACAACAAATCTGAATCCCATAGCTATGTGCAATTACTAACTCTCTCTCTCTCTCTCTCTCTCTCTCT
>NW_022196903.1:102983842-102998211 GCF_008632895.1 Mastomys coucha
TATATATATATATATATATATACATATATATGTGTGTGTGTGTGTGTGTGTGTGTGAATGTGTGTGATAGTGGCTTGAAGAACGTATGATCAAAATATGTTCTAGGACTGTTGTTTTACTTTACAAAAATTATCATTAATATAATACAAAAACGAAATAAGGGTAATTTAGAAAATCATTCCACAATATTATATATATATGTATTATATATATATGTATATATACACACACACACACACACACATGTATATACATATATACATATGTATATATATAATCATTTAATTCTGGTCCATTTTGAGTATGTGTATGTCTGTGTGTGTGTGTATGTGTGTGTGTGTGTGTGTGTGTGCGTGTTCATGCTTCTGATTCACAATATCTCAGAGTTAATTCTGTCAGTTTCTTATAAACATATTAAGGCAGTATATCTTGCTGAACCCCAAGTTTACTATTTGTTCCAGTCTGGCTTGAAAATGCATTTGTGACATTCTTGTTCTCCTACACACAACTATTCATCTGGCTTTTAACATGTTTTCTGGGCTAATAAGCACTGTCTTATGCTTATCTTGCAAGCTGTTCACCTCCCAATACATTCTAAGTCAACAGAAATATTTCTTACTTCTTTCCTTTTGGAAGTTTTTATTTGAGATTCGGGTCTTTACATTAGTTATTCAGTAATCTGTGCAATGTTATCTTTCCCCATTTTTTCGCTTTCTACACCCCCCAAGAGTTGGCCCACACTCCAAGGTACAAGGTGTTGAATCATTATGCCCTTGTATCTCCTGGCCTCCCATGTTAGGAGTATTATCTTCTTGAAATGTTACTGATAAAGTATAGGAGGGGGAAGACATCTGCACTTCTAGAGTGGAACATCTGTAGGTAAATATACTTGAAACTAAAATGGGGCTTGTCTCAAGTATAATTTTTTATATATGTGAAACAAAGGACAATTGGCTTATCTGAGAGATTGTAAACCATTGCTACTGTTGAGACACCTTTAATAACAACTCGAAGTGTTAATCATTCAAAGTAACTGCCCCATAGATGATGGCAACGTGATAAAGGGATGAGAATCTCCCTTCAACATATATATATATATATGTATATATACACATATATATACATATATATATATATGTATACACACACACACACACACACACACACATGCCTATAGTGGCAGTGCAAAGGGAAGAGGCAGAAAATCTCCCAAATGAACTAAAAAAACAGAATGAGCCAAATGACAATGGCTAATAAGAGGTAATCAAACCCACTAAGAAACATTTTAAATACAACTCTGATTCCATATGCCCCCTGAATAGGAGTCTCAGCTAGAGTCATCTCATACCCTTTAAGGAGGCTCCTCTGTTCCAGGTCTTTGATTTGTCCCAGAGATGCTCCGTAACAATTTCTCTTAACTCTCCAGCCCTCTTACTCCCACCTCAATTATCTCCATACCTGATAAGTACCCCTGTTTCTTTCCTCTTTGTGGTATAATGGAACCACATCCTGTAGCCAGGTGGGACATCCATTGGCAGGAGGGGGACACCAATCCACCCACAAAACCTTCAACCCAATATTTGTTCTGCCAACATGATATGCAGAGATTGTTCCTAAAAACTGAGCAGTGATTAAGAGACTCATTCTGTGTGAGAAAACCAACCTCTGACACTATTAATGATGTTCTGCCACACTTACAGACAGAAAGCTAGCACAACTGTCATGTGAGAGTTTCCGTTAATCAGCTGATGGAAACAAATGTAGAGACTCACAGCCAAACATGAGGCAGAGCTCATGTAGAAGAGCTGATGGAAGGATGGAGGGAGTCAAAGAGGTCAAGGACATCCCAGCAAGACCTACAGAGCTAACTAACCTGGGCCCATGGAAGCACACAAAGACTGAAATACCAACCAAAGCATATGCATGGACTGGACCTAGGCCCTTACACATATGTTGCTGATGTGCAGCTTGGTCTTCATATTTGTCCTCCAACAATTGGAGCATGGGTTGTCTCTGATTCAGTAAAACTGTTGTCTGAGTTTGAATCTCTTCCCTCTAGCTAGGCTGCCTTGTCTGGCCTCAGTGGGAGAGGATATGCTTAGTCCTGATGAGTCTCAAAGTGCCAGGGCAGGTTGGTTTCTGAAGTGTGGGGGTGCTCCCCTTCTATGAAAAGGAGGGGAGGAACTATGGGTGAGTGGGGGTATGAGGATAGGGCTGAGAAGAGAGCAAGGAGCAGGGCTATGATCCAGATGTAAAATGAATAAATAAATTATCAGAAAAAATAAACAATACTCTGTGGTGAAACTCAAGCTTTCAAATTAGTGGTCCTCTCTTTAAGGTATGAACCTATTCAAGAAAAACCACAAACTTCAATCTTAATTAGAGAACTCAACACATTTGCTCAGTTAGGTGACTTACAGTCTCTTCATTCAAATAATATTTTTTAAGCTCTTTTGCTTGGTATCATGGTAGATGTTGAAGGTACCAAATAATGTCAATTAAATCTGATTTCTGCTTCCAGGAAGCTTGCACTCAGGAGGAGGAGAATTCCTCCAATAGTTACATAAATATATTGGTATACCTTGAAGAAGGAAAAGCTAGGTAATAAAGCACACTGTTCTGAGCACTCCAGCTGGCCTCAAAGGTTTCAGGATTACAAAATTTAGGAAAATGTCTCCAGGACAATGTAATAAAGCTGGCAGTTAAACAAATGAATATAAGTTAGTAAGGAAAGTGGACCCATGCATGTGTAAAGACTCTAGGGTGGGAGGGGAAAAACTCATTTGAGACACTGAAATTTAGAAATTCATCAACCCAGGCCAAGGTGGAAGGAGTAGTTGCACTCCATGAGCAGGAAAGGGAGAGGATTCTTCTCCCCTGTTAAAGGGATATTTACACTGTCTTCTAAAATACTAGAAACCTTTCAGTGGTTGAGCACAGTGACTATATCTGTCAAAGACACATTTGGTAGAATCGAAAGAATGATCCATTTCATTTGGGATTATGCAAACTGCATTAGACAATAAAGGATTGTTTCTTGTATGAGTTGAGGGCATAGTTCAGTCAGTAAATCACTTGCTATGGAACCACAGTGACCCAAGTTCTCATCATCACTACCAACATAAAAAATTTGGTCATTGTTGTCCACCACTTGTAATGCTGCTAATCAGGGAGGTAGAGCCAGAAGGGTACTGAGCTAGGCTGGCCAGCCAATCCATCAGAATCACTACGCCCCAGGTTCAGTGAGGGGCATCGTCTCAAAGGATAAAATAGAAGGTGAAGAAAGACAACCTGAGATTACCCCTAGACTCCACTCTCATGTGCATGTACATGTGTAAACATACGTGCACCATAATACAAAAATCTGTAAGACACTAAAAACATTTTTAAAATTTCTACACAAACTTTGATTAAAAAACTTCTGAAGAAGTGGTTATTAGTTTATGTTAATCAGAGGTGTTAACTGATGCATTAATTTTGCCTTAAATATGTCTAAGAATGCAAAGTTAGTACTTAGAGAATAGATCTTTCTAGAACAAGCCTTGGAGGATGTGGAGCCATTTGTAGGCATAGGGGACAAAATTTAATGGAATATTCAATAATGAATAAAGTTTGGGAATCTGCAATATATAGTTAGACTGTAGTTGGGAGCAGAGTCTGAGAGACAGGTAGCATATGATTTTATTTATTTACTTATTTATTCATTTTATTCATTTAGTAAAGTGAGGTCAGTTAGTGTGGAATAACACATGGTCATGACAGACACATGGCCTTGAAAAATTCTCCAGACTATCATTTCTGGTCACCTTAAAAAACAAACAAACAAACAAACAAACACACATAGAAGATTAAGGATGATAAGGATGAGGGGAGAGAAGGAAAGGGGGAATGTTTATGTTTTGTCTTTTACTGTCTATTATAATGCTAAGTTCAGGCCCCCAAGACCTGGAGTCTGAGCATTAGTCTCTGTGAGCCTTCCTCCAAGTTAACTCTGATTGGTGAATAAGATGCCAATAGACAACAACTGGGCAGAAGAGACATAGATGAGGTTTAATTTTCATGGGTTTGGAGGGAGGAAGACTTTGAAGAAGAAGAAGGTGCAGGAGAGGAGGAAGTCGAAGCCACCATAGGTTAGGAGTCAAGAGATCATGGCCATAAGGGCTGCTCAATTGGAGTTAAAAGCAGTCCAGATGAAATAAGTAAGTAATAAGTAATAGCCTGAGGTTATTGATAGGAAAGTAGATTCTAACAACATGGAGGATAGGCAGTTGCCTAGCTAGTGTGCTGATTTAAGGCTTATTACAAATATAAAGTCTGCGTGTGATTTTTATCCAGAAGATCAATGATCAAAGTGGGGCAGGAATTGTATTTAAAGTAATTAATACTACAGTGGAAGACAAATAAAAATGTTTTCTGGACATATAAATAACAACAAACTTTACGGAGTGTGTGGCGTGGTGCGCTTCATTGTGAAATAAGTTATACTTTACACGACTCACAATGAGTGGAAAATCCATGTGGGCATCCAGCTATCTCTACTGTCTAATTAATAACATGTACATATTAGAAAAGTAGTACTTTTACTACGTTCTTGGATATGTCTTATATGCACACATGTATGCAAACTCAGGCACACTTGAGCTTTCTTAGGTCTATTTCATCTGCAATTGTATGTTCCTGTAGAGTTCCAGTTTTCTTTTTTTTTTCTCTCTGTCTTAAGATTTATTATTATTTTTAGATATTTTCTTTATTTACATGTAAATTTCTCCTTTCCAAGTTTCCCCTCCAAAAAACCAACCAAACAAACAAACAAAACCAACAAGAACAAACCCCTGTTGCCTCCCCCCCCCATGCTTGCCACCCAAGTGAGTTCCAGTTTTCTACCTGATTTCACAGACCACATAAGTTACCTGAACATTGAGGACTGTTTTTGTTTTTGTTTGTTTGTTTGTTTGCTTTTGTTTTTTTAGTTGGTTGTTTTTTCTTTTCTTCCTTTATCCAGAATCTTCTGGAGGGGTCAGGTACATATTGCTAGGTTGTACCCTAGAGCTTCTCATTTACTCAGGCTGAGGTCAAGACTAAGTTTTTCTATTTTCAGCAAGTATACAGATGCTTTTGCTCATCTGAGAGACACACTTGGGTTCCCATGGACACTTAACATTTGCAATCAGCTGAGGGAAAATGAAAGTCTGCTTAGAGCTCAAAGCAAAGTGCAGAGAGAAGGAAGTGAAATCAGAGAGAATCTTGAAAATGTTCTTATTAGAGCTCAGTCTGAGTCTAGGGTAAATTTTTCAAGACAGAAGTGGGTCACCCTTTATTGCAGAGATTCATATCAAATATATATATATATATATATATATATATATATATACTGTGTCTGTGTATGTATGAAATGAGGTAGATTTTATTTTGAACATTTCACTGAGTTACAGAGGTGTAACAGGTCAAATCTGGGATCCACTATGACAGTGACTCAGCTTCTACTTAAAGGAAATAAAATGTAAAACATTTGTCATGTGTCTCCAAATGTGGAAGATTTATTTTGAAACCCCAAGGCAAGTGCTTTTAGACATATTTGGATGATGCGTTCTCAGGCACTGAACAGTCAGTGCAGACAACACAGTTGGGTCTACTCCGTAACTTGACACATACAATGCCTGCGTTAAGATGCATGAAGCCAAAACTGAAATAAATTATGTGTCCAAAAGTGGTATTGATTTTTGTACCTCCAAAAATCTTTATTTTGCCATCCGTTTAGACAAAAGAGCAAATGAAAGAGACTAGGAAAATATGGTGTGTTTTGAGCTATAAATTTATGTCATTCTTGCACCAGAATTTACAGAATTTGTGCTTTGTTTCATTTCTGAAAATCCATTGCATCTCTACTAATACTTAACTGTTTATACATGAGTGCATTTAAGACTCAGTTTTCATTTGTCAATCAATGTGGACACTGAGTTCGGAGTTTTTAAAAGTATTTTTATTAACATCTCACAATTACAGCTCTCTCTCTCTTTCAATACTGATTAGGTAGGAGTGAGGGTGAACAGTTAAGAGCAATTACTGTTGTTGCAGAAAAGCTGGATTTCATTTCCAGCAGCACTTGGAACCTCAACTGTAGGCTACTAACACTTCTTGCTTCTGTTGGTACTGCATTCATATGCACAAGCTGAAACACACATAC
This sequence comes from Mastomys coucha, assembly GCF_008632895.1. NCBI lineage: Eukaryota > Metazoa > Chordata > Mammalia > Rodentia > Muridae > Mastomys > Mastomys coucha. Next base: position 102,990,027 of record NW_022196903.1, read on the forward strand.
ACATGAATGCACACATATAGACACAAATTAAAACAAAAATAAAATCTTACATAAAATACTTACTAGAGATAATCTTATATATACTTTTGTTCTAAAATATGCATTTTATCATTGAAATGATAACATTACGCATCATTTTTTATCCTCAGAAAACTTATAACCACTCCTGTTAGAATTTTGCTTCTTCTGAATGTTTTGTTTTTGTTTTATTTTGTAAATTTCTGTGTCAAAGTTCTGTCCTACACATGAGTATTAATAACTATGGACAAAGGGCTTCCAATTATCTCTGTGAAATAAAGAAATGATTAAAGCAAATAAGAAATACCCCATTCATGTATGGCCTTTGTTGATGTCTTGGCTATAAATACTTCCTTTCTAGCCATAAGTGCAATGGAACATCAAGTAGTTTCTATATTTTTAGATGTGATATCTGTAGAGAGAATTTTTTTAAAACAAAATAGTTATGTTACATCACTACACTTTTGTTTTAATCCCAGGTGTGGGATACGGGGTCGCTTCAGTTTGTCCATACTCCCAACACATTGTCATAATTCCTACACATGGCTGATACGGATGGTAGCACATCACCAACACCAAACTTGGCCTTTTCCTGGAGACAAGAACATTTTGCTGGTGAGTTTGTATCAAGACTCTCTTTGTAAAGTGGACATTCTTGTTAACTATGCTAACTATCTTGTTAACTATGATTGTCTTGTGCTCAAGAAGGGGCATAAGTTTTGCCAGCTGTAGATAATTTAATTCTGGGGAGTCTGGTAAGGGTATAAATGGGAGAGCCCTAAGAAGGCCTTGTTGGTTGTTGTTCTCTCTACTGCTGCCTCTATTGCTATTGCTGGTTGGCTGAATTGCTGGATATTCTGATGATGAAGATTGGACTTGACTCAAGGAATCTAACACCCCTAATTATCATGAAGTAGTCTAAAGAGGTATACTTTCCCTATTCTCTTTAGCTTTGTTTCTTTCCTACCTACTGTTGAAGGATTGGAAGGGATTAGGATGGCATAATGGTTGGGAAGGAAGTAGAGGTATAATAACCCAATAAAATTATATTATGTATATATTTAATAATATACACACTTATATATTTATAATATATATTTAATAATATATGTGTATATTATATATATTTAATAATATATATGTATGTGTGTGTGTATAGGATATATATATATATATAATATATATATATATATATATATTATATATATATATATATTATATATATATATATGATACCAGGAGCACAAGAAACACAAAAATATAGTAAAATGGTGAGAAATGATCATTTTTTATGTTTTGTTACTCTTGCTTTTAGTATAATTTAATTTAAATGTGTATTACTTATGCTTAGAAACTTCTATTAAGTACAATAATTGTACAGATATATGGGTATAGTGTGGTATTTTAATACATGTAATAGTGTATACTAATTTTTAAAAGGGATACTCAGAATTATTTATAACATATGATATATTGTCAATTTATAGACTCATCATTATAGGAATGGAGAATGAAAAATTGGTATATACACATGATGAAATAGTACTTGGTCATGAATGCGATTCTAGCATTTGCAGTAGGACACCTATAAACTAAGAATGACATATAAAGTGCAATAACAATTTTTGGTAATACATCATAAAATATTAAGAATTTGCTTATTGATCTGAGAGAGCCTGTTAGGAGCTGGCTATAGCTCACAACTGCTCTTTATTCTAAGAACACAGATGAATGTGCAGGGATTCTATTGAGAGATATGTCCAAGAGTCATATGGGCAAGAGTTAAATTAGGCTTAGCATTGAGAAAGATAAAAGTGTCGACTGACCCTACATTACAGAGACAGGAGTGTCCACTTTAAAGATAGAGATTCTTTTTTTTTTTTAAGATTTATTTATTATTATAAATAGTACACTGTAGCTGTCTTCAGACCACCAGAAGCGGGCATCAGATTTCATTACTGGTGGTTGTGAGCCACCATGTGGTTACTGGGATTTGAACTCACGACCTTTGGAAGAGCAGTCGGTGCTCTTACCCACTGAGCCATCTCACCAGCCCCTAGAGATTCTTGATACAAACTCAGCCATCAAAATGTTCTTGTGTCCAGGAAAAGGCCGAGGTTGGTATTGGTGATATGTTATCATCCATATCAGCCACGTGTAGGGAGTATGACCTTAAAGTAAATGCCAGGGGTATTTTAGAAATGGCTGATGCCCTTGCTCTAATCTCTGTCTTGCACTTGGATATTTAGATATCTAGTTGGGACAATTCTACATGACCAAGCTCTCGATGCTGCTGCGCCTCCTGTCTCCCTTATGAAGTTCTTTTTTTCTCCCCCGTAGGTTTCTTTTTAATATCTGTATATAGTCATATTTCTACTCCTTTCAAATCCTAAGGTGTGTGCCAGGCAGAATAATTCACTTACTTTTCAACACAACAGAAACGTATTTCAATTTGTGAATAATTTGGGCCACATTTGTCCATTTCAACCTTCATTTCCCATGCCATAACTCTGAGAGGCTACATTTTTCCACCATTGTGTACTTAATTCACAAACCCTTATACCCATAGTATTTCAAAAATGTACTTAACCAGCATCCAGGAGCTAAAACCTTACTGGGCAGAGTGCTAAATGTGCAGCTTGGATGTTTACCTGCAAAGCTACAACTGAGCAGATAGTCTTGATAAAGTTGGAAACATTTACATGATGAACTTCTTTAAATTTGGGTTAAAAAAATTATGTATTTGCATAAATATATGTAGGCTTAGATTTTTCAAAACCAAATTAATTAGGGTTCTTCAACGCTTCAACCTCCCTTCTAGCCCACCTGTCAGAGGTAGGGGGAAAGAAAGGTTAATAGGAAATCGGGGTTGTGGACGTCTTTAGAAGTAGTTCTTTGGGGAAATCACTACCTTTCTTGTCAGGACATCAGCAGTCCAGTCCAAAACATCAAACACAAGTCTGTCGTGGCAGTCCAGTGTTACTGGAAAACATCAAACATGAATCAGCAGCAGTAGTCGCTTTATCCAAAAGAAACCTTGAGGCTCCACCAGATCGGCAAGGGTCTGTGCAAGGGGCAAAGAGCAGCCTGAAGATTGAGACAGCTTTTGGTGAGTTACTCTCCACAACGTCAAGCAACAGTGATGCCACGCAAGGCCAACCAATACAAGAGCCTCATCACTCTGTCTGTGTGGTTATATTTATATTCTTTCTAAACATCACACCTCCTCTCACTTGTGTCTGCTTCAGCAAAATATCCTCTCACCTGCCTGCTTCAGCAAAACATCACATGATATATCTGAGTTTCCAGACAAACTACAAATTTCTATTTCTCGTATGTCTATATTTCTATATTATAAAACATGTAGCTATATTTTACATATTTCAGAACAACAGAAGCACATATGGAGTGACATTTTCCCTTTAAACACTCTTTATCTTTATTTATAGTTATGTCTGAATGTATCCTTTCTGTATGAGCAGGTGATAGGAGAATTCTGGGTCTTCCGGAGGTAAAACTACAACCCGTTGTTAGCTGTGTGGTATGGATATGAAGAACTGAATTCTGGTATTCTGGAAAAGCAGAAATCACTGATTTAACTACTGATTTTTCTCTAGCCAGTTGTTCCCTGAATATGAACCTGCCATTGACAGTTTTACATCATGTTCCACCTTGAATTGATCTTGCAACATATTTTGGTAAGTTGTTTACCTTGATTTACTTTTCCTTAATTTTCTTCTTTAAAAAAAATATTTGCAAGAAATGTGTTACTTTTATGGGCTGGGATTACACTTGTACCACTGTACACTTGTGGAGGGCTGAAAGCCTCTGTGTGGAACTGGTTCTTTTCTTCTCCCTTTATGTGATTTCAAGGATCTCTGGCTCTAAGGTTTGTTTGGAAAGTGCCTTAACCCTTCACACCCTCTAGTAGAGTCTTTTTTCACTTCTAAAGCTTCAGTTTGCCTTTTTATAGAAGTAGAAACTACTTCTTCTGACATTTTATGCATGCCTGTCTCCTCTTTGTGTCCACTGTATCCAATAGATAGGGGTGCATCTTAAGGGGATGGAACAGATGGCATTGTAGAGCAAAGGCCGGGAGAACAGGAAGCAGGAGGTATGACTTTTACTAACTTGATGATGGTGAGATGCGATTCAAACTTTCTGCTACTCAAATATCTGCTCCTTGATGATATAAAGTGAAAAAGGATTACTTTGCAGAGCCACAAGATTTAAATTGGTTCATGTATAGAAAGTTCTTTAAAAATATGTACACGTACCTGTATGTGCAAGTGTGTTTCTGCAGCCAGCACCAGCCTTAGCAAGTAAGCATTAGCATCAGCATTGTCTGGTTGCTATAGAAACACTGAGGCTAAACTGACTTTAGGGTGTCAGGCAGGGAAGGCTTCTGTACAATAGACACCAGATACTGAGATATTGAGAAATTATAGCAAGTATAAATATTGATCAAATTTTTTGCAGCCTCAGGACCTCACATGGGGCACTGTGTACAGGACATGGATAAGTGCCCATCAATTGTTAACTGTTGCACAATGGAAAAGCACTTAAGCTACTGACTAAGATAGAGACAGGAGAAAATTCAAGTGAGTCATTAGCAGAAAGGAAAACAAAATAAGATATAACTTTTTTTTTAAAAAAAGAGAGAGATAAATACAGTAATTATTCTATTCTACTAAAGCATGGAGTTTTATTCAGTTATTTTCAATAAATTTTCCTTCACTTGCTAGATACATTGTTAGACATTAATTGGTGCCATATACCAATTAGAAGCCAAATTGCACAATGCAACCTCCTAAGAAAACTAATTTTTCACATGAGTAATTGCCATCAGGCTGGATTTGTTCTTTTTAGCACAATTGCTTGGCCTGTATTAGCAATTCAAATAATATTTCATAATTTCTTTGCCTGAGTAAGCCTGCAAATTAGTGAAAGGGAGGAGAGGTTTAATGTTTGATTGAAAAACTGTTACTTTTCATGGATTTGGACTGTATTTTTACTGTACAATAGCTAATATTTGTTCGATTAAATTTTTTTTTTTTTTGTTTTTTTGAGACAGGGTTTCTCTGTGTAGCCCTGGCTATCCTGGAACTCACTCTGTAGACCAGGCTAGCCTTGAACTCAGAAATCCGCCTGTCTCTGCCTCCCAAGTGCTGGGATTAAAGGCATTCGCCACCACCTCCCGGCGATTTAGATCCTAAAGTATTGACAATGGTAAAATACCTATTTTCACAGCACAGTTTACTGAATGCACCAAATGGAAAAAGTGGTATTCTCTAAATTTATTTAATATACGTATAAAAGTTGAATTTTCTGAATTTTAAACAATATTCATCCCTACAGTTTCAAGCTATTAATTTCTGTTGTTAAACCTGTCTTCTGTCATTTGATCTTGTGTGCTTAAGGGTGATTTCAGTGGAATTACTTACTTGGTAGGACAATATAGATTAGTCATGGTGCCAACTGATTTTAGTCATTGAACAATATCAGAGATAGGTTGGTTGCTAAATATTTTCATCACTGTCATAACTTGACTTAGAATTCCTTGCATGAGGCAGTTAGAGAAATGACTCAGTAGTTAAGAGAGCTTGATAATCTATGGAGGACCTGGGTACAGTTCCTATCACCAACGTCCAGGATTACAAGTGTCTGTAACTTCAATTTTGTCTTACCTGAATATGGTGTACGTACATGTAGACAATGCACTCTTTACATATATGTATATATATATATATGTATATATATATATACAATATCTTTTAAGAGTTTTAAAGTAAATAATATAAAACAAGACATTTTAATTTTTTTGAGACAGGTTCTCTATCTAGGCCAGACTAGCTGCTGACTTACTATGTAGCTGAGAGTAGCCTTTAATTTCCTCCAATCCCCATGTGCTACCCTATAATGCTAGAATTACAGGGATGCGCTATTATACTTAGTTTTATGCAGTGCCAAGATTGAATACAGGGCTTCCTGTATGCTAGGTATGTACTCTTATCAACTAGGCTACATCCTCACACTCTTGCTTTATGCTTCTAAGTTTATTTTATTTTTCTTATTTATTTTTAATTATATTTTTATTATTTAAAATAATGTTTAAATTTAAATAAGTTTTGATAATATTCTTTCCCTCTCCCAAGTCCTTCTAGATCCTTTTCTGCTCCCTATATACCCAACTTCAACCTTATTTATTTAAAAAACCCAACTACTATCCAATGCAAAACAAACCTCTCCAAAAACAACAAAACAAAATAAACCCACAGCCAAAATGGAAAAAAAAAAAAGGAAAAGAAACCAACCAAATGATGAAACCACCAATCTGAAGCCAAATAAGCACACAAATATTATGGAGTCAATTATACGATTTATACACACACATATGTGTGTGTTGAGTATGCGTGTGTGTGTGAATTTATATGTATATGTGTTGTGTCTAATTTAAAATTCTTTTTGTGTCTGATGTTTTTCTCTCTTGTGCAAGGACCTCTCTGTGAAGACTAATTATTTCAGCGCAGTCTACCGAATTTCAAGGGAGGTTACTTAATTGACCAGATTGGATTTACTGACCCTCAGTAGCTACTGTTGTGCGATGCTCATGTGATCCTGATGATAGCTTTGGGATCATTCTGAACAGGATGTGCAAGCTCCTGGCCACAAAGAACTCTCCAGATGTTTATTCTAGGATCAACATCGCATAAGCTGTAGAAACAGCAGGACTTCTGTTGTTTCAGCTCTACTTCATGCTTGGGTTTTCCTCTTCATTCCTGCTCATGCTTTCAGGAACCCTGGAATTCTGTGTTTCCTGTGTTCTCTCTACCTTCATTCCTAGCCCGAGACATCAAGTATTTCTTCCAAGATAGTCAGCAGTTCCATAGATAATTATTTTCGCTACAGTAACCCTTTCTAAATCTGAATGTCTCAGTTTACCCCTGAATACACATTTCCTAGTTGCTAGATCTTCAGTTGCTATTATGCTACCAAGAAAAGCCACGTCACTCTTGTATTTGAAGTCCAGTCCACAGTGTGATCTGCTCCTTATGTCACACAATTGTGTGCCTGGTTCCTCTGGCCTCTTCTGGTACTGAGATAGTAATTGGGATTTCAATGCAGCTTAAGATTCTTTTTATTTCCTTTTAGTTGCTTTCATCATTATATATAATTCATCTAGTTTCCCCCAATAAAAGGAAACAGCAAACGCCGATTCAAAATATTTTCTTTGCTCATTTTTAAATTCTACTGGAAGCAAGATTCTCTTAATGATTTTTCATAGTGCATAAAAAATCATTAATAAACAGACTAGTATTTATTCAATTACATGATTTGTTAATTTTTCCAGTTAGATTTACATGTTTTTCTATAATGTGTTTATGTTATAATTTTTTGTCTCTTCTAGACAGGTATTTTTCTGTGAAGAATAGCTTTTAAGAGAAGTCTATACTTTTTTAAAAGTAGTTTATTAACTTGCCCAGCTTAGATTATATGACACAAATTTATGTTTAATTTCCATAAACATATATCTTTTCTATATAATTTTAACATTTTCCAAATTATTTTTGCATGAATTTTTATCTTAGAAGTGCAGCATTTTTTATTAATTCAAATATATAATGCATAGTAGTGGCTTTTTGTCCATTAACCTCATTGATTTTCCATAGATAAAACGAACCCAGTCATTGTTTTTTGTTTGTTTGTTTGTTTGTTTGCTTAGCAATCTGGTCATTAAAATGAATGGGGCTGTTTCTGAATTAAATGTGGTACAGGAATATACATATTTACTAGTTACCATTGACATTCTAATAAAGTAAGAGTACAGATTTTAAATAAATATAGATCTACCAGATCAATGAAATGGGGAGAAGATACAATAACTGATGAGAATTGTTAACTCATGTTGGGAGATACAGTGAGGTAAAAGATTTGGCCATGACATTCCCCTACACTGGGGCATAGAACCTTCACAGGGCCAAGGGCCTCTCCTCCCATTGATGACCGACTTGGCCATCTTCTACTATATACATGCTGCTGGAGGGCAGTAAGCAGGAGAGGGTGGGGTGGCAATTAGGGGGAGAGGGGAGGGAACAGAGGGTTGTTTCTTCTTCTTCTTCTTCTTCTTCTTCTTCTTCTTCTTCTTCTTCTTCTTCTTCTTCTTCTT
>NW_022196903.1:102998284-103003125 GCF_008632895.1 Mastomys coucha
GGGGAAACTGGGAAAGGAGATATTGTATGACATGTAAATAAAGAAAATATCTAATAAAAAAAAAAGAATTGGCCCCTTATGGGAATAATCTGTGAGTAAGAAAGATGAAGATGAGGGGTTTGCAGATGGGGATGCTGAGGGAATGTGGCCAGTTGATCTTTTAGAAATACTAATATTTTCAGGAACTGGAAATACTAATAGTGTGAGAAAAATCAATGTAATTGAGTAAACAAAAGGATCAAACTGTAGGTTCATTTCTGAAGAGTCTTTGCCCTTCTCTTCCATTTGCCTAAAATACCCGAGACACCAGGCAGAGTGGATGGCACAATGGAAGCAGAGATCAGATCAAAAGTTTATCATGCACATATGGAGAGGCCTAAATTTCCCTAACGCTCACCTTAAATACAACAGGGAAATATATAATTTCTGTAGCTCATTTGAATCTTCTCAGGTAGGACCAGTCATAGTGTGGGTTGCTCTATATTGAGATCTGAGTATCTGTAATTTGACAAACATGCACCAGGGAACCAAGAACTTTAATGATGTGAAACAAACTGCAGTCAGGGTGTATTGTATGAGATAAAAAAAAATATTCAGAAAATGACCACCAGATCATTCAGTCTGCAGTCTGTAAGACATCTGCACTTAAAAGGTAGAAACAATAGGCAGCGAGGGGAAAGATATAAACTGGAGGAATAGTGGGCATAGTGGAAATCCTATGTTTAAGTTGGTCTCTATGAAAAGAGGAATTATTTACTCATATTAAGAAATAAGAAAAAGACTTTCTAAGAACAAAATATAATTTATCTTTCACATAACAACTTTAATAATTAACATTTAAAATAGTTAAGAGGATTCTAACATTAGAATATTGTCAGAAACCATAAAATAATAGAGATGACGATATGACCTTCAAGATAAGATACATGACATTTTATCGACTCTCAGAAAAATAAAGGAATGGAGATAAAGATCAACCTTCAAAGAAATAATACAAGAAATGCTTTTAGACTTGGGGGTTAGAGAGATAATTTAGGGGCTGAAATTCCTTGCTGCTGTTGCAAAGCACCTGGGTACAGGTTACCCTGGTGTCATCTCCCAACTGTCTCTATTTCCAGGGTATCGGATGCCTCTTCTGATCTCTATGGTCTCCGTCATGCTGATCATGTACATACATACACTCATGCTCATACACAGATGTATAACTTTAAATAAATGAACATTTAAAAGAGACTCTAAGACATTAGATTTAGGAAGTTACAGAGATATTATTTAGACAAGAAGTAAGAAAAGTATAACAGATTATTTACATGATTAGGGAACAAAGCTAGAATGCAGAGACATAATGTCCCTACAGTGATGAAGAACATTAGACACTGCCTTGCTATTTTTCCAACCTTCTTTAACAAATCTTGTGGATGAGTTTTTAACCTAAACAAAATAGTAAAAGAAAGTTGAGGGACAAATGAAATTCCAGAGTTCATATCTCTTAAACTGTGGCCATGATAAGATTTTAGGTTAGAACCTTTGCGACAAGACCAGAGGAAAACCTGTCCTGTTTGGAGTACAAAGGCAGAAGGTTGCAGAAAGGATTTCTTCAAAAAGAAATAAATGGAGAAAATGAGTTTCAATCTTGAAAATTCAATGGAAAGACATTCTTTTATATGAAAAAGAACATAGCCACAGAGAAAAAAATAGAATTGCTTTTTAACATATAAATATGAACTCAAGGAAGTCATTACAGTGTATAGGAGTAAAGCTTAGAAATAAACAGCATTGCTGCAGAAAATAGCCATCTCTAGTGACTTATTGATGATTGGAATTATTAAAAAGATGATGAAGAGAATGTCCTTTAGGAAGACAAAAATATGTAAAACTTCTTATTATTTAAAATGATTTAATTAAAAAAGCAACAGTACAAATATATGATACTCTGTAAGAGTGAACAGTAGAAATTTAACTATGTTGGCCAGACCAGAGGGAAGGCTAAGAGGAAGCTCTTCTTGCCAGATTGTCTCTGTTTATTATTTATGATTTTAAAAATTGTATATTTCTGTGATTATCAATAGAGAATAAATTGAAAACTATACAAATGTACTTATTAGTAGAATAACACATCTATTTTTTTCTCCTCCCTAAATAGCATATTTAAAAAAAAAAAAAAGTATCTGCAACTTATCTGTCTCCTGGAAGATTTTCCAAAACATGCCGTTATGTGATGATCTACATGGCAACTGACATTATTAGATGTTCAGAGAATTCACTTTCTGTGCTGGATTTATTTTTAACTACCATAAAATCTTGTTGTAAATGAAAAATCCTTAGATAGGGACTCTTAGGGCAATTGTTCTTTGGAGATGGTATCTACAAAATGTGATTATCTCTAATGGAATTATCCTAAGAGGTAATAAAACAGAGAAAGGCCCCTGCAGAGAGAGTCCTTTAAGGCGATTTACAGAGGAAAATGCATATGGTTATCTTAAAACTAATAGGAGAACAGGTTTAAAAATCAGTCAATCATGGCCCATAATGATTCTCAGAAAAGCAGAATGAAAGACTGGAAGAAGACAGGAGAACTGGTGAATACAGACCATGAGACGATTTTACATGTAGGTTTTATTATTCCTTGGCTATACAGAGGCCAGCAAACAGTCCATGTGTTACTCATGGATCCCAAGAACAAGAGCCATGTCACACCATGTAGAACCAGGGTGGCAAGAGACAAAAACAGGGGGAATCATGAAAAGGAACCTATAAAGTGGCTTCTAAAAGGAATATATGGTTAAAAGGGCTAAAGTATATTTTGATGAATCTCTCTACAGATCTTGCAATGGAAGCATTGCTTTCTGTGTTTCTGGTAGCTGACCTCTGGATGAGTGGGACTGCGGAATATTGAGTGAAAGTTCAAATAAACTCTGTAGATTGGTTAATTGCATGGGCTCTGGATAAGTCATTTGTGATTGCTAAAGGTTAGCGTGCTCTGACATAGGCATCATTTCTGCAGGAAAGTTCTAATTAAGAATGCAAAATTAGGGGCTGGTAGGATGATTAATGATTCAGAGCATTTGCCTTTCTGGGGTTCACCTGAACTGGGTTCTTAGTACTAACATCAAACAGCTCAGAAATTTCTTAAAATTTGAGTTCCAAGGGATTTGATATTCTCTTGTGGCCTCCATAGACACTCATGTCCATAATACCTAAACATACACACACACACACACACACACACACACACACACACACACACACACACACACATACATACACATACACACACAGAAACACAGACACACAGGTACACAGACACATGGCACATATACACATGTACAAACACACACACATACAGACATGCACACCATAAATCAAATAAGTCTTTAAAAACAAAAACATAAAGTAAAATACAACTAATGCATGAATCTATGAAAAGCCAGATGTTTCAGGAAGGCCAGATGACTAAACTCAAATTCCAGGAGGCTGTTAGAATAAACTAAACATTCAGGAGTGTATGCTTTCCTTCCTATAAATGTCTAAAAACATAAAGGAAATTATTATAACTCATCACAATATACTGATAGAAAAACTGCAACCAGAAGCAAGAAAATGTGCTCAGATTGACACTGGCCATAAAAGAATGGCACAAACATAAAAGCAGCCATATGACTGAGTCTTAACCATTAGATCATTCTGTATCCCCAAATTTGGATGAGTGTTTTTAATTTGTAGATACCTAGAAGGGTATTGATTTCTCAGGTAGATAATGATGCAATTACAAATGGACCTCAGCAAGAACTACCTAGAAAAGGTGTGTAAATTAAGTGTTAACAGTAGAAGCAAAGCTTTATATATGTGACCTTGCCAGAGTGAAGTATAAAATGTTTTTGTGAGTTCTCTTATAGACAATTAAGAACCTGCAGATTCCGTCTCCTACTGGGGATGCATTGCATGCATAAAAAAGGATCAAGAACTGAGGGTGCACACTTAAACAGATAATTGACAAGTGTTTTGCCATATCTGCAGTCAGCGTGAAGTGAATCTGGATTGCATATTGGAGAACCACTTTTCTTTGTTTACTTTCTAGAACTTTCTAAAATTGCCTGCTTTTGATATAGGCAGTATGACAAGAAAATTAATTTAGGCCTCTCTTGGTTTAGTTATCATTTGTTAGTTTGTTTTTCTGGGACAAACTCACTTGATGATCCATGTTGGCTTTCAACTGGCCATGTTCTTGCCTCATCATCTGAAGTGTTAGGATTGCAGATATGTACCTCCTTGACAGTCTCCACATACAGCCTTTTGGTACCCTCTAGCATTTCTTTATGTTATATTGCACCCTGCACTTCACTTTTCAAGCTGATCTTTGATTTGAATTGTTATTATAATTTTAATTTTGCTTCTTTGAGATGGGATTGCTCTAGAGTTTAAGGATGACTTTGATAATGTAATAATCATAATGTAGCCTGGACTGACTTTAAATTCTTGGAAATAGAATCTCAGCCTCCCAAGTGTTAGTATCATAGGCATGTACCATACCAATCTGATTTTCATTAGGATTTCTTTTTAAAACTCTAATATAGTAAATGATGATGACATTCTCACTACACAGAATCTAAAGCATACAATGCACAAATATGAAACAAAAGTCTTTTTTTTTTAGATATTTTCTTTATTTACATGTAAATTTCTCCATTCCCAGTTTCCCCTCCAAAAAAACAAAGAAACAAACAAAAACAAACCCCTGTTGCCTCCCCCTTCCCCATGCCTGCCACCCCGCGATCTCCCACTTTCTGGCCCTGACATTCCCCTACACTGGGGCACAGAACCTTCACAAGGCTGAGGCCCTC
>NW_022196903.1:103005194-103012234 GCF_008632895.1 Mastomys coucha
ACAGAGGAGTGGATACAGAAATTGTGGTACATCTACACAATGGATTACTACTCAGCTATTAAAAACAAAAGTCTTTATCGCTCTTCCTTGACACTCTCACTGATTTCATAAACAGCTTCACAGGTTCCTCTGTCATTAGATTGTGAGGATATCCTGGTATTGTTTTGGCAAATTCCAGTTAGGAACACATCCTACACTTCAGGCAAGCGTGGGATTGCCAACTGTTGGTTACTGTTTTGTAGCAAGATTATTACACAAATATGAATTGCAGAAAAAATTAAAGCAACTGGATAGTTTTGTGCCTCTAGAATTTATTTTTAAAAATATCTGTACTTTTCTTATAAGTTTTATGAGTAGTTTATACTAATTGCATTTTATCCAATTTTGTGTGTAAGTGTTTTGCCTATACTTAAGTGTGTACTGTATGTGTTCTGGGCCAAAGGAGGCTAGAAGAGGGCATCAGATTCTTTGGGACTAGAGTTACATATGTTTTTGGGATGCCATGTAGGTGATAGGGATCAAACATAGTTCCTCTGGAAAGCAAATCTTCTCTACAGTAAGCTCTACTTACTGTACTTTGTAAAAGGTCAGTGCTCAATACTCTTGAGGAATGCGGGGCAAGGATATGTTTCAGGGCTTGAATTGGTGAAGCATCACTTCCAGAGTAGAAATTCTGGCCTCAGAAAAGAAGCACAGTGGATATTGCTTTGTTATGCCCACCTTTTCAGAGGGCAGGAATGGTAGTTTGATATGATTTATATATTCAGAACTCAAAGTATTTTAAGTTAGTGGGGAATTGGAAGTCTCCACAGTAGTTTCCATAGCTCATGTACAGAGCATCATAAAATAAAATAGAGGCCTGATGCTTAGAGCCAAATTATGGTCGCTGTGGGCTTAATAACTTTGAGCACTGTGGCCAGCAGGATTTATATTATCACCAGTAACATTGCTTTAATGTGATCTGGTATTATTGATTTCAGTAACTATCTTTACTTACGTGGTCCTTACTTGGAAGCTGTGCTATGGACCCTCAAGAAAAGCTGTTCTTAGGACCCCCTTTCTTTTTCTCTGGTTGTAGGTGCTGTTATGGCAGAAATATGTAGAGCATGTGTCATTTGTAAAGGTGAACAGAATTTTTCTGTTTACCTGTGCATGAGAGATAAATAGAGGAAGTTTTCTAGATTTGACAAAAGTAATAACTTGCCCAGAAGTCGGGAAAAACTGGTATTTTACTCTACTTCCTTCAGCTTGTCCCCACCTCCTAAAATAGTACCAATAATGTATATATAGCAAGATATGAGTAGGTAATTTCACAATCACAGTGAGGGAGTTCTCAATAGTAACAGTATTAAGAGATCTTTAACGAGCACTTACTGTTTGTTGTTGGCTATGGTAAATCTTCTACACATATTTTCATGTAATCAGTGTTGCATCACATAACCTTTATTTTACCTTAGCAAGAGGAGAGTCAGTAGATGTGAATAACAGAAGCAGTGTTTGACAGTCTTCTCGTTGGCTTCTATGAGTTCTGTTAATTGTGATGATAATCTCCATGCTCTGTTGCTTTTGTTTTTGAATTTTTTAGAAAAATCAAAATTTCTTCTTCAATGAGAATCCAGAATGACTTCAGTAGTAATATTAGTGACATAGATAGAGCTCCACGTCCTCTACAATTCTCATAGTCTAAGTCAAGTAGAAATAGACTCCCTCTTTAAAAGAGGAGAATACCAATTACTTCATGTTTTTTTTTTTTTTGTGCAATAGTCTTCTGTTGAAGATGTTTAATTCTCCCATATCAGGTCCAAAGCAAGCAGAATTCACTTAGAAATAAATAGGTGGGTATAACCATACTATAATATAATTTTATTTGTACAGTTGTCTAGGTATAGGAACAATGTTCCAATCCTGGCTTAAGTGTCTGTCTGATATAAGATGTTGCTAAGACCAAGACTGGATATGGTCTTGTCCAAAGTCTGAGGAATAAGAAATGAATTTCAGAATTCAAACCCCAAGTCACATCTTTTATTACTCAGCTTGTTTTCCTGATAGTTCATATTAATTTTTTATTAATTAATTTATTTTTATATTCCATATTTTATTCCCCCCTGATCTACCCTCCAACTGTTCCACATCCCAAACCTCCTCCCCACCAACCTGACTCCACATCGATGTCCCCACCACCCACCCTAATAAAGAAATGTATTAAATTTCTTTCTGTGAGAAATACTTAAGAGATATAGCTTAAAGGAGGAAAAATCTCTTTTATTTCATTGTTTTAGAGGTCTTAGCTGATAACCAGCCAACTCTGTTGCTTGCATGGCTCTAGTGCAGTATTGGCATCATGCCTAAAGAAAGTATCAGAAAGAAGAGTAATTCACTTCCTAAAAACCAAAACACAAATGGACAGAGATAAGGGGTGAGGAAAAAGCTAGACAACCATAGCCTAAGGACATATTTCTTTCAGCCAGCCTCACTTTCAAAGATAGTACATCTAGCTACTGATCAGACCTGCATCCCATGAACCCATAGTGTTTAATATAATCAATACTCAAACAATATTTAGAAAATGTTACAATAAAAAATGAAGTTAGTTATTCTGATTTTCTGAGGGATATTAACATGCACAATAATAAGAGAATATTTTAATAAAAAAAAATTAAGTTGCTTGAAGGGCTGTGACACAACTCTGAGTTAAAACACTTTCTGCTGTATATAGTGCTCTGGATTTCCTACCTTGTATTGTGTCCCTGCCCCAAAGAGAGAAGGAAAAGTGTTTGGAGTATCTTGCCCCCTACTAAATGACTGTAAGCACATCATGATCTGAAGACTCTCCAGTTCTTTTTGGAGCCCAGTGTAAATACACATTGATTCTGTCCACTCTTTTTTTTTTTTAATCCAATCTTTCTATTAGGGTGTTACTCAGTGTTCTGACTGACATTTGTCACAGGAGCTAGTTTTTCACTGATTGTGAATTTTCTCGGAGGAATCTGAAAAAAGTCATCGTTAACTTTCTAACTGAAGAGAAATACAAACTTTCAGTATTTCATACTTCCATTCATGGATTCATCAAGGCAGGGTTTGAAGGAACTCAGCTAGCTCCTGAGCAGGAACTGAGGAAGCAGTCAGTGTATCGCTAAGGAGATAAGCCTATTCATACTTGACTAATTCATGCTTTAATCATTCAATGATTTTTTTCGTTAGAGACTGAGTGAAAGTAGAAGAAAGTTTATTGACAACCTAAATACCCATGGAAACCACCTGAGATCCAGCAAAGCATCTCTTGCACATTTATACATTTTGATCCTGTAAAACCTGACTTTACACCCGCAGGAACATTTACATGGCATGTGCTCTGCCTTTTTAAACATTATATTGCAGTGAAGGCCTTAGGATGTAGCCATGACCATCTAGGTTTCGAGGTAAATTCATCACCAAACTTTTATACTCCTGTGTAAAATAGCACATTATTGCAATCTTGTGCAGGTGCCATTGAAACTTTCAAGCAACCTTCTAGCCCAGGACTGGATCCAGTGCTATTTAAGGTCAACATTTTTGTCAGCTGGCTGGATCTTAGTAGTATAGGTGGCATCAATAGGGATTGATTGTTTCAAATTCTATTTGCTGTTTGTACCACCATCTTGAAGATTGTGGTGGTGTTGGTATTGAATATTAAGTGCCAGACCTGATACATGCTAGGTATACATGTAACACAGGGTTGGACTATCTGACTGTGAAGTCGAAGGTGGTAACAGACACTAGTGTGTAGACTTTAGATTCTGATGAGATGGTTTTGGGTCTACTCACTGCATCTTTCTTTTATCAAGGATCAGTAGAGGGTATTGGATCTCTTATATGAAATGCCCACAGCATGGAAACCAGAGAGAGAAAGACAGAACCAGGAAGTAATTTTGCATACTAATTTTAGAACTCTCCTTTGTTGAGTCTCTCATCACATTAGGTCTACAAAAATATCCATATTTTCCATATCATATGACATTTTTGAATGTCAATTGATTTTCGAAAATTTCGGGTTTTTAGTTTTCATGTTAGAAATGTTTAGTATATATTTAATATATTATATATTTAATATATATTTAATATATATATATCACTCTGTTCCCTTTTTAATAAATTGTGAAGGCCTGAGACTCATTCTGCTGATTAGAGTTATTCTGATATTTGGACCATTAGTAATCTTAGAAGAATTCAGTAAATTCTTGGCCTAATTCATGTATCTACATTTTATCAAGAAAAGTTTGAAGTATGTTATAATAGATTTATATAAAATTAACCGTTTATTCTGTGATCATAAAGTTACATATGTATTGAATTTCACCATGTACTTAGTCATCTTGGATCCAAATAAATGGTTTTAGTATTTCATCACTGACCCTCTAAATAGACATTGTCAGGTTTTTACCTTAGATCATTTATTTTATTTGGTTCATTTTAAAGTGCTGAAAGCTTGCAACACCCTTGTATTCTTTGCTAATCTAGTCCTTTACCAAAACGTAACATTTTCAAAAGATTAATCACTTTAATTAAGTAATCTAGGGAATTTGTGGCTAAAACAACATACTATTTTTTAGGTATGAAATTAAACCAATGTAACCTAAGAGAACCACAACATATACACACAGAGATACACCTTAAACTCATGGTTTTAGCCAAACCAGAAAGATAGCTAGGTGATGTTTTATTGAGATTACCCAAGGTTAAATGATATGATACAATTGTTTTCCCAAACTATTATATTAAATAAAATGATGCCATAACACATTTGTAATTCTGAATGCAGACTTAATTCATAGTTGCCTCATATACAAATAAAACAGTGTATCAACACAAATATTTCATATTCAATTTGTCAAAAGATAATTAAGTAATTGGAATATTGTTTCTTTTTTAATGAAACTGACAGTTGCTTCAGTCTTGAAGTAGCTTTATCATGGTAATGGACCATGTGATAATTTTGTGTTTGTGGTAATGGAAGATAAAACCATATCTATGATAGGTATAGTCATCTGCTACAGAATTTTTATATTACAGATATTGATGACCTTTATAAAAATTGAGACCAAAAAAAAATTGAGACTTCAATAAATATTTCAACAAGATGAAACACAACTTTAAGTTACTGATATAAGAAACTAGGCTAAGAAATCCAGACTGAGTCTCACATCTAGAACTTGTATGGCCAGCTCCTCACCTCCATTTTGTGTTTCAATCTATATCTGTACTTCAGCTAAATTCTAGATTTCCATTAGAACTGGTTCTTCCTCCCACCAACCACAGGTCCTTTGACACTGCATTCAGTCTCTCCACCCAGCCAGATATTCCACATCCATATCCAAGATCTAGCCCAATGAATCTTCCTGGCCATCCTTCCCTATCTACATATGCTTGCTAACCTACCAGTTATAGCCTGAGTCCTACATCTAGTGCCACAGCCTAAAATATGGTCCTACAAACTAAAATTGACTTCAAATGAAAACTAATTAGAAGAGATAAAGAAACACTTCATTTTAACCAAGGAAATAGTTAAGCAATAAGAAATTATCATTTTAAAAATATATGCTCCAAACTCTAGTGCATGTAATTTCATAAAAATTATAACATTGCATTTAAAATTACCAATTAACAGTGATCCATTAGTACTAGGTGGTTTCAATGCCACACTTTTTCAAATAGACATACCATTTCAGAATTAGATGACATAATGAACCAAAGAGATTTCACAAATATCTATTTAAAATTCCATTCAAATACCAAAGTATACACATTCTTCTCAACAGTACAGGAAAGCATCTGGAAAATACAGAACATCCTTGAACTCAAACTTTTACAAATTCAAAAAGATTAAAATCATTCCTTGTAGCTTGGTAGACCACATGTAATAAAATTTCAAGTGGAGAGCAAGCAATTCACTAATTAATACACAAACTCAGGGAGATTCTACAACCTGTTAAGGAATGGGTTAAAGAGTAAGTAAGTAAATAAATAAGTACATAAATGAATAAATAAATAAATAAAATGGGGCACATAAGTTCCTGGAGCCAAATAACGATGAAAATACTATACACCCATGTGAATTCACTGCGACCAACCTCACAGCGGAAACTTGTAGTTTTAAGTGCCTACATTAAAAAAATTTAAAGCACAAATAAATAACTCAATGATGAAACTTAAAATTTTGGGAAAGCAAGAACAATCCTAAGCTAAAACCAGTAAAGGGCAAGAAATGACAAAACACAGAGGAGAAATTATTGAACTAGAAACAAAGAAAGCAACAGATAGAATAAATATATATAAGAGCTGGGGTTTTTTTTTTTTTTTTTGAGAAGGTAAGCAGTAGTAACAGATTCTTTGCCCAACTAATCAAAAGAACAAAAAGAGAGAGAACACAATGTAACAGAATCAGAAATGAAGAGTGAAATGAAGAGTGAAACATCATAACTGACACTAAAGTCAGGATATTATAAGGAAATGTTTTTAAAACTTTTATATTGCTTAGCTAGAAAATCAAAAAAGAAATGGATGAATTTCTAGATATAGTCATAGCACCAAAATTAAACCAAAAAAGACAACTTAATCACACTGATAAAAATGAAATTAAAATATCTTCCAGCTTAAAAACAAAACAAGACAAACAAACAAAAAAACCAAATCAATTCAGGGCCAGGGCCAGATGGATTCACAATAGAATTCTACCAGACTTTCAAAGAAGACACTATTGCCAATTCTTTTTAAACTATTCAAAACAGGTACTGTCAGAGCCTCTCAGGAGATAGCTATATTTAGGCTGGCTTGCCCTTCCTTCAGTCTCTGCCCCATAGTTAATCTCTGCAACTCCTTCCGTGGGTATTTGGTTCCCCCTTTTAAGAAGGAATGAAATGTCCACCTTTTGGTCTTCCTTCTTGTGTTCCTTGTGGAATGTGGGTTGTTGTTCCTGTATTCCAAACTTCTGGGCTGATAACCACTTATCAGAGAGTGCATACCGTATTTGTTCTTTTGTGATTGGGTTACCTCACTCAGGATGA
>NW_022196903.1:103012952-103020780 GCF_008632895.1 Mastomys coucha
TTTTTGTTTGTTTCTTTGTTTTTTGGAGGGGAAACTGGGAATGGAGAAATTTACATGTAAATAAAGTTTTTATTTAAAAAAAAACTATTCAAAACAATAGAAACAAAAGAATTACAAAAGTCCTTTAATAAAGCCAATATCTCCCTAATACAAAAAACAGGTGAAGATACACACACACACACACACGCACACGCACACGCACACGCACACGCACACGCACACGCACACGCACACGCACAGATACACGCACACACGCACATGCACGAAGAACTAGGCCAATATCCTGAAGTACATAGACCCAAATCGCCTAATAAATTACTTGCTAACAAAACACATACACATATCAAAAAGATTATATACCATGGACCTCTTGGTGCAGACCCAGCACCCACCCCTACCAGCCCTTTTATTTTTATCTTTCCAGACATATTTTCTACTGTTTCTTTACTGCAGGAGACCTTTCTTCCATATTAACTCCATTTCATGGAGACTCTTCCTCTTGGTGTAGACCTGGTTTAACTCTTTCCAGTGGATCTCTAGCCTTCTCTTCTAGCCCCTCTCTATTCCTTCATGTCAGGTATTGGCACCCAGAAATACTTAATGTCAGGAACCTCAGCGGCAACACTGGACTGCGGCTTAGGTGTTTTTTCTTATCCCTCTTGCCTTCTATCACAGTCCCTTCAGACTTTTGGTTTTCTGGCAGCTCGCTTACAGGAGCTCCTCATCCTGCTGTACTTTCACTTGCTGGGGCTCTACATTTGGGTACAAGTCATGGTCTCCCTGGTTTTGTTCTTGTTTTTTATTTCCTGTGCCTTTTCTTAGCTGTTCCTCCTAACACATTGCCATTCCTCACTGTCACCCACCTACCCACAGAAATACTCTCTGTCAGGGACGCCTTAGCTACCACATAGGCCTCCAATCCAACTATAGAAAACAAAGAAGAGAATACCCACTCAGCAAAGACAAGACAAGATATTGACACCAAGAAATTCCCCAAACTTCGTAATTCCAGATGCCTAAATTCTAGCAAAACCACAAACATTAATAGTCAAGACAATATTTCTCGAACAGGATCCAGTAACTCTCTTGCAGTAGGTCCTAAGAAATATAATATTGCTGAAACACAAAATAAGGACTTCAAAATAGAAATTATGAATATGTTTAAGGACCTTTTATAAATGCTTTAATGAGCTCGGAAAATACATGCAGAAATAAATGAAATAATAAAAAAATGAAGATACAATAGTAGAATTTAACAAAGAAAGGGATTACTAAAGTAAACCACAACTGAGGAAAAATTTTAGGATGTCAAACTAAATTTGCAGAGATAAGCATCACTAACAAATGATAAGACCTGGAAGAGATAATCAAAGATGTTGAAGAATGGGCAGAATATATAGCTAGCTCAGTCAAAAGAAAGGTTAAATCTAAATTCAGCCAAAACATTCAGAAATTCTCAGGCTGTATAAAAAGATTAAATCTCTAAATAGTAGGCATGGAGGAAGGCAGAAAAAACCAGGTCAAAGGCACACATATATTTTATATATTTTAAACAAAGCCATAAAAGACAAATTTCTTCAATTTAAAGAAGGAGACATCTATTAAGGCTCCCAAACATACAGAACACCAAATAGACAGGGCTAGAAAAGAAATTACCATTTAAGACATTGAAGAGAGAAATTAAAGAAGATATCATCTTTCATGTTTAGGATTACTATATTAGGATTAATATAGTTAAAGTGGCTATCCTACAAAAAGATATCTATAGATATAAAACAATCCTAATACAAATTTCAACAAAGTTCTTCACAGAAATTGAAAACACAATTGCCAACTTAATCTGGAAACAGAGAAAATATAGGATAACTTAATATAAAAATACAGCATAATTAAAATTATCATGAATAAAAAAGAATTTTTGAGGTTTTGCCACCCCAGATTTCAAATTTTACTAAAGAACTATAGTAATAAAAACAGAACAGTAGTGATATAAAAAAAGACATGATGATCAGTGGAATAAAATTAAAAACCTACATATAAGTCCACATACGTTTCACACCTAATTTTTGACAATCAAGTCAAAAAGCACACAGTGAAGAGTGGATCTTCAGGAAATGGTGATGGTCAAACTGGATGGAGGCATGTTGAGGAGTTCAAATACATGCACATATCTCATCCTGCACAAAATAATATAAGACAAGATGCACTAACCCTGATAAAAGAAAACATGGGGATTAGCACTGCCATTGTTAGCACAGGAAAGGACTTTCAGAACAGGACACTAAGACCAACAACTAATAAATGAGACCTCATGGAATAAGAAAAGCTTCTGTATTGCAAAGGATACCATCATCCAGACAAAGTGACAGGCTACATTTTGCAAAAATTTTTTTACCACAAAACCAACCCAGTTTAAATATGAGGTACATAATATACCATATAATCCTCAAATGATAAAACATAAATGCCTGGAATCATTTAATGGGATGTTTAGCACCTTTAGCCATCAGGAAAATACAAATTGAAACTACTTTGAGATTTCATTTGCAGCAGTTAGATTAGCCAAGATCAATAAAACAAAATGAAAGATCAGGCTGACAAGTGTGATCAGAAGGGAGAATATTTATTCAATGCTTGCGGGAGTGTAAACTTGTACACCCATTGAGGAAATCACTGTGGTAGTTCTGTAGAAAGCTAGGAACTGATCTGCCTCAAGATTCAACTATTCTACTTAAGGACTTAAGGCCACATCCCCAAAGGGCTCTATATATTACTACAGAGATTCTTTCTCATCTATGTTCATCATCTCTTTATTCATAGTAGAAATTAGAGACAGCCTAAATATCCATGAACTGATGTATGGAGAGTGAAATTATGATACATTCATACAGTGGAATATTATTAGGCAGTTAAGAAAACAAAACTATGAAATTCACAAGGTAAATGCTTAAAAATAGAAAAATGTATAGAGAGTAAGACCCAAAAAGAGATCTCAAAAGATAAATATTGTGTTTTGCTTTGTATATGGATGTAAGCTTTAAAGTCTTCATTATGTGTGTTACAATCTACCTAAGCACAGACATTAGTTATACATCATTGGATTTGGGAAAGGAATGATCTCCCAAGGAAGAGGAATTAGAACATATTGTCCTGGGGAAACAGACGAAAAACTAGAATAGGATGATTCTATGGAGAGCAGTCGGAGAGAAGGGTAAAGAAAGGAATGTGGAGAAGATAACTAGCACTAAAGGCCTTTAAAAAAATGTATATGCAAGGAATCTAAATGGAGTCATCAAATAACAGGGAGAAAATGCTCCAACTAGACATCTTAATCTTATGCCACAAAATGAAACCACTAATGCTAAAAATGGGTTACACTTAGTTGATTTGCTGATCAGAAAAGCCCAATGGAAAACCATAAAGATCACAGGCTATTGCCAAGGCTATTGGCTAGTCTTCTCAACAAATGATAAGGCTTGCTTAAGACAATATTTACGTATTTAATCAAATACAGAGAAGTCATATGACTAGAAGCTCCATGACTCTACTTATTAATATTTATAGTATTGAAAAGTACTCAGCATTATACCAGGGGTGAAAGCTAAACCTTAATATCACCCAGCTACAAAACTTGTAACCTACTACCTCCAAGTTATACTGGTATAGTAGTGGCATCAATATTATGAATGTAACCAATCACTTTCTGATTGCCTGACTCACTCCATGAGATGGAATCTATGCGTGATACCACTAAAGTAGCAAACAGCCTGAGACCAGATAGGTTATGAACCAAATGTAAAACCTAATATTATTAATCTGTTAAAGGAATACAGCAATAAAATGACTACTAATGGCATACTGCGATGTACTTCTGATATGGTGTCCCTAGTCCACTGATCTAGAACTGACTTAAACCTCTTCTCCCAGAGGACTAATTTTCATGGTATGAGAAGCTAACATATAAGCTTCCAAAGGAGGTACCCATCCAAAATTCTTATCTATGACTCCTATGACCCACAACAATGATTTTCATGGCATGAAAATCAGAAGGGTACAATAGTAGCGCATATATTTCTGCAGTAGCCAAAATCTCTCTAATTGGAAATTAAGATCCATTCAACAAGAATGAAATCATGCCTAGTACTGAAAACCTACCTAAGGACCCAAAGCTAATAAAGCTATGGATCTTAGAGGAAGGCCTACAACCACCAACTTATTATATATATTAGGTATATAATAATTATATTATCATAAAATCTCTAAGGGTATTAAGGATATTCTAATACTTGTTTTTAAAGCAATGTATAACTGTAGTCCTTATTATTCATTAATGAAACTTTTCCTGATCAAGACATTTTACAGAAAACCACAACCAATCACACTCCAGAGTTGCTGAACCCAGTTCCAACTGATATATCTACAGCACAATTCCTGCTCCGAAGGGTGAGGTGTCATTATGAAAGAGAGAGCTAGGAGAAGTATTAAAGCTAGAGAAGAACAGGAGCTTTGCTGTGAGAATTTGTCCCCTAGGAATGTCAGAGACTATACTCTTAAAGTCTCACTACATGACTGCCTATATAT
Source organism: Mastomys coucha (assembly GCF_008632895.1). NCBI lineage: Eukaryota > Metazoa > Chordata > Mammalia > Rodentia > Muridae > Mastomys > Mastomys coucha. The sequence continues at coordinate 103,017,534 of NW_022196903.1, forward strand.
GGCCTGAACAAGGCCAACAAAAGTAGACATACCAAAGTGGATGGGTGAAAGCCCAAGAGGTCTCAACCCTACAGTATAAATGACAAACAACCTGGGGATTCTGAGAGTAGGAGAAATAGTTCTCCAGGAATAACTTATCGGGTTATGTTTGAAATATGTGTATGTGCATATATGCATATTACAATAATTAATGAAGAAAAGGGCCATGAATTTAAAAAAGAAGCAGGAAGAGTATATGAAAGTATATGTTATAAGACTTACTACATTTGTGATAAAACACCATGACCAAAAGAAGGTTGAGGAATATAGATTTATTTGGCTTACATATACAGAATCATAGTCTGTTGAGAGAAGCCAAGGCAGGAGCTCAAATAGGCAAAATCCTAGAGACAGAGGCCATGAAGAAGTGCTGTTTACTGGTTAGCTCATCATAGCTTGCTCTGCCTGCTTTCTTATAGAATCCCAGCCCACCAACCAAGGGGTGATACCCTTCACAATGGGCTGGCCCTGCTCCACCAATCACTATTGAAGAAAATGTTCTATAGGCCTGCCTACCTTATGTTCTACAGGCCTAACTTATGGTGATAGTTTTTCAATGCTTCTCTCAAATTATTCAAGCATGTGTCAATTTGATAAAACTGGCCAGCACATAAGGAAGGGAAGAAAGGGACAAGAGAAATTATGTAATTATTGTATAATATCAAAATAATAGAGAGTAACAAATATAAAAAATGAAATTCTGTTAAAATCATATTATTATTTAACAAAAAGTAGCTCTTGCTCTGGGAAGAAGATTATTACAACAATGCATTTATTTACCTCTCTTTTTGAAGGAATATTTTATTTTAATTATGTGCTTATATGTCAGGGTGTGTGTGTGTGCATGAGTGTTTATGGGAGGCCTAAAGCACTGAATCCCTGGAGCTAGAGTCACTAGTGTTTATAAACTGCTGGAATGGGTTCTGTGAGTTAAACATGATTCTTCTGCAATAGAGGTATATTCTTAACTACTGAGCCACTTCTCTATCCCATGTATATAGGAGCATTTCACTGTGCTTGATAATGTTTGCTTTCCTTCTTACTTCAGATGTTCTTTTTTATAAGGATTTTCTTTTGCCCAGCCCATTAGTGATTCTTTGTAATACTCTTCAATTATTTTCCCCTATATGTTTTACATTATCTGTGCCTCTACTTGCATGATTCTATCTATTCTCCTAAGATTGTACTGGTGATGGAATTTTATTTTATTTTTTTTGTTTGTTGGTTTTTGTTTGTTTGTTTGTTTTGTTTTGTATTTTCAAGACAGGGTTCTCTGTTTAGCCCCGGCTTCCTGGAACTCACTTTGTAGAAAAGGCTGGCCTTGAACTCAGAAATCTGCCTGCCTCTGCCTCTCAAGTGCTGGGATTAAAAACATGTGCCACCACTGCCTGGTTGGTGATGGTGTCCTAACAAGATGAGCAATTTGTGGTCTTTCCTCAGAGCTCTTGGGCCTTCGTTAATTCCTTGTTAATTTCCTTGTGACTATGAAGTCTAGTGTGTTTGGCCTTGAGGAGAAAGCTATTTTCTTACCCTTACTTTATCCATATAATGAAGTATTATAAGCTCATGTGATGTGCATCATGCTCATTTCTTGAATACTTCATCTAATTTTTTGCATTTGGTCTTATATTTGATTCACTAATAATATGAGTACTGTATCATTTGGGGCATGCCAAGTCATTCTGTCTTCCAACTCTGTAGATTATCAAAAGAAAGACATAGCCTATTCTTTGAAGGTCAGGTGAGGCTTTCTTGACACTGAGTTTACTCTATGCCTTTGGTTGATAGAAGAATTGCAAGCAAGCACACTTCAAATGCTGTGTCATCAGGAAAACAAAGATGCCTTTGTCTGCTCTAGTGCCTCTGTGGAATATACATATGCCACTTCTGTTTTTTTTTTCTTAACCAAAATAAATTGTATATCATTCAGTAGAGTGGGAATGTATGATCCCAACTGGGAAGATCATGATAAGTAGGAACTAACTCCCTTGCAAAAATATTGTCTAAAAGGATTTTAACTATATATTATTAAGTATACTTGATCATTTGTGTTTGCTTTATCTCAAATACTCAACTATAATATAAAATTATTTATAATAGAAGAAAAATGAGGAGTTAGCCCTCTAAACTGGACAGAAAATAAAAGCATAAAAAGATTGCCAGCCAAATCCATCATTTCTGATAACCTTGGCCACAGTGTTTAGGTGATATCAGTGATTAAATACAGCCACCTTCACATTCTTACATATTTGTGGGCTGATTATCCTTGTTCTCAGTTTCTTATTTTTCCAACTCTAGAGACTGGGATGCTAAATGAATTACCTTCACGCCTAATGACTTTCCAGTCTGGTGCTTTTTTCCAGTCTGCTCCCTCCTTCGATTCCTGTTCTACTTCAGATCTGTTCAAATATATGAACACTTGAGCAAAAATTCCTGTAGTTCAGGTTCAGGGAAATATAAAGTGATTAAGCACTATCACTCTTTGTCCTTCCCTCTTTGATCTGTGTTATTCTCATTAACTTCAATTTAATAACAGTGTCTCTTGTTATTGAATACATTTGGAATTCATTTGCTGAGTTAGTTTCTTATTTTCCCTTTTGTGGAGTTTCCAAAATACCTTGTTTGAATATATCGACTTTTCAGTACCATGCTGCCTACTCTCTCCCACCCTCATCCCATTTCTGTTTCTCCTGGAGTTTCTTTCTCTCTGAGTTTGGTTGTTACATATTTGAAACAAAGAATCATTTTTTGTACTCTTTCTTCTCTTTATCTCTATTCTCTCCTTTCCTCTATACCTTCCTTCTTAATGTATGCTACATTTATATACACAAAATAGTAGTTCTTCCATTAGCATACATATATACCATAAAGAGAGAGAGAGAAAGAGAGAAAGACAGAGACAGAGACAGAGAGACAGTGATGGAGACAAAGACAGAGAAAGACACACACAGAGAGATACAGAGACAGACAGAGACAGAGAGACACACAGAGAGAGAGAGAAAGAGAGAGAGAGGGGGAGAGAGAGAGAACTGGTAGCTCAAAGGGATTTGATGCTTTATGTGGTGATTTCAGATATCCTCACATCTCTGAATCTACTCAGCAGGGAGATATTGTTAACTCCATTATCTGTACACACTGACTTTTATTTATTTTTTTTATTTTAGATATTTTCTTTATTTACATGCGAATTTCTCCATTCCCAGTTTCC
>NW_022196903.1:103021447-103049261 GCF_008632895.1 Mastomys coucha
TCTTCCTGTATTCCAGACTTCTGCACTAATAACCATTTATCAGAGAGTGCATACCGTATTTGACTTTTAATGTAGTTGAAATACTGTATCTCTGTAAGAGGTCCAAGGAACTTACATGTTTGTTTTTATTAGGGATATTGGATACTAGCATTGTTTTTAGTGGGTAGAAGTTGTCATAGAAGCCTATAATATTCTTTTTAATTGTGATTCTGTAGTCATCAATACCATGGCAAATGTAGCTTCCTTGCCCTGTACAGTTGTAAGGAGCATAAATCATGGTCTTACACATGGTTTCTGGCAACAGCACAGATCATAGACATTGACATGGTCTCCAGTGTTTGGCAGGGGTACAGAGGTGGGGAAGGGCTGTTATCTTTTGGAGGCTAGTCCCTGGGAGTTTGACCATACTCCAGTGGTCAACAAGTACGGACAGCAAATTGGACCTTTTTCTTTTTCTTTCCTTTCCTTTCCTTTTATTTTCTTTTTGCTTCTCTCCTCCTCTTCTCTCTCTTCTCTCTCTCTCTTCTCTCTCTCTCTTTCTTTCTTTCTATTTTTCATGGAGTGGAGATCACAAGGGTGATAGGGTGGACATGAGAGGACTGGGAAGTGAATGTGCTCTTGATTCATAGTAAGAAATTCCCAAATAATTAAAGAAAAATAAATTGAAGAAGAGTAATCTACCATTAGATTGGTCTCTTTAAATTGTAAACTGTACTCTACCTTATATTATTCTACTCAAGGCCCCTAAAACACAAAATGGGCAACAGTCATCCTTCAAAGCCATCCTCACTGATTGTTAGTTGTCCAATCTTCTTTTGTCCTCCAAACTCTTTATGTGCTAGTCTCAGGATTTGTGTGGAATTGCTTACCTCAATCAGAGAATCTCTGTTATTATCTCAGATGTCAGATTAGTGTATTCTCTGTCCTGAAATGAAGTCATCGCTTTATCTTTTCTGTAGATAAATATTCACAGAACACCTAATGTCTGTCAGATACTCCATCAGCTATTCTAGTTCTATGATCAATTCCTGGCTCAATTCCTACCTGCATGGAATTTCCAATTTGAAGACAAGAAGACTAGAGATAAGCATGTAAAATACAGAGCCAAACATTCTTATCCATGTAATAATCTTAGTTCCCAGATAGTAGGAAGGGGGATTCCCTCCCCCTAGCCTAGAAGAATAGCCACAGACAAGAGTGGATTCTCCTTCCACCTGAGGGGAATACTCTTATCAACCTCCCTCTGCTTTTCTTTTATCTATAGTTACACAGTGAGTTCCAGACAAGCATGGGCTTCATGAAGTCCTGTCTGAAAAATGTTACCCTCCTGGTTTGAGGCCTGCCTTTCATAACCACACCTCTCTGCCCATCTCCTGCTATTTGCCATGCCTCCAACCTGGTTCCAGTTACATTCAGAAGTTCCACCTCCGTAGAGCAAAAAAAGGAAGTCGCTGATTGGCTGGCATGCTGATGTACTTGGGGGGAGTGGTTTTGTCTCAGGTATTATACCTGTTGGGGGAACAAAGGATGGGCATTAAAGTGAAGATGACTAAGTGGCCACAGCTCGTGTTGTCTAATTTTTTATCTTCCCACGTGGGTAATGTATGGTATGGCTAGCCTACCTCCTCCTATCTCTTTTTATCTCCTCTTATCTCTTTCTAACTCCATATTCCAGGTAACCCACCGTTTTAATGTTGCTGCTGGACAGCAAGAGAAAAAATATATAAGGAAGATTAATAAAGTCAAAATGTTAAGCATGATGGCACATACTGTAATTTCACCATTCAGAGGAAAGTTGATGCAGAAGATTGGTGAGTTTGAGATGAGCCTGGGTGATATGGAGAGGCTTTGTCTCACCAATCAAAATGGAACAAAGCAAGCACACAAAGGAGAAGAAGGTATTCGTAGCAAGTGAAGCCTTTTGGATCACATGCCTCCTGCTGTCCAAAGGAATGGCAAGTATACACTTCTAGGTTATATCTGGCTTCAAGGAAAGAATGTTTTCTGAAGCTACTTTGAAGAAACATAGATACACAGAGAAGCCATCTAGAAAGAGGCTGGGTAATGGATGATAAAGAAGGAGCTACATGAAGACCAACAGATTAAAGGAGGATGTTTCAAGGAAGCAAAAGACTTGTATGAGACTAGAAGTTAAATCCTTTTGTTTTGGCCAGAAAGAGGCCACATTGCTTTTAGTAGTGCTGGGCAATTTGAGTGCATGTTGGCTGCATTAGTCTTTGTGTGGAGGGGTTTATATGAACATTGAGATACATGCATGGAAGCTCAGTGATATCAAAATTCTGTAATCACTAAATTAGCTGATCATAGGAGACCAAAACTTATCACTTGCTCTATTTTTATTGTTTAAAAAATCTATTTCATCATTTATTAAAAGAAAATTGCTTGGCAAGGAACCATGACAGAGAATTGTTTTATCTACCTATATAGTAGCTGCTGTTTCTAGCCCAAAGCCACAGATTTTTGTTTCTGTGGCCTTAAGAAAATTTCATAATTTAATAGTGAGATGTTGAAAATCTTTCAGTTTCCTCTTATAATAAATCTCAACTACCCATTAAACTCACAGCCAAGGAGTATTAATCAGTTGCCAATAAACAAGTTCTGTGCAGGAGTTCACATATGTTTCTCCTAGAGATAGCATATGCTTGCATGAAACTGCAGTGCTGTGCTCACTAGAGAAAATATTTTTTTATAAAGAGTTTCATTATGCTATTTGTTGAATTTTTCATGGTTGAGCCTCAGTTAAAGTGTAAAAAATGTACTTGGTTCCTGGAAAGAAAAGAACTGGTTACTCATTTTAGTTTTTGTGGAATATACAAGTTGGTGATTATTCAAATGGATGCTAATGTCTTCCCTTTAGGTAAAGCTGGGAGAAATACTAGTGAACCAGAGTTTCTTTTCTGTCTCCTTGATCAAAGTCACATTGTATCTTTACTTTGAACTAAGTGAACACCCCTAACCATTCTAATAGTGGAAAGTCACAATATTGTTGAATTTTCCTTATGATATTGCTATAGGAAAATGTAGGACTGAGAGAGCGCATGCAGTGCTTTCAGCACTGTGGTTGGTATATTGGTAGCATCCAGTGAGTGAAGCTACTCACTGTTATTATAACAACTCACTGTTGTTATTGTTAGTTTTTCAATTCACACTCAAATTTTACATATTAGGACTGAGAGAGGCTTAATTGCTTCTCTGAGTTTTCATAGTCCAATGAGTGTCAGATTCATTTTTGTTTTCCAAACACCTTTTGCAGGCCTGTGTTCATTTCAGGGAACAATGTTGCTCTCACTGAAAGCAAGCTGTAATAAAAGAGGAACTATGGGTGAGTTTGCACTGTTGTGGACCCAAGGTTGGCATAGTACTGTGAATATGAAACAGTACAGATTATTGAAAAATATGCTGAGGGTTTTGTAGCCCCTTAGGACGAACAACAACATGAACTAACTAGTACCCTCGGAGCTCCCAGGGTCTCAACCACCAACCAAGGACTGCACATAGAGGGGTCTGAGTGTTCAAGCAGCATGTGTATGGTAGAGGATTGCAAAATCGATCATCAATAGGAGGAGAGGACCTCGGCCCTGTGAAGGTTCTGTGCCCCAGTGTAGGGGAATGCCAGGGCCAGAAAGTGGGAGAGGGCGGGGTGGCAGGCATGGGGAGCGGGGAGGCAACAGGGGTTTGTTTTTGTTTGTTTTTTTGTTTTTTGGAGGGGAAACTGGGAATGGAGAAATTCGCATGTAAATAAAGAAAATATCTAAAATTAAAAAAAAGAAAAAAGAAAAAAGAAAAAAGAAAAATATGATCACTCAAACTAGAAAGATGACTCAGTGACTAAGGGTGCTTTCTTCTCTTTCAGAGAACCAGAATTGAGATACCAGCACCAATGCTGGGTAGCTGACAATGACAAAGCCACGGCTCCAGGAAAACCATTGCCCTGTTGGGACCTCCTTCAATACCTATACTCATGTGGACATACCAATACATAGACACAGAAGTAGGAGTCGTTACTAATAAGATAATTGAATCTTATAAACAATTTTACAGTCAGAAAACTATGGTTTATCCAAAAAGGATCACAGAGAATGATCACACATAATAATAATTTTTAAATTGATTGACTCCATCTTTCTAAAAATTTGTTTCTTTTTATATGTTCATTGAACATTGTACTGTGTTACATTGGGGATACTGCAACCTAATATATATTGTGTGTTGTATATTGAGCCCATTTCTTTCAAAGATGAAGCTTTCTACTTGCAGCTTCTCAGCACATTCCACACAGCATAGAATTATTCTTTAGCTGCAGAAGAGGGTATTTGTTAATTCCACACACTCACTTGTAATTATTGGATTCTGTTGTGAATTACCACACCCGTGTTAATGGAACTGGCTGCCCCAAATGTTAATAATTTTCTCCTAAATAGGGTCTGTGGCAATTTCTGCTGACATACTAGCTGAACCTCTTAATTGTGTATTTGGCAAAGCAGAAGGAGTAGCCATCATTGGTAAGTGAAAATCCATGACATCTAGGGAAATTGTACCTGTTATGTGAATATTACGTATTCAAATGAAATAACTGCTCAAAGAGATAGGTATTGTTGCCTAGTGGGAGGATTAATAGTTACAGTGAACCTTCTTTTGAGGTTCAATTTAATTCTGCAGCATGTATTAGCTGATGAAATTAATTTCAATTTAATTACTATGTGTGACTGTTAATGCTCTCAGTCATGATGAATAGTTAATTTTGCAGAGCCGTCCAGTGCTGCTGCTGTATTCATGCTTTTCTACGGATTAGGAATATGTGAAGAAGAAAGCAGTACCTAGTGGAAGGGTGGCAGATTCCTGTGATTCAAGGAAAAGGCCTGCCTTGGTAGAAGGGTTAGTGATATGGGTAGTGACTATGCTGTTAGCATGTTCTGTGTATTTAGAAACCCTAGGAACATAGAGGTAAAACAGTTGGCTGTGAGTAGTTGTTTTCAGAATGAAATTGATGCATGTGAAAATCGATTTGTAAATGGTAAACTGCTGACTGAAATAAAAAGATATCTGGAGGAAAGCCTTTGCGTATTCACTTCATGACACATTTAGTTAAAGAGTGCTGTTGGGAGTAACCAGGTACAAGAAAGACACCTGTAAACATTTTCTTCTCGTGAGTATAGACAATATAGATTTTTTGAGATTAAGTACAGATCAAGATCCTTTCCTCTGCAAATTTTAACACCAATGAAAATTCCCTATACTGTGCTTTATTACCAGTGGTCAGGATTTGGTTTCTTGTCCTTTTTATGAAAACAGCTGAAAAGAAGGCATCACTCTCAATTTGCAAAAGAAGCAAGATGATCTTTAGGAGTGAGGCCACAGTACAAATTATAGAGGGATGCACTTTCAAGATTAACAGTGGGACACAGGAGCAATGGTCTTCAAAGAATCAGTTAGTGATAGCACTTCCTTTAATAGGGTTCAAGAAAAGGAGGAGCTGGCTCTCTATTTGACTGGTAGATTAGGTCATATACTTATTTTTTCTGAGTACTCATGTCTTTTCCCATAATTAATGTCATTTATGCATATGCATGTCCAATTATCCAGATAGTACATAGGGGATTCTCCATGAACAGCAAATTGAGGTTTATTGTTCTTGTACCCCAAACCAGTTCAAATCTGATCAGTCTGTCTCTTCTTTTTACTAAAATATACTGTAAATATACTTGAATAAACCTATCGAAATAGGTTATTACTTGGGACAGGAAAATTGATATTATTAGATGGGAGCCTGTATAGCCTGATGCATGGAAGTTTGTGGAGGTTCTGAGGTTGCTAGGAGAACTGTTACAGAGGAGTATGACTGTACATAGTACATTTAAATGAAAGAAATGATATCCATTCTTGTAAAAGGCAATGTGTATATAACCCAAATAAACAGCATCCAAGGATAAACTATCTCCTAGGCTTCTGTGCTTCAATTATTTGATAGAGTTGCCCAGCAGCATGTGTAAGGCCCCGAGTTGCATTCTCACTATTACCAAAGTAGAGAATTGTTTAACATGAAAGATGGTCAAATCTTCTGTATGTCAGCTCAGATCAAGCAGTAACTAATGCTACAATATATCTATAGAGTCTCATAATATGATTAGTTTATGCGGACTCTATAACAAACCAAGCTGCTACAACAACTCTGGAAATCAATCTGGTGGTTCCTCAGAAAATTGGAACTACTTTTTCCTGAACACCCAGCTATACCACTTCTGGGAATATACCCAAAGCATGCTCTACCATACCACAAGGACACATGCTCCATTATGTTCATAGTAACCATATTTATAATAGCCAGAAGCTGGAAACAACCAGATGTCCCTCAAACAAAGAATGGCCTACCAGGACTCAGTCGGGATAACATTAACAGAAATGCCCAACAGTTGGAAGATGAAACCTGATGGAACCTGAAGAGACTATCTCCAATAGATAAACATGGTCCCCAGTTGAGATGGGGCCACCCAACCATCTTCAAAATTTTTAACCCAGAATTGTCCCTGTCTAAAAGTAACACAGGACCAAAAATGGAGGAGAGACTGAATGAAAAGCCACCCTGTGACCCACCCAAGTTGGGATCCATCCCATGCCTGCATACCAAACTCAGAAACTATTATAGATGCGATATTATGCTTTCAGACAGGAGCCAGGCATGGCTATCCCCTGAGAGGCTCTTCCAGTAACTGACTGAAACAAATGCAGATACTTACAGGAAAAGAACTGAAGGAGCTGAGGGAAATTGCGGATTATAACCCCATAGGAAGAACAAAATGTCAACTAGCCTGGAAACCCCAGAGCTCCCAGAGACTACACACACACACACACACACACACACACACACACACACACACACACACAAGAAACAAAAAAAGAAAGAAAGAAACAAACAAACAAACAAAAAACAAGGAACATTCATGGGCTGCTCTGGGAGCCTGGGCACATGAGTAGCAGAGGACCACCTTGTCTGGTCTCAGAGGGTGAGGATGTGCTTAATCCTATGGAAACTTGATGCCCCAGGGAACAGGGATACTGGTGGGGGTGAGTAGGCAAGTGGAGGAGCACCCTCTTTCAGTGGTGGCAAGATAGAGGAGATGGGCTAAAAAACTTGGGGAGGGGGTACCGGAAAGGAGGGCAACTTTTGGAATGATGATGATGATGATGATAATAATAATAATAATAGTAATAATAATGATAATAATAATAATAATAGTAGTAATAAAGACAAACTGCTGAGAATTCACATTCAATGCAAATAGACTTCTTGCATCTGAGACTGAGATCTTTAATTGAGGCCATTGCATTTCAGAGACTTTTGTGTCTCTTGCATTTGGCAGTGTATGTAACATAAACACTAATCCATAGAAATGTCTCCAAAAATAGTAGCTCTATTTTAATGAGATTCATTGTAATGGCACGAGTCTTTTAAATAGAATGAATGAAGTCAACAAATTATCTCCATATAAAAAGGTTTTGGAAACAGACCTGGAATTATTTCATGTTCAGATGCTCATGGCCTTTCCTTCTGCTCAGTTCCTTCATGCAGACTTTCCTGTGGGTGAGCAAAATAACGATGTTGGACTGTCCAGGCCAACCCTTATGATGTTGTTGGTCCAGTAAAGATAGTGACAACTCTATTTCTCCTTTGTTTGTTCAATTCATCCTTGCAATGTCTAGGAAATAAGTGTCCAGGGAGGAGAGACAGACATGAGGCACAATGGCTGAAGCTGACCTCAAGTTAATGGGATTTGGGCTCTCTGAAAGAGAACACATTGCCAGGGGAGAGGTGCAAGCTGTACGCAGCAGCGAGGCCATCTGGTTTATTTCACATGTTCTTCAGTTCTCATTTTGTCAACAGAGGAAGAATGCTCAGCAATTCCTCACACAATTCCTAACAAAGGTCAACTTAGACAGTGGTTAATGCTTGCATGCTTTTCGTACATGTCTAGCATGGAGGGCAATTGGCAGGTAAATATTGACAGGCAAAAATATTTGTAAGAAAGAATAATGAATCCATGTACTCATTTAGAAAATATTTGTTGATCTTGTCCTCTACACTGAATATAGTTTAAAAGATAACTGTAGGCAGGGCAGGGAAAATAAACCAAATTCACTCGCAAGTTTATTGAATCACATCATTTGTTTTATTAGTTCACAATGCTGAACTTAGAATATATGAACAATCCATATAGTGCATAGATACAGCTCTCTGCAGTTATTGCGGAAATTGAGGCTCAAGGATATTAAATAACTTGTTCTGTGATATATAGCAGGTTGAAGATAGAGGTAGAATTTGAACTCAGCATCTATGATGATGAAAATCATGTCCAAACTTCTACAAGAGCTGAAATATAATGAAGCATTGTCATAAAGCACAGAGTAGATTCTATGTGGTTAAAAAAAAAAGGTATGTAGAATCATGTTTCATAGGATTCTTTGGAAGTATAATAATTCTTCAGGAGCTAGTATCTTTTTGCCTCTTAGAGAGCTTTGTAATGATTGTGTGACAACACATTCTTTTAAATATAATTGTTCGCTAAAAGTTATGAATGACATTCTGTTTATTAATAAGTGTTTCACAGTTAGGAAGAAGATGGTTCAAGTGGGATAATGTACAGCAGGCAACCAACACAGCATCTGATACATGGCAGGTGCCAGTCAAAATTGGTCTCCTTCCCTATATTCATCTTTTCTTTTCCCATAGACTTTGCTTTTCATCTGCTACTTTATGAGCCATGCCCCCCTATTGTAGGAGAATAATTGTGTCTTGTAATTATTTGAAATTATCTCAACACATCCATCTTCCTTTATATTTCATTCCATCTGTTCAGTTTTTATTCTAGATGCTGATCTAGTCAGACAAAGTTGCTATTCCCCTTCTCAACACCTCATGATTTGAATACAATTTGGTTATATTTTTCTCTTGAATGGAAGTTGGTATCAATGAAGTATTTCCCCAAATCCCAAAGTCCAGACTTATATCCTTTAAATGTCAAAATAACCTGGATGAAGAGGAATAGGTTTATTTTGATTACTAAAGGTAATTAATAAAACCCAGTCTTTGTTCCTGATTTTCTGACCTAGTCATTACCTACCCAAAGCTCAGGTTACCTCATTTTCTGCTGTCTGTGCTGTGAGGGGAAATAGTCTACATCATAGTTAAGTTGAATGTAGTTTACATGGCCATCCCACATCTCAGTTTCTTCCAGCCCGCCTTAACCCTTGGGCATCATTTGAGAAGTTGTCTAAGCAAATGATAAACTTTACTACCCGCAACTGGTTCAGATGGATTCTCAAGGCTTGAATGAAAGCCTCTTTCCTTTGTGAGCATTTTAGAAATCTTTCTCTTTCTCCCCTCCTTTGCTTTTCTGCAGATAAAATGCAGGCTGAGCTTGTCAAGAGCAATAGGCAGCTGCTTCAAAAGCCAAGGCCCCCTGGGCCTTTGAGAACCTGAGCTTTGCAGACTAGTATCTCCCATTGTCTTATGAATTCTGATAAGGCCTTTCAATCAGAGAAAACTTGAAACCAAGTTCCTCTTAGGCTTTTAAAACTTTTAAAGAACTCTTTTTTTTCTAAAACTCCTTTTAGATTTTGACACACTCTATTTCACAAGCCTTTACACTTTGTTGCCAAACAGGGATGCTTAGATAGCACACATAGGTATTCACCTCCAGGTAAACTGAGGCTGAATGTTCAGAGTTCTCTTTTCTTTCATTCATATTTTGTGAATATTTTTCCTTGAAACACAACACTGTTTTTCTTACCTCTTGCTAGGAACCCCCTCTGTGTTGATTTGAGGAGCTTTTGAATAATAAACTACAGTAAACACCACTAACCAAATCCAAGACGAGGCACATGCATCCATAGAAAAGTTAAGAGACTCAGGTGCAATCTTTCAGTCCATGGAGGAATTGTTAAAAACAATATATATTTAATTCTATCCCTCTTTATAGTTCCTTTTGTAACTCATCAAAATATGGCAATGAGTGGGTGAGCTTTTCCTTTCTTTCCAATTTAATCTAAATATCACTGCGAATGACTAAACGTCAAGGCAATTCAGAATGAGATCTATGAATGGACCTTTGTGGCTTAGGAAATAATCATCACATGAGTTATCTGGATGATTTCTGTCTTCCTCTTGGCCTCCATTGTTTTGTATAATTATCAAGGACCTCATAGGAAGACATGTAATAAACCCAGAGACCCAGAAAAATGCATGAGGAATTTCAATGAGCTTATGTGGGAGACCACAGGAACCTGTGACACTGTCACTGGAATTGAAGGCAAAGAAACCTCTCCAGATGCCCATTGTTCCACCATTCCATTCCTAATGACATCTAAGTGGGAGAGAACATACCTCATCTTTGAGGTTGGTTCACTACCATTGTGAATGGGCCTCAACAGCAGACAATGATCACTGAAGAGTAGGGGATGGGACTGCAAATAAGTATACTGAGTATTGGTGAACCTATGATGATGGTGAAGGCTGGTAATCTCAATCTTTAGGAGATTGAGGCAGGAAGATGAGGAGTTTAGTGCCAGGTTCAATTATATAGTGAGTTCAAAGCTAGCCTAGTCTACATGAAACCTATTCTAAAACATTCTCAAAAATAAAGAACAGGTGACGATGTGAATATTTGGGTATGGATCTAGGAGGTAGTGAGAATATGGTTATAATTTAACACTGCATACCTAGTTTGTATTATTTTCTCTCAAATATATCTGCTTACTAAAGGTGGCTATTAAGTAATATATAAAAAGCCGGGCGTGGTGGCGCACGCCTTTAATCCCAGCACTTGGGAGGCAGAGGCAGGTGGATTTCTGAGTTCGAGGCCAGCCTGGTCTACAGAGTGAGCTCCAGGACAGCCAGGGCTATACAGAGAAACCCTGTCTTGAAAAACCAAAAAAAAAAAAAAAAAAAGTAATATATAAAAAAGTCCGTGTAGTAGTTTATAGTTGTAATGCAGGTGCTGAGGAGACTGGGGCCAGGAGATTTCCACAAATTCAAGGCTAGCCTGATCTACATAATGATTCCAGGCCAGTTTAGACTATTTAAATAAGAAATAAACAGGGATTACAAAAGCAAGAATTATTAAGAGGCACTTGAGTGATGTTGATGATTATTTATCAAAAATGTATCATGGGGGCCAGTAAAATTCTTGAGTAAAGGTGCTTCCCATCAAGCCTGAGGATGAGTTTGATCCCAAAGACTCACATGGTAGAAGAAGAGAACTGTCTCTGACTCCCATAAATGTCCTGTGGCATCCACACAAAATACACACAGAGTACAAATACATGCACTCACACACACAAACATGCATACATACACACACATACACACACAGAGCCGTACGTACACAAATAAAAACAAGTGAATAATCAATGAATATCATAATGGATGATTAAACTTTGTATGAACTCTCATTCTGAGTAAAGTAATGAACTTTGATCATCAAGAAAATATCACGTAATTCTATTTACTTAAAATAAGTTTTTAAATGTTAACAAATTCAAATAAACTGAAATTATGTATCTTTTCTCATCATAATGCAATAAAACTTAAATCAATTAAAAAAAGAAGTATAAACCAAATAAATGCTTTCCCCTCCCCCCAAAAAATATCACTTTCAGCTAAGGAAGAGTTGGTGGATTGAAGGAAGTGAGGATTTTTTCTTTGTTTGTATATTTGCTTGTTTGTTTTCTTGACCACAGAACAGAGAAAAGAAAACAAGATAACATTAGACTTTCAAAGGTCATGGGATACTAACTAGACCCCATTTTGTCTACTTGGTTCATCTCAGCCTGTGAGTTCCAAGCCTCAGTCCCATGGGATTGAAAAAAAAGTTAGAGAAAAGTCTTATCTTTCAACACAGAATTTGGAAAAAGAAGAAAAACAGTTTGGTTGTTTAGCTTAGGAAATATAGAAATAATTAATAATAAAATATATTTTCTATAAGAGGAACACAATCTTATATACATATGTATAGTTTAACACTTGAATATATAAGAAGTATAAATTCATTAACAGTAGTGCGATTTGGCTATATCTTTTAAGATTCATTCCAATTATTTATCTCAGTATATATTTGTGTGTATCTGTGAAACTATATGCAAAGTGTGTTCTGGTTCCAATAGACCATCACTTCCCTATATCTGTAGTGGCAGGTCTTTGTGAGATACTTGATGAAGGTTCTGGGAATATAACATGGGCCTTCTGCAAGATCAGAAAGGATACTGAACCAGCTCCTCAACCTCCATGGGATTTTTTCTTAACATAATCATGAAGACTATTTCAGCTTCTTTCAAGGAACAAGGTATATTGATATTGAGCCTTCTTATTTAAAAAGCCCCAGATAGGGTATTTTTTCTGGAACAGGACAAAAGTTTAGAAAAATGTCTTTTTCTACATCGAAAATACCAGTAGAGTGTTTACAAAAGGAAAATGGCTGGCATTATGCATTTAATGAAGTTGAGTGGCCAATAGTTTATAACCCTGGAAATATTTAATTTGGGAAGTTTTATGTTGAGATAATAAACTACTTAAATTGCTCTCATCAAAGCATGCAGAGTAAGAGGGTTATATGTTGTAGAAAATTACATTACTACTCTTGTACTAAAGTCATATGTGTAGATTGATGCACATCAGATAGTGAAGTGACAGGTACTTTATATGTTTACCTTGTTTGAACTAATTGCCTACTTGGAGTCACGGAGTCTCCATTTTAAATTGATGACTGTGAGGCATGAAATGCAAACATGTATCTGCTGAGAAATTAGAAAAAGAAACTCTAGCTCCATTCCTTACAGCCTCCCAGCACACAGCCTTCCACAGTTGTCTGCTGTGGCTGCAGTGGATAGTAGATGATGATCCTTACGTCTAACACTGTCCACACATGTTTCTTCCCCCCTTTCCTATTTTTAAAATTAAGTTCCAGTCACGTTTCCCACATGTACGTAAGTACCAACGACTCTTACCCCTCACACACTGCTATCTCCCAGCTTTCCTTATCTTCCTTACCTCTCCTACAATTTCTTTTCTTACATTCACGTTTGTTAGTTTTAGTTTGTGGCCTACCAATTTCCCCCATGGAAGTCTATATAACATGGTTTTGGAGGAATCTGCCAGATCTGGTGGGCCCAGCAGTGGTTGTACAATGGGAGGCAATTACTCTCTCTTTCCCATTATCTTTTTAGAGCCAATATTTATTAAGTAAGGGACAGAACCTCAAAAGTGATTAGTTACAGGACCAGTCCTATTTGACTAGGTCTCCTGCAGATCACTTGCAAATTAATGACTGCAGTGCTTATGTAGTCTGGAGCAGTGGCTCTCAACTTTTCTAGTGCTGCAACACTTTAACATAGTTCCTCATGTTATGGTGCCCCTCAACCATAAGATTATTTTTGTTGCCGCTTCATAACTACAATTTTGCTACTACTGTGAATCATCAAAGTAAATATCTTATATGCAACCCCTGTAAAAAAAAAAAAACAAATAAGTTATTTGACACCCTACACAATACTCACACCAAGGGGCCACAAGCCACAGGTTGAGAGCCACTGTTCTAGAGAATGAAGTTTAGAAGCTATTCCTTCACTGATTTCCAGCTTTTACATACTCCCCGACTCCTAAAGTATTACTGAAACAGGAGCATTACCCTTTGTTATGCTCTCAGAGAAGGTTCCTCATTCAAGGCTGGAACTGGAAAGTTTAGCACACACCATGAACTTGCCAAGCCTAAACTATTTATAGTGTTCCCCCAAGGTGTTTAGTTAATTAGTTTACATACTTTATATGAAGCTAGCAAACAAAATAATCAATGAAAAGGAAATAATTTTATTTTTAATTATAGTATTAGAAAATACTGTAATTTTATCTTATTTTCAAATAAACACTTCATATCCAAATGGGATAAAAGAAGACAGAACAAAGAGAAAAAGAAAAAGAAGGTTGTTGGACCTGCAATGAAGGTTGCTGACTGTACACTGTACTCTGCAGTGGCTCATGGCACAAGTTGCTTTAGCTAGAGGGCAGTCTTCATTTCCTTACTGCCTACCAATGTGAAGTATCCACATTTAACTAATAAAACCTGGCTCTGGCATCACGTTTTGGTTCTCTGTGCTAGTCTGTGTGGCTTCTGGCACATTCCTTCAGATAAGGTCTGCATGACTTATGAGATGCAGGATTAATTTTGGGAAGTGATGAAACATAGCTTCCTTTTGGCAATCCTCTGCTTCACGATTTCTGCTTTCTTTGCCACTGGACTTTATATAGATTTTTTTTCCCTTTTGGTTCCTAACAGTTTCATGGAATTTATAGGAAGACAACATCATCCATTCTCTCACATCAAAACATTGTTAATGTAACATGAAAAGGGAAATGCATGTTAATTTATTCCTTGAGCTGGAATATTTTCAGTTAGTGAACTTCCTGTCTGGACAATGAACTCTGGCCTAGCTGGCATCTGAGGACTCTGCAGAGGCTTGCATGTTGAAATAGAAAGAAGAAATAGCCTCTATAGAAAGAAAAGCACAATCTTTTATCATAATGCATCTCCTCCAGTTTTCACAAGGTTTTTCTTTTATTTCCAAATGATTTTAACTTTTATTTGATAGATGCACTCTCTCTAAGTTAAATCCCTAAGTATTTGGGTTTAAAATTATGCTATTATATTTTCTTTGTCCCACTACCATCAAAAAACTTTATCCAGAATAATGTTTTGTAGCACTCACTTCCTAGAGTCTGTCCCATCCTAACATCCAGCTAGATGAGAAACTCTTCTACCAGGAATCTAAAAAGAGCAAGGACAACACATGTGTTAGAAGATAATTTGTACTTTGTAATAAATTAGACTTCTAGATTCTGAAGGAAAATAATGGAAGTGACCTTCTACTGTGAATCAAGCCTATACCTGACATTCATTACAAGGGGTCAATGCTAATAACTGTGCCTAGATAAAACTGTTTATTATTGTCTTCCTCCCTGTTTTGATCACTTTACTTATTTTTGTGATCAAATACCTGACAAGAAGCAACATAAGGGAGGGATGGAGGATTCTGTTTTGTTTACTCTTTGAGAGGGTACAGTTCATCATGGTGAGAGAAGAGGAAGGCAGATGGTCATATTGCATCCACAGTCAAAAGGCAGACACTGTTCAAATGTTGGTGCTGAACTTCCTTCCCACACTTTAATCAATCCAGCATCTCAGCCTATTGAATGGTGCCACCCATGTTTAGAAAGCTCCTCACAGACCTGCTTTCAGTTCTGCATCCTAGAAGATTCTGGATCCTTTAATAGCTGACACATGTCACACTGGCTACTTACCCCAGAGTAAAAAAAAGACAAGGGTGACTAGTATCTCGGGAGAAATCTATTCCACTAAGGAGCTCTTTAGAGAAGCATAAGGCTTAACTTGTCTTATTCTCTCTCTCTCTCTCTCTCTCTCTCTCTCTCTCTCTCTCTCTCTCTCTCTTTCTCTCTCTCTCTCTCTAATTAGTGACTAGTACCATTTCCAGCAGAATACTGTGGTGAAAGCTGTGAAAGAAGAAAAACCTCAGGCTTGTGAATGAGTCCTCAGTTTGTTAAGGACTGTATCCCATGTTGGACCTATAACAGCAGGAGCAGGGGCTGTGTGTAACTGTTCTCTGCCTTTGGATACCTTTTCCCTAACTGGATGCCCTTGTCTACCTTCAATCAAAGAAGATGAACCCAGTCCTACTATAATTGTATATGCCAAGATGGGTGGAGGTGAAACATGGGGACTGGAAAGAGAGGAGGGAGGGAAAATTCCAATCAGAATGTAAAGCAAATTAATTAATTAATTAATTAATTAATGAGGAGAAGAAGAAGAAAACAAAGAAGCAGCAGCAGCAGCAGCAGCAGCAGCAGCAGCAGAAGAAGAAGAAGAAGAAGAAGAAGAAGAAGAAGAAGAAGAAGAAGAAGAAGAAGAAGAAGAAGAAGAAGAAGAAGAAGAAGAAGAAGAAGAAGAAGAAGAAGAAGAAGAAGAAGAAGAAGAAGAAGAAGACAAAGAAGAAGATCCCAGCCAGCCTGCAGAACTGATGAAATGATGCTAGGTGAGAGACTTTGAAGGACTCAGTCCTAAGTGGGATGTCTTTAACAATGTCTTGCCCCAGTCAAAGCTCAGGAATCTATGCAAAAGAGGACACAGAGAGATGGTAAGAGTCAGAGGTGATGGATGATTCCAATGAAACTGTTTTACAGACATGACAGAAATAAAACACATATGAACTTATAGAAACTTTGACAACACACAAGACCTGCACAGATTTAAACAAGATGTAGTCCCAGAACAGAGAAGGGGAAGTGGACACTGGCTCTCGTACCCACCTAAGAACCTATCTGAAACTGTTGCCCCTGGTAAAGGAAATTCAGTTTTCCCTAGTAGAGTCTCATTCAACTTATTAACCACAACTCAGGGCAGGATCCTGGTTCAAGGACAGTTTAGATTTTTGTCTCATTTTGATTTGAATCTCTCTCTTTCTCTCTTTCTCTCTCTCTCTCTCTCTCTCTCTCTCTCATTTGTTTCATTCGTGTGTGCATGTGTATGTGTATGAAGTGTGTGGATATGTGTGCTTGTGTGTGTGTGTGTGTGTGTGTGTGTGTGTGTGAGAGAGAGAGAGAGAGAGAGAGAGAGAGAGAGAGAGAGAGAGAGAGAGAGAGAGAGAGTCTGTTTCTTGTGTTTTTGTTGTTTTGTTTAAGTTTTGTCAGTTGGTTTGTTTTTAAAGAGGGAGAGAGTCAGGCATGGTGGGATGCACCTTTAATTCTAACACTCAGGAAGCAGAGGCAGATGGATCTCTAAAAGGTGAGGTCAGTCTGGTCTACATAATGAGTTCCAGGTCTGCCAACTTCATGCTGATATGCATTTTCTAAATGCATAAGAGAGAGTGTGTTGAGTGGGGAGTAGGAAGGCAGGGAGGATCAACTATGAATTGGGGGTAGGAAAAACATCAAAATATTTTATAGAAACAAAGCATTTAAAGTGATAATGAGCAACACATACAATAATCAGGTGGAAAGTATAGAGGAAATTAGAAGAAACATCAAGTCTATAAGGCCAATAAACAATAATCACATAGAAAGAGAGATGGGAGTTTAGGGGAGTTACAGATCAAATTGAGAGCAAACATCCAAGAAGGCAATATTTAAATGAAGTGTTTTACTGAAGACAGGAAAATTACATTTTTCATATCTTAACACATTCATGCTGTAAGTGTTTTGGAGCCTGAGTAAACTACAATTTATATGATGTTATTTATCACTATGACAATGACATAAAATGGAAAAGAAATATGGACATATTTTATGGACTTTATTTAAGGATTTTGTTTTGTTGTGTAAGAATCCTCTGACTTTCCTATCTTGGATTAAATTTGTCATGCAAGATCATTGTTTTTAGTTTAATTAACATATAAATATGTATCTTAATGGGTTACCCTGCAATGTTAAAATGCACATCTGCCTTGCATAGCAATCAAATTAGACCATGTAGCATGCCAATCACCTTGTTCATATATCGTATATTGGCAGTAAACACACTCACTATCTTTTAGACATTTTAAATATCTAAGGCAGTATTGTTATCCAAAGGACTGATATGGTACCACAGAATACAAAGATGAATTCTGCTTTCATACATGCAGACGTATCCCTCTGCAGAGTGGTTACTTTAGAAAGCTGATCTTGCTTTCTCCTGTGTCCATATACACTACCAGTTTCTGGACGTATTTTTGATGGCTATAATCCTGAAGGGTGAGTACTAAGTAGAGGTCAGTGACATTGCTAAGCATTCTCTAATCAAAGGAAAGCTAGCTCCACAGTAAAGACAATTTTATCTAAAACAGTAGTTCCAAGATTGAGAAGCCATTATAGAATTGTAACGTCCAATTTTTTCTCCTTAGCATTCTGGGATTGGTGGCCCAGGAAGTGTGAACAGGGTCAAAGCTTAACAGAAGATACTTAAGGCAATTTATGAGACTAGATGAAATTGTAACCTTGCAAATATATAAGGCTAAAGTGAAGCCCAGCTCCTTACACTGGGTTGGGACCTCATAAGATTCTAGTAATTGTATATGTGTTTGTGAAAATTATGGTAATAGTAAATTTTCTAAATGACAAATTACCAAAAAATTAATTTAGAATCAAATCAAATGGATGATGATTCTTAAGTATTTCTGGTAGCATTCCCCAACATCGCATCATGCCAACTTAGTGCAGTCTTGGAACTGAACACACATATTGTATACCATATACTTTTCACTGTCTATAAATAACATCTATGTAATGCCAGGAAACATTGCCTGAAATACAATGGCTCAGATTCAAGACCACTGCTTATAATGAATTGGAGTGTTTCTATTGCATTTAAGGTTTTCTGTGCTCATAATAGTTTATTTAAGGAAAACAAAGACTCCCAGAGTTCATCTGTTATCATTCCTCAACATCTTAGGTTAAACTTTTTTTTTCTTTTAAATGTTGTATGAATTGCTGATCTGAATTTCATAAACAAAATTCCCAATTGATTTTGCCATGGAATATGGACAGAATTGGCAAGAGTGCCTTAATAACCATAAATACAGTTCTGCAATTTTGTATCCTCCATAGTGAAGCAGTGCTCTCAGCACTAGGAATTATGAAGTCAAAGTATCAAAGAGTTTTAAGAAACATTGAATTTTTTTTTTTGGTATCAAAAAATTAAGCATGGAAATCTTCTTTGTGTGCAAATTTACTTTCTTCCTTAATAAATGCTAAATGTATATGTATACCAAATAATTGCTTTAAAATTATTTTTTATGGTTTATCCACTGGATGTTTGATTTATGGATTTGCTTTAAAACCCTGTAACTCTTGAGATTACGTAAAATGTTTTTTTTGGGCAAAAGATCTTGCTAAGGGGAAATATCTAAAAATCTTTAATATAGAATATGTAATAGAAGTTTAATACTTCAGTACCTAGAAGACAAGAGAGCCAATGCTGTTCATAACCTGTGTATTATTTTGATAAGCAAACCAAAAACAAATAATAAAACTTTAACAAAAGCAGATACATTCTTTTCCGTAAATAAATCATAAATGTATACTGAAAATCTTTGTTTTTGCTTATATCTCTGTGTATTTGAACTTCTTGTAGTACATAATTTTTTTTTCCCCACAAGGCAGACCTGTTCTGAATCTTTCTTGTTCATGGAAGGAAATTTATCCTGCACGAGGCCTGTTTGGACCTTGCTTAGCCCAGGGCCTGTCTGGACCTTGCTTAGCCCAGGGCCTGTCTGGACCTTGCTTAGCCCAGGGCCTGTCTGGACCTTGCTTAGCCCAGGGCCTGTCTGGACCTTGCTTAGCCCAGGGCCTGTCTGGACCTTGCTTAGCCCAGGGCACTCTTTCCTAACTGGCTGATACTTTCCAGAACACAGCTGTGTCCTGTCTTCATATTCTGATTTGCTGATTTTTTTTTTCTTTTTCTCCTTTTCCTGGAAAGAATAAGTGAATGGTTTGTAATTTGCTTTTTTTTTTTTTTTTTTTTTTTTTTTTTTTTTTTTTTTTTTTTTTTTGACTCAGAGAGAAATTCAACACCAACATTATACCTGTCCTCCAACTACCCCGCAGAAAAAGAAAACAACAAAACAAACAAGAAAAACAACAAACAAAAGCCAGCAAGCTCTTCCAGACTACCAGAGGCTGGAAATGCAGAGGTAAGAATCCTTGGAACCTAAGAAAATCAGTTCTGTTCTGTGATGTTAGAGATTGTGTGAATCACAGCATCATAATTCTGTATATGGCTGCAGAATGACTGCAGGTGACTGCAGGATTAAAGGGAAATGCATATTTGGTCCTGTCAGCTTTTCTCAGAATATCCCTTGCTTCTTATACCCATGAGGTAATATTTCCATCTATGGCAATCCTCGGGGCATGCCTGCTGCCCTCTAAGAATGTCTACTGGTTCTATGAAAGTAATATTTAACTGGCAGCTTTCCATTTTTATCTGGAAAATACACTGACATTCTTGGAGCCGTATGGGCCTTAGTAATTTGGTGGTTTTGGCAAAGCCCACACCATTTGAGTTTTCAGGTAATATATGAAATCTTGTACTTTTGGGTGACCAAATAGATAAGAGTGTTCCCAAGATGAACTCCTGGCTTACATTCTAAAGCCTTACTAGGTAAGTCCTTCACATTCAGCAGGACCCAGGGAAAAATGTGTTTGCGCCTTTGTGATTTTGTTAATTGTTCCATTGGTTAGAAACATAAATTCTTCATCCAGACTGATACCCATGATGCTATACTTATACAGTCGCTTACTCATGTACACAATAGGCTTAAAGAATGCTCCACAGCATTCTTGTGAAGCTTGAATGAGTCACTCTGTTGGATTTAAAACAATGCAGAGCTATTTTTCATCAGGATGTAACCAGTGTCTTTCATTATTTATTTATTTTTGCCTTTGTTATTCTGTTTTCATTTTAGATTTTTTTTGTTTTCCTTCATGCTGTGGTTGCTGAACTCGGATTCACCACTTATAACCCTCCAAGCCAAGTTTGCTCATGTGATCTGGGAAGACCATTGAAGACAGTCAAATTAATATTAAAAGGCAGAAAAAGAAGATATATTCAGTGTGGCCACATTGGGGAGGCATACAAAGAGATCCAGTAGCCTCCTCAAGTATGTCTCATAAGATTATAAAGTAGATTAAAGTCTAGATAGAGGGCCAAGGTCATGCATATCCAGGCATTTCTATGAAGCTCTGGCCCCATCCACCATTGGTTCATAGTTCCTGGGCTTCAGTCTTAAGGAAAGTGATCAGATACTATGTTGAAATTGAGAGATCTCTTTTCCAGTAGGCAAATTCTTAGACAGTATCAGGTTCCTGGCCTTATTTCAAGATTTTATTCATGACTTTATTTCAAGGTTTTGTGTGGTCCTTATAGTTTCATTGGCTTTAATGCTATTGCTAGAAACTCCATGAATCTGTCTGTCAACTATGAGCCTGCCTTAGAGCATTGTTGACTCGACCTTACAGAACAAAAATCCAAATCAAATCCTCTAAACTTTTGTTGTATAGGAAAGGTTCTTAAGACAATAAACTCTTATCTGGTCTTATCTGTCCCCAGTTTCTATAAGAGTGGTCCCGCACAATTAAAATCTAAGATATATTTGCTGGGTGAAGAGACAACCACATTCTTTAGTGGTTAAGATTAAGCCAGCATGTTTCCTAGACTGAGATGCCATTACATTTAAATAAATAGATGGCATTGAAGAATAATCTTAGAGCAGATGCTTCAACTTTTTCACACCCCAAATGTGCCAGCACACATGGGCATACACTCTGATCATTTTATTTCATGATCCATAAAATTGTATGTCATCTTTTGAATGTTAGGATGTTCCCAAGGCCATTAATACTCTTACATTCCTTCTACAGAAGAAACCCAAACAGTGAAAATAAACTTTTGTTGTGTAGACATTACTGTGCATTTTTTTTAAAAATTAATTAATTTATTTTTATTAGATATATTCTTTATTTACATGTCATACGATATCTCCTTTCCCAGTTTCCCCTCTGAAAAAAATAAAAATAAAATAAAATAAACAAAAACAAAAACAAACTCCTGTTCCCTCTAAATGAAGCTCTGATGTAGTAGTGAATTTTCCTGTCTGGCTTAGCTAATCAAATGCTGCCCACCACATTTCTTTATTGGACAATATCTCAGATGTTTTCCTCTACTAACACATTCTATTTCTCACTTATATTCATTTATCCTCTTAGAGGTCTCTCAAGATTGATTTCTTTAAAACCAGAATTACCGAGCTTAAATTTTGTTGATCATAGCTTCACAGAAAGGTTTTGTTTCCTTTCTGTTTGGGTTTCAGTAGTTGTTGTTAGACTTGCAATAATAACAGATAGATGACAATGGACTCTGATAGCAACCAAATAAGCTCCTTAAGCCTTAGTTATCAGTGGAGGATTCAAGTTACAACTGGAAATTAGCCCTTACTTTCTTTTGATCATATCTCTGCCCTTAGCTTAGGCAGTGAGAGGAATGTGTTTGTGTTTAAAATGAGAATTACTCAAGTGCTAGAATTTATTCCATTTTTAAATGCATAAGAAAAAATCAGTTCTGTGACCCATGACCTAGTTCAAATATATATTTGAAGTTTTCATTCGATTCAGTTATTTTGGTTAAAACTTTCCTGTGTCCTATTACGTATTGGAAAAATGCTGGATGGGCTATGAACTCAGGGAGCTACTGGTAGCAGGTTCCTTTCTTCCCAGGTTAAAACGTCAAGGTTTTCTGTCTCTACTTCTTTATGTATCCATTGTTTGATGGTGTTCAAACTCAGAGCTCTGTCTTTCTCTAATTCAGCAGACACATGAATTGATTTCTGTTCACGTTCTTGTGTAATGATGAAAGATCTTTACAAATATGGTAGTGCTACACTTATTAAACCAGAGCCACAGAGGATAGATTACTCCTTTTAATGTTACCTGGAGCTATACGACTTTCTGTGTCCATTCAATACTCAAAGATCGAGTTCATTTCTTCTTGTTTTGCTTGTTTCTTTCAATAGTTTTTTTATCATTTTAAATCCTGATTATAGCCCCTTCTCTCTTTCCATCCTACCCTTACAAATCCCTCCACAAATTGCTCCCTCTGAGCTCCCCCTTCTCTGCTGAGTTGGTGTCTTCTTATATTCTTGCTTCTTTCCCCTAATCTTCCATAGTTCTGGGAAGTGGCTGTTCTATTACTCAGCATTTGAGAATAAGAGCAATTACTTCAGAGCATAGAATGCCTACCTCTTAGTGAGGGAAACTTAGCTAGAAGTGAGTTTGGTTTTAGACCAATGAATGAGATGAGAGGATAATTTGTTATCCCTACATAATTCACATTGTTCTTTCTGACACAGTTTTTCAACATCTAGCTCCACTTTCATCTTCTCAGTAACCTTTGATTTTATTTATTTTCCCCTAGAAAATAGGAAGTTCGCTTCTTCACATATCATGGCTGCAGCGTGTGACTTATACCTATACCAGACCCATCTCTTGGAAATACTGCACAGTTCAGGGCTGAGAGTCTGATGCAAGAATATTGTCTATTCAAAATGATGTTCAGAATACTGGTAAGGATAGTTGGATTGCAACAGCTTCCAAAATTACTCAATGTGAAAGAAGTATATGTAATGCTTTCCTTTCCTTCTTTGAATACTGAAAAGTCTTTAATTTGAATGAAGTGTATGCTGCAGAATTGGTAGGGAAAAATGGAGCTATTTGGAGAAACTATTAATGAAGACTCACTAGAAATCAAACCTTAGGCTAATTACATGTATCTGTAGCTTTTTAAAATGTTTCCAGTCTATGGCACACTTTTCTAATATCCAGAATTAAAATAATTTCAAATAATATATTTTTTGAATATGACCTCTCTGGCATGATAGTACTGAAACTCATATAAATCATCATCACAAGAGCTAGGCTCCCCTCTGTTTTGGTGGGTAGAAAGATTGATGGGCAGAGTAGAACATGACAGTCGCACCATCTGTGAAAAGACATATTAGAGAGATACATGTCCAAATAGTGTGCTTGCCACTGATCGAGCATGTCTGTTTGGAAATAGTGTTAGTCTTCTCTGAGCCTCAGCTCACCAGCAGGTAAAAGAGCCTTAATGTGTTGCCAGTGATGAGTGAGATAGCAGGCAAAGGTGTAAGCTCACAGGAAGATGTCTTTCATTCATGACTTTGGGGATCTACACAGTCCTACTATTTACAAATAGTATTTTCTCCTAATCCCAGGAGAGTCTCATTCTACCTCTCCTGTGCTAGCAGTAGGACACAATGTTATCATTTGTACCTTGAAGGATACAGGTAGATTGTGGAACTCTCATCATTTTGTACCTTAGACCAAATTGCTTGTTGTTAATAAAAGACCTCATTCATCCACTAAGGAGGAACCCATGTGAGCAGCCCTTCCTAAACATAAGAAAGAAAGCTAAGACTTACTGTAAATATGCTGTCTTGAAGAAAGAATCCTATTTATGTGCCTAGTTTTGTATATCAAAGAAATTCAAGCCAAAAGGTTTAGATCTATTAAGCACATACTTAGAAATAAACAAATTTCATTCTGTTTCAAACCAAAACAGAAAACAAAACAAACAAACAACAAAAAAAACCATCAGTTTTTGTAACTCTGACCTCCATTGTAAAGTCTTTTAACTGGTGTGGAAAGAGGAAGGGGAACATAATTGTACTATAATAGAGTATAGCAATCCTATACTCATTTTAATTAACTTTGCAGTCCCGTAGGAGCCATTCAACTCCTCAGAGTCATCAGAAAATCCTATAATATTTTATTTCTGTTTCATGGTAACATGGAGATTGCCTTGCTTGTCTCCAGAGACCTGAGACATTATACACCAGGGATGCAGAATCCTTTTAAAAATTAATCATTTTGAAGTAGCAAACATTATTGGGAGCAGTGCCCATTGTTCTGAAGATTTATTAACTGTCTGCCACACCATCATTTATACACAAAGCTACATTGGGCTTCTATATTTCATGCTAAACACTTCCTATTGTTTTCTCAGAGTTATTATTAGAGCATGGCTAGATCTAAATATATATTAAATTAGAATAATGTGATGGGGCATGTTTTCCTGACAGCACTGGTTTCCCACAGATGCATCTAATATGGGAACTTGTGAATAAGGGTGTGGTGATTCAGGCAACTAAGGGTAAAAAAAAATGAGGTTAATATGCAGAGAAATGAGTTCAGGGCAGTTTGTGTTCTAATGTAGTATCAAAAACTTGGAGTCACATTGAAATGGAAGTTTCTCTATATCTCATGTAATACAGACTCACAAGGTGTTCTGCTAAGGCAGACTCACATGGTGTTTTGCTGAGGCAAGACCCATAGGAGGATATGTAATGTTTGGACAGAGTATAAATAGGACTCAATGGACAGTGCCTTTGTGCTTGCGCAGCTAGCTTTGATATGCTTCACTCTGGCTGACTCATACATTTTCAGCAAAGACCTGGCACTTTCTGCTAGACTATGGCACCTCTACTGAAGCATGTTTGCTATCCTGACACGACTGAAGTGGACGGCTGCTATCCTGACAGACAGAGATTGGAATTGCCCCCAAGGAACAACTTCTAAGCAGGTCCATGTCCCCCTGTCCTATTTACCATCTCTTCTCTTCTGCCTAGAGCGGGTGAGGTGGAGGGTCGAAGCATTTGAGAACCCTTATTAAAAGTAGGTTTAAAATATCTAACCCTATATCATATGCCTTGGGGAAATTGTGAATCTTTCTAAGCTTTGAGATAGAGTACATTTCCACCCTTTTGTTCTGTATGTAGAGTTCTGTTTTGAAGGAATTTACAGAACACAAGTTAGTGCACACTTCTGTTGGGGGTCAAACAGTAAGTATTAGTACTTTGTGAATGATAAAACAAATATAGCAGATGTGACCACATGATAGTATGAATCCAACCCCAGCTAATGCATAAATATCATAGCCAGGTTCCCATAAGAAATTATTTATGGAGTGCTAGTAAACTTTGATTTTCATAAATATTTCCAGGAATCACAAAATATTGTATTTCTTTTTATTAAAAGATATTTTAAAATGTAAAGATAAAAATGTTTATTTAATGAAATGTTTAAAACACCAGGTAGCATCCAAGCTTAACCCAGAAGGAAAACTTTGTTGCTTGCTACACTAGGAGGTTTGAGATTTTCTTAGTAAAAGGAATCTTGGTAAACCAGTCGCTACATAGAAGATAATTGTTCATGTCTTATAATATCACTTTATTTTTTTTCTGTTAAATCTCTATGATATGAAACCTAATAATTATGTTTCTTAATTTGTTGAAGAGTCTAGTATTGCTCTTACTAATATATTATCCAATGAGAATATATAAAACATCAATAGGGAAATACGACATTAATTAACAGAGTACCTGGTATGTATTTAGAACTGGACAAACATTGCTGGCTTAATCCACAGAGAAGCCGTGGACCTCCCAACACTAAAAGGCCATGCTGAGCCTTTTAGTTTATATCTGACTGAGAGTGGATCTTTATTCAATTCTCTTAATCTTGATTTATGGGAACTTTAGTGATTTTTTTAAATAAACCTTTTTCAAGTATAGTTGCTATAATATGAATTGTAGATATCTCTTTAAAACCTGTTGGTAAAGAATTGACCACCAGAGTGGAACTAGTATGCTTCAGATGTGGTGATTTCTTTCCGATAATAGATGTTATTTAGTTCACTGACGTAGTCAGCTACCTCAGTGGAAACAGGTCCAAGAGCTCAAATGTGGTTTGATTCTGCTATATACTCTTTCCATGATATTTGGCTTTACCACAGTTCCAAGAAGTCATTAAAAAAAACATCCCAAATATAACTCAAACTAAACCTTTCCTCTTTATAAGTTGATTTATCTTAGGTAGTTGATATAATTGTAGAAAGCAGACCAACTCAGAAATCTAATGATCCTAGATGTCCTAGTATAAAATGTAACCAATCAGCTCTGGTAAACCGTACATCACATATTGACCTATTCTTTAAAGGTAAGATACATCTAAAATCAATTTAGGAAAACACTGCATGTTGGAACATATCTCTTCTGTGCATGGTGCAGAAAACCAGAAACATGTAGCCGCAGTTTCCAATATAAGTCATAATTTTTAAAAAAGCACAGTCTGTAATCGTCAGTCCTTATACTCATAAATAAGTGTATCCTTCACCTCCATCAAGAAAATTTGTCTTTGCAACAAACAAAAACCATTACAGAACACGATAAGTCATCAAAATCTAGAGCTACATAGCCCAATCCTAAGGGATGCAAAATAGTCACACACCTAAGGCTCAGGGAACATTGCAAAGAGAGGAAGTAAAGATTGTAAGAGCTGGATGACTAGGGAGTGTGCTGTGAGATTTTATTTCCTAGTAATATCAGAATCTATACTCATAAGTCTCACAGAATGATGCCTCAAGGATGAGCTGAAATAGGATGAAGCCAGTGGACTTACCAAAGTGGACAGGGGAAGCTCAGGAGCCTTCAACACTACACAAAGAACTATAGAAGGGGCTTCACTAGGAAAGGGTATACCAACTGGTTACCCAGTGTCAAAGTTTCACCCATATAAATATACTTCGGATTGAACATGTCATATTTAGGAGTACATATTTATACATGTATATGCATGCCATCATGATTAATTAAAAAGAGTTCATGAATTTGAAAGGGAGGGGGAGAGATTGTATGGCAAGATTTAAAGGGATGAAAGGGAAGGGAGAAATGTTGTAATTATACATTACATTATAATCTCAAAGGAAAAAGAAAAAAATATGTGAAAATGAATTATACCAGACACTGGTGGCATACACCTTTACTATCAGCAATTGGGGAGGCAGAGGCCTGTGGATATTATGTTTGTCATATCATATATATGTATATGTATATATACATATATATATGTATATATATGTATATGTGTATATATATGTATATATATATATATACACATATACATATGTATATGATTTATACATAATGATGATAGAATGAAATGAAGTTTGAGAAGAGTCTTTATGAGCTGGAAATCACCATAATTTGTGAACAGTTCTTTTGTAGCAAGAATATTTGATACTTTTTAGGCTGTTCCTTAACCAGTTTTAAATCAATGGAATTTTTTTTATCATAATCTTTCTCCCTAACACCATCTCTCACCCTCCCTCCCTCGATCTCTCTCTCCCTCTCA
>NW_022196903.1:103049271-103065199 GCF_008632895.1 Mastomys coucha
GAGAGAGAGAGAGAGAGAGAGAGAGAGAGAGAACACACCTCTGTGGGTAGAATGAAAAGAAATCTGGATAGAACTGTTGAAAAATGAGAACAGTTGACTGAACCTTGGCATGCATGCATTGAAGTTTTATTTCTTCTGTGCAAATCTGGAGATCTCAGTTTGCTAACAGGCAAAATTTACAGCAAAATAAATAGTTTGTCCAATAGCTTCAGGAGTTATCCATTTGAAACAGTATATCTGTGATGAGAGTTGCAATAAGAAATGGCTAGAGCATCAATTCTGGAGCTCTTCTGAGAATTAGATGTTGACAAAGTGACTCTTTCCCCATATGTTGCAGATACCCCCATCTCTCCCACAATTCCTCCAGGCACTAACTTTATGTATTTATATCTTAGTAGTGCTTTTACTGAGAAAACTTGCTTTGGTTATTGTGAAGTTAGTAAATCATGAGAACCTTGTATTCTCACTAGGAAAAATGATGTAGTAGGATGAAACTAAGTGCAGGACAAGATAACTAAATTCAACTCAGTGGAAGCTGGGTTATGGCTTGTGTTTATCTCTAAAACAACCACTCAAGACCCTCACTAGAGGAAAAATATGAATGATTTGAAAGAGGAGACAGATTCTAGGCTCTTCTTAAGGGAATATACTCCCAGATATTTCAGCTTAGACTGTAATATCTAGGTCACTTGACTGCAGAAAGCCATCTGGCATCATTTGGGAGCCTGCTATTCCCATGTGTTTTGGGTGAGTCATGTTTTGAACAATTTGATTCACAAAGTCTGTACTTCTAAATTTATTCCTTGGTATAGTAGGAGACAGTTGTTATAAAGGGGCTAATAGGAAAATCAGAGGGCTTTAATTAGGTAGTAGACAGGAATTTAATAGAGAGAGGAGGGAATGAGAAAATACAGTATTTGAAAAAATCTGTAGAAAAATGCTCCACTATATAAGCTTTTAATAATATCATCTATCTATCTATCTATCTATCTATCTATCTATCTATCTATCTATCTATCTTTCTTTCTATCTATCTATCTATCTATCTATCTATCTATCTATCTATCTAGTCTTTTGCCACTGAGTATGACAATGTTCTACCCAGAAGTCATAGACTAATTATAAATATCTCCAATGTCAGACATAAGAGAACAACTTTCATGTTAGCATTGGTGGGGGAAGGGTCCAAGAGTTTTCTCAAACAATATAGACTATTTATTGCCATTGCCTTTGGCTGCCTCCCAGAGTTGAAGGTAAAACTTCATTGCTGAAGAAAATTACTATACATTTTAGGCACAGGATTTGGAAGCATCTAACTGAAAAGGACCAGGATTTCTCCTTGGGGAATAACTCTTACAGAACTGAGAATTGCTCTCGAAGCTACCAATGGAGGAAAACAACCAAGAGTTCTACCCAGATGCACAACCTGAGAACCATAGCCTGATAACATATCTCTAATGGGACAATAATGGCACTTTCACCTTGGAGGTAAAATCCAGTTCTCTAAATTGACTTCAAACCCACTCAATCGAAGGGAATTCATGCCTGGTATCATAAGCCTAGTTGACTACCCATGGCAGAAGAAATGAGAGAATTTGTAGGAAAACCTGCTACTGTTATTTTTCTAAATCAGTATAACTTCTAAGTGTATTCTAAATACTTGTATTTATGTCCTTCATCAAAGGAGACATTTTTACTTCAGATAAAGAAGTAAGCCTTATGCCTAGGAACTTTTCTGAATAGAAGGCAGAGAAATTGTAATGGCCAGAGTAATAGTATGCCTGTTGCTAGAGAGTCTACTGTGCACACATCTACAAAGTTGAACCCATGAAATCTCAACAATATGATTGCCTAAACAGGACCATCAAAATTCCAATAGTAGTTAACATCCTTAGTGTAGATGGGGGAAACCTCACAGGATTCAACTCCAGTCAAAGGGCTACTATCAAGGGCTGCTGAGAGTAATTTCCCCAGGAACAAAGATGCGTTATTGAGGTGACACATAGTAATGTCTAAACACTAGTGCATTCCACAACACTTAACATATTCAGTAGGATATGTGCCTATAACAGAAATAATTAATAAGAGGTCATGAATTTTAAAAGGAGTAAGAGAGTTATGGGAGGAACTTGAAGAGGTGAGGGAGAGGTAAAAATTATGTAATATAGTATGTAGGTATGGAAATCTCAAAAAAATAAACTAAATAAAAAATAATAAAGCTACTTTTTAACCTTAGAACCTTCACACATGTGGGATGGAGAATCCACTGAGTTTGTTCCTTTTGTGTTGTTGGGAGTCTCAAAGGAGTTGGAATGTTTTCATAGACCCTATTTTTACATAATTCAGATGTCATATGGATATTTTTTTCTGGTTTTCTCAATAATTACATTGGAAGAAGTGCAATTAATGGATGGGTAGAACCTAAAAAAGATGTTCTAAAATTAGAATATTAGTTAGCGACAATTCCTTTTCTTGATTAGTCTTTGATGGCACCTCTTCCATTCTACCTACATTTATCTCAGAGCTCTGTATATAACAAAAATATGGTTTCTAGACATTCAGAATATGATGATTCTCCTGAGAATGAATCTACTCTGTCAGTGGAGGGAGAGTATATGATGTTTTGTTTGAAATCTTTATCAAGTGTAGACAATCATTACAGAAATAATTTCCAGTGATATTGTCCCTTGCAGGTTTTAGATTATGGATGTTATTGTGTGGATGCATCCTGTTTGTCAATGTTATCCTCATCCTGATTCTATTTTTGGAAAATATCTGACTTCACTGCCTCTTTAGGGAATTTGTCCCACTCTTTGCATGTTGATGTGGGAACTGTATTATTGTGAGTTGCTATGATTTTAGAATCTGAATTTGCCAGGGCATTATTTGAATTTATAAATTTAGGCTAAGATATAATATCTATGAATCTCATTTCTAGATGCTGGACTTTTTAAATGTACTATCAAATGGAAACAAATAACAGACTAATAAATAGGGGACTTCACAGTATGGCTTTATAATACATTTCAGAAAGAACCTTTGATGCCCAAAAGATATAACAAAAACTGAAATCCAGAAATGTAGACACTTTGAAGAACCAACCAAAATGATTTTCTTTATCATTGGAAATCATGGGGTATTTGTATGTAATGTCATCCTAGGTACCACAGAGCAACTGTATTTTCTCATAGCCAACTGCATGGCTCCTTTGTAATAAATTATGAGGTAATAAACTTGTCCCAGCTTCTTAGAGATAGAAAAGGCCACAGAAATTGGAGCAAGCTTTCTCTTAAAAAGAAATACTCTCTTAGGCAAATCATATACAAATTCAAGATTTGTTGCTTCAGTGTCTCTGGAGATGGAAAAGCTATTACCATTCAGATTTTGTTTTCAGTGCTCTATGAACAATTTTAGAAAGGTCATTCTAAAATGTCTCTACTTAAAATTCCATCCACTTGTCCAAATTTAAATCTCATTAGTGACATGGAACCAGGTTCTATTTCTCTACAAAACAGGTTCGACAAGAATGAATGAGTATGTAGAGAAGAAATCAATCAAAGAGCAGCCAAAGGGAAGTGGGAAAGTGTGAACTCACTAGTGTTTCTGCTGAAGGCTCTGTGGTATGGATCTAGCCTGAGACCACAGTTGATAAGTGAAAAGTGTACTTAATGGTGTTTGGCTGAGGACTCTATGGTATAAATCTGGCCTGAGCACGAAACCAGAGGAAAGGGATGAGTGTTTTTCAATTCCCACACTAATTTCTTCAGCTACTTCTCCTTCACTGTCATGGTTAACTCCAAATTCTCAGAAATTATGAAACACTTTTGGAGGAGATTGTGTGTGTGACAAAGAGAATCACCCGTGGGACTATGGAACATAGATAAATTTGACTTTATGACTTAACGATCTTGGGTTTCAGTTTGTTGTACCTCCTGTGAAAGCAAAAAGACACAAGTTCAATGCTATCTTCTTGGGTACTATTTATAGCTCCAGAATTTGACAATGCAAAGACAAAAAGCATTTTCTACCACCCTTTTCTAATTTCTTCTTTTACTTTGTATCCATAGAGGTCTGTGTGGGTGAACTTGCTGGTTCCTGGCTAGAAATTCTTCTACTTATACCTGTATTATTCCTTGGAACTCAGGTCTTGTTGTTGAAGAACTCTTGTCCTTCAGCTGTTAGCCCACATGTCATCTGCTCTGCAGATGATTCATGACACTATCAACACCTAGCAGTCTCACCCTTACCTAACTTCCTCTCTGTGTTGAGATGCTTTACACTACTTGATAAAAGCTTTACAGCTATAAGATTCATCCTCAGATCTATCATAGCTGTTAATGTCCTTGTCTTAAGGACTTGGAAATTTCACAAAGTACTAGAGTTCATTTGCCTGCTTACTTGCATGTATTAAGGACTTTCAAGTGAGTCTGAAGTATGGTACATGCTCAGAAAATATGTGATGGATAAGTAAATAAGGAGAAAGAACAGAGAGAGCTTTGGGGCTCCTCTCTTGCATTTTAATTGGCTATGTTTTACTTTTCCAAGTTGTGCAGAATTTCTTTCTTTCTTCTAGATTTGAAAATACTTCATTCCATTCATGATATAGCCCACATTCTCATCTTTGGAAACGCTCTACTTTAATTTTCTAAAAATATGATTCCTAGCACAGAATGCAATGTACCTTTGGCTCAGCAATTTTGGTAGCCCAAAGACTTAGGGCATGGAATTTTCCATTTCTATCTAATGTTACTTAATTTCTGGAAATAGCTAGTGAAGTCTACATGTGTCATTTGTTACTCTTTTAAGTAGATTAATTTTAAACTATTTTCACATGTTTAGTTTTCTGGACTTTCTTCCTTAATGTCCTCACATTATGATCAAGAAGCATGTTAAGCAAAATAATATCATTGATTATGGTTGTGCTGAGTTATTTGGCACACAGTTCCTTGTATCCACAGCTAACATGTTACCCTGCACACTAGATTACACGTTAATATTTAGTCTGTAGATTTTATTGAATGTTCTTTTAAAAGTATTGTTAGGGGTTAGAGAGATAAGTCAGTAAAACATTTGTCTATCAAGCATGAGCATTTGAGTATGATCCTTTGCTATTCATCTTAAAGGTCAAGCTCTATGAAGCACATCTTTTTTAATTGATTAAGTTTTGGATTACATTATATCATGATCACAGCTCCTTCTCTCTCCTCTCTTTTGCGTCCCCTGTTCTCACCTCACTTTCCTCTATATAAACCTTATTCCTTTCTCTTCAAGAAGAGAGGCCTCCCATGGATATCAAATTGTCTTGATATATCAAATTATGGCAACATTAAGTGTACTCTTCTATTGAGACTAGAAAAGTCAACGCAGTAAAGGTGAATTCATCTAAAGGGAGGCATCAGAGACAGAGACAGCTTCTGATCCAGCTTTAAGAGCCCCATATGAAGACCCAGTTGCACAACTGTTACCCGTGTGCAGAGGGCTTAGTTTCTTCTCAGGTATGTTTTCTGGTTAGTAGTTCAGTGTCTATCAGCCACTATGGGCACAGCTTAGTTGATTCTGTAGGTTAACTTGTAGTATTATTAACACTTCTAGACCCTTCATTTCTCTTTCCTTCTCTTGCACAGGATTTCCTAAGCTCCAATTAATGTTTGCCTGTGGGTCCTTGCACAAGTTTTTATCAGTTGGTGGGTGAAGCCTTTCTGATGACAGTTATGCTAGGCTCCTGTCTGCAAATATAACAGGATATCAGTAATAGTGTCAGAGATTGGCTCCCTCTCATGGAATGAGTCTGAAGATGGGCTCATAGTTGGTTGTCCTTTCCCTCAAATTCTGTTCCACCTTTTACATCTACACATCATGTAGGCAAGACAAGATCTAATTTTTTGTGTGTCTAAGGTTTTGTGGCTGGAATGGTGTCCAAATCCATCCATTAGAAGTCTTACCTGTTTATAGGAGATGGTCAGTCCAGGCTCCAATTCCCCATTTCTAGGAGCCCTAACTAGAGTAAACCTCATAGATTTTTGGGCAAGAGATCCGTTACCCTAGGTTTCTAACTCCATCCAGAGATGCCTGCCCAAAGCTCAATTCAAGTCCGGCAGATGGTTGACATGCAAAATATATAAAGAACTCAAGATAGTTGATATCATAAAACCAAATAATTCAATTAAAATGGAGTACAGAGCTAAACAGAGAATTCTCAACAGACTATTCTCAAATGGCTGAGAAGCACTTAAAGAAAGGTTCAACATCTTTAGTCATCAGGAAAACACAAATCAAAACAAATCTGAGAATCCATCTTATACCTGTTAGAATGTCTAAGATCAAAAACTCATCCTACAGCTCATGATATTGAGGATGTGGAATAAGGGGAACCTTCATCCATTGCTGCTGGAAAGGTAAACTTGTACAACCACTTTGGAAGTCAATTTGGCAGGTTATCTGAAAATTGAAAATAGACCTACCTAAAAATCCAGCTTTATCATTCCTGGGCATACTCAAAATGAAGTTCTACCATACCACAAAGATACTTGCTCATCAATGTTCATAGCAGATTTATTAATAATAGTCAGAAACTGGAAACAACCAAAATGTCCTCCAAACAAAGAAAAGATTAAAAAAAAGTACATTTATACAATGGAGTATTACTAAACCATTTAATAACAATGACATCATGAAATTTGGAGGCACCTGGATGGAATTAGGAAATATCATCCTGAGGGAGGTAACACAGACCCAGAAAGACAAATCTGGTATATACCTTCTAATAAATGGATATTAATCATAAAGTATAGGATACAATGCTACAAACCAGAGATACAAAGAAGCATTTAGGAAGTAGGGCACAAAAGGAGATGCTTGGATCTCATAGAGAGAGGAAATAGAATACACATTAAGAGTGGATGGAGGGAGGGTACTGGGTAGGGGAGGAAGTATAGATTTTGACAGAAGGGATGAGTTAGGGGAGAATGAAAGTGGTACACATTTTAAAATTCAGCATTGGGGAGCTGGAGATAGGTGGATCCTTGGAACTTGCTGGACAAGAAGCCTAGCCTAATTGGTGATTTCCAGGCTGCTAAAGATTGCCTTAGAACGAGATGTGCAATTGTCTGTGGAACAAACCCTCTTGTGTCTACATTATACACACATATGCATTGCCTATCTCAAGTACAATTGCAGACCTAGATTTGAAGATTTAGTTAGGTTAAGTATTATTCCCAATATAGCACATTTTCATGATTCCTAGATAGTCATTATTCAATGTTCCTGCAGGTATGACAGATATTTTAAGTGTTCTTCAATAGACCTTGCAGTTTCTAAAGCATTGTCTGAACATTATTTCTTTTGAAATATTACTTAATTCTATATTTCTGAAAATGTGTAGAGATCAAATTATTTTTTAATTGCAGAAGTACTTCATGATTTAAAAGAATCCTACCATGAATATATTTGTTAAGAAGTAACAAATTAATTTTATTCATATGTAATACTGCTTCAAATTAATTCATTTTACTCTGATGTAATTATAAGCAATGTGCTTCATTATTAATCACCTAGATAACGGATAAGTAACCAGAAATATGTGGGAATGTTCATTATTTGAAATTGTGATTCTGACAATATTTTAGTTGGTAGCTTGGTCAATCATTGGAGAAAATATTTTTTTCTCTTTTAGAAAATCAATGTCATTTTTCTGCAGTACTTTCATCATTTAGAACCTTTTCATTATAATAGCATCTGTGGAGATGAACAGATGTAGCTAATTTTATTTATTCTTTTAATGATTATTCATTATTTAGACACAACAGACAATAGAAACTTAAAGCTCTTATAAAGATTTTAGATTAAAAAGATGTTCCCATACTTACATCACTCCATTTTTTAAATATAGAGTATCTTAGTTTGGTTTTTAACAGCAAATTGAGGAAGGATAGGCTTTACTTGCCTGTCTGGTTAGAGTCCATCATCAAAGGAAGCCAAGACAGGAGCTTAAAGCAGTAACCATGGAAGATTGCTCTTCCTCAGTTTGTTCTCCCTGACTTTCACAGAGAGATTTTTTGTATAGCCCAAACCTACATGCCTTGGGATGACACTGCCCACAGTGTGATGGGCACTTCTACATCAAGTATCAATTTTAAGAATGTGCCACAGACATGAACAGAGACCAATCTGATTGAGGGAATTTTTTCAATTGAATATACCCTTCCCAGGTAAATCTAGGCTTCTATAAAGTTGACATTGAAGATATCTATAACATGGATAGATTTTTCCACTAATTAATTGATATACTACTATTAAATGTTAAATATAATGGAATTGGTGCTATGGCTTACCATCTATATGCTATATACACTGACTTCCATAATTTAATTGCAATGATGTCCCCTTAAGACAACTTCACAATTTAGATAAGATAGTGATTTTCTCAAAGAATGCTGTATTTATATCCACACAAATCCTGTGTTTCAACTCAAGTGATGGTTTGTGTAGTATTTTAGAGAAAAACCCATCACTCCCAATAACTGTTATGAGCTAGTCCATCTTTAGGTAGTTCTTAAATTCCTAGGTCCATAAATGTCTAAAGCGTGACAAATTCTATTCAGAAAGGAAACAACTATTGACTGTGGCATTGGGTACATGGGTATCTGAGCAGTTCTGACTGTGGATCACAAAGTCCATTTGCATCATTTCCTTTAATTCTGTCCACCTGTTCTTATGGATGACCAGTCCAAGGACCTCTCATTACAGTAATATAATTGGGTTCCAAGGACTCAGGAAAGCACTGTCCAACGTGCTGAATAAACACTGGCTAAAATGACCTCACTCTTGGATATTAAGCAGCTCATCAGCTTTCTTTCTTTCACTTTCTAGCTCCATTCCTGTCAGGAACTTCTCTCAACTCCACCTGCTACCAAAGAAAATCTTTTCAGAACTATAGCTGATATAAATGTCCCCTGACATTTTCAAGGGAAGTTGAGTGGTATGCTTGTAGTAGCAATCTCTGACTACACCTGTCAAAAGTGCATGATTACATTCATAAGGTCGCAGTTCAACAAACTTAGGTACACAATAGATAAGTAATGCTAAAGACAAGTTGATTTCCTGTGTATTTGTGTTTACAACTGACTTCCAAATAGAAAGCATAAGACTTTCACTTATTGATTGATTGATTGATTAATGATTTATGTAATCATCATTGTGTGCTTACAGTGCAACAAAATTGAAATGACTAGTGATTTTTATAAATCTCACTTGATAACTGTAATGAATGAGAATATTGTTTTATTTTTTTAAGATTCAGTTATTTATTTATTTGAGTGTGTTTCTATGTAGCTAAAGATACATGTATGCCAATGACTGTTGAGGTCAATAGAGGGCATCAGATCTCCTGAAGATGGAGAAATAGGAGGTTCGAGTAGCCAAATCTGAGTGTTGTGTACTGAAATTAGGTACTATGGAAGATTATTAGCAAATACACCGAGCCACCAAGTCACTTCTCCACCATGGTGATCCTATTACTATTTCCCATATGAGAAAACCTACGTTAAGAAACCTTGGAAACTTACCAAATAATGGACCCTTCATTTCAAAACAGTACACTTCAACCCATAGCCAACAACAGCACCCGGGAATTAATATTTCCAGAACCAAGTATATCAACTTAATTCTCTTAAAGGAAAGTTGAATTTGGAACACATCTATGTGGTGCAGATCTGTTATTTTTAAAATGAAGATACTGTCTAATTTTGAGTATGAACAGGAAAAAAATTATACATGGACAAATTATTTTGTCCTGTGCCATTAAAAGGACTTGGAAAATATCATGTAATCAATATATGCTCCTCTTCTGTTTGTGTTGTGGAAAGAGTATTTCACATGATTTTAAAGGAGATGTTGAAATAAAACTAGAGACATAATAATTTCTCTTTTAGCATTTTATACCTTTACAATATTTCAAGTACACATTGTAAAACTAGACATAAAGATTGCTAAAAGGTACCAAACAATAATCTAGTCCACTTACAGTCTGTGGACTATTTGAGGTAAGCTGCTCCAGAAGGGGAATAATATAGTTTATAGATGTATGTATATGTAAATAATGTTATTGTTAGCTGTGCTTTAAATCATATTTATACAAGAGTTTTTGGATTGAACAATTAATTACTAATTCAAATCTGTTTTTTTTTATTTATAGTTACCTATTTGTTTTTTCTATGTTGTAAACCAGTTTGAGAGTTTCAAACTAAATACAATCTCATTAAGGTCATTCTTGCCGTTGCCTAATTTGGGTCAGTCTACTGTTAGGTAAGTCTGTTGCTTCAGGTGTAAATAATTTGAACCATTCTGATTCAGGCTGATAATAGTTAACAGTCATTAATTACAGATATTAGTTTTATAACCTGGAACACAGTGTTGTTGACTTGGTTCATAGCTGTACTCTGTGATAGAAGATGCCTGGTGAAACTTGTTATGGAGAACAGATTTTGTATCTAGATTCATGAAACAATGTCATGTTTGTCTGGGAATTTAGCTTGTATGTTACAATGAAGTATAATTAAAATGGTAGATGAAAGCCATGGGATGACAGCTTTTATTTATGCATAATGAAGGGCTTTGTACTTATCTTTTATGTCCAGCAATGTCTCAGGAAGCAATAAATGATAATTCTCCAATCTTAGGATTTACCAAAGCTTAAGAAAGTGCAGAGTTGATCCTATGTGAACATAAAAAATTGTTTATTGTGTGTGTGTGTATATACATATAATTATTTGGGAACATTTTCTATATATGGGTGGCATCTAGTGCAATAGTTAAGTCAGATAAATAAGTACACATTACCTTAAACAATGATAGTTTTTGGGGTGGCAAGCACGGGTGAGAGGGAACAGGGGTTTGTTTTTGTTTTTGTTTTTGTTTTATTTTATTTTATTTTATTTTTTATTTTTGGAGAGAAAACTGGGAAAGGAGATATTGTATGACATGCAAATAAAGAAAATATCTAATAAAAAAGATAGTTTTATAGTTGATACATCCAAAATTGTCTCTTTTAGGATTTTGAGATAAGCCTTTCAATCCATTATACCCTAAAGCCACAATCTAGAATAGATTATCCTCTATTTTCTTCATTTATGTATTATGTTTTCTTTATAACATCATTATTTGCAAACTTGTGTTCTTTTCACTACCTTTCTCTTAATTATGCTTTAAGCTTTCTCTTTGTCACTGCCTTAGAGATGTTTTGCTAGTATGTTCAAGTTTCCAAATTATTGAAGTGCCCTATTTCCATATTAGAGTTGTGATTGATATATATACAACTTTATCCTAAATACTTAGGAGCTCACACTGTTAGATTTAGATTTAAACATTACTCTGGAAATAAATTAAATTACTTACACATACTGAGTCCCAGTTTACTCACCCAAAACTACACTGACTTTTAGGGACTCTTGCAAAGATCTTGTGAATATATTATTTTTTAATGGAGTTATCCAAGGATTATGGGCTCTAAGAATCTATTTGGGATGAGAAGTTGGCCTCTTCATCTGCTTTAGCTCACCTTCATGCACAAAGTATGTGTGACATTTTGTTTTTCATCATTTTTGATTGTTCTTTCTGAGATCACAGGTCTTTGAATTATTATTCCTGAGAACTTGGCTTTGTGCCTACTCATCCATGGATACCTCACATATGCCAGAGCTTCAAATGTGTTGACTTGCATACCTCACCTACTTTTGTGTTTTATGAGTCTGAGATTAGTATATGTTTGACACTAACATTTAGAAGTTTTAGGGTTATTTCAAATCCATACATCTGAAATTCAATTTTACCTAGCTTCCAATGAGATTGTTTTACTTCATTTTGTGGGCTTTTATGATTTAATAATCCACGTGGAAATGTATCTTCTAGATTTCTTCTGTTTTTGCCTATTCTTAGAAAGTAAAGATACAGTATATTCTGGGAATTCTATTTCCTCACTCTTTAGGGCCACTAAGAGGTACCTCAGTGTAGACTTCTTTTTAGATTTGCTTCCAGAACCTTCAGTGAGACTACTC
Organism: Mastomys coucha; assembly: GCF_008632895.1. NCBI lineage: Eukaryota > Metazoa > Chordata > Mammalia > Rodentia > Muridae > Mastomys > Mastomys coucha. The sequence goes on from NW_022196903.1 coordinate 103,061,322, forward strand.
TATCCTTGGCCTGATCCAATGTTATTACCTCTCCATGGGCTCCCTGATATCATTTAATCATTTAAATTCACTTTTCAAAACCCACATGATATTTTCTTTTGCTTTTTACCTCAACAAGACAACAATAAATTTTGTTTTAAAATAATTATAGAATCTTCAAGAAGTTCTACAATAGTCTTTGGAAATAACATTTAAAGTAGTATTTTTGAAGTTCATATCTTATTATGTCTCTGACTTGCTTAAACACAATTAGAGGTTTCTTATTTCCTTTAAGATAATAAATAGTATCATTATGTCTATATATCTGAGTGCTACCTTTGATCTGGGTCTTTAGTTTCCTTTTTATTTTGCTTTTCCCTTTAATTAAGGTTGCTCCATTTATTCAAAATTTCTGTTCCTATGCTGTCAGAACCTCCTTCTGGCATAATCTTCTCTGTGTGCTATCTTTTGCTGATCCACCATCAATCCATTAACCACTAAATCCTCAGTCTAGAGTTGGTTCCTCTTTTATTTTTTCTTATTTATGTTTCACCTTCCCTACTTTTTCTTTTCAAAATTGTATAACTAAGAGAATAGTAACTCTAAAAAAAGTATATTTTTAAAGATATACATTTTAATTAAGATTTAATGATACCAATCCCTACTTGTTTTTTTCTTCTCTCTAAATCCCTCATATACTCTCAAAGTGATAGTCACTTTTCCATTGATTAACACACACACACATTGTGTGTGTGTGTGTGTGTGTGTGTGTGTGTGTGTGTGTGTGTGTGTGTGTATGTGTGTGTGTGTTGAATCTGTTTTTGTTGCTTGTGTGTATGAAATTGTATTGGATAATCAGTTAGGGAACTAATTCCTTGTAGTGACTAAATCTTTTCTTTGCAGTCTTTGGTTGCTGTACATCTTTGTTTATGAGTAGTAACCATGAGATTTCCTCCTTCCATGTAGCACGTCTATTGCTATTTGCCACTCTTCAGTTCATATTTCCTATACATCCTCAACTTTATTTGCATATTTCCTTATTACATCCTCTTTATAATTGTCTCTTTATAATCTTGCTCATTCTTTTATGGTCACTGCAGTGGAGAGAAGTAAATTTCTTAGAATTTTCAAATCAATGCTGGGGTCATGCATCCATAAGACAGAGTTGTGGCTGATATTTGCAATTTCAATTTATATACTCAAGCATTCACACTGTCATATTGTATTAGTTTGACCATTTAATTCAACCAAATTACTTATACATATTGAGACCCAGGTTACTCATCCAAAACCATGTCACCTTCTACTTACTGCAAAGATTAAATGAGTATAAAGTATAAAAACAGCACAGGTTAGCAGCCAGGTCTTGGGTTCATTGCTTTTAAAGATTTGTTGTTAGGAAAGCAGCTATTCACAGTAACACACTAGGAAAACCCCAAGAATACAATCCCTCAGTAGCCCCCTGAATATACTGTAACTTTCATTCAATTTCCAAGTAAAATCATGAAAATTTATGATCTTGGAATTTTATGAGACTTTTTGTATAACATTTTCTTTTATTTCTTAATGTATTTCAATTTAATATTCAAAATACAGCTTGAAGCTTCCTTTCCTCTTGTCTTCATCTTACTGTGAAACATGATAAATATCAACTCCCTGGGGTGAGATCCTTTTATAGTTTTCTAATCTAAGCAAGATAGCTTCTTTTTAGTATAAAATGTGAAACTTGCATGAACTCAGTTTTGACCCTTAGAATACGGAATGGATATTAAAATATCCCAAGGCCCGGTAAGTACAGCTGTGCCATCAAATGGAGCCAGCTTTTGTAATTGTCACTAAATGGATAAGTCATTTTAAAAGCAATTGTGGTCTTACAAAACTAATAAAAGTGACATAGGAATGACTTCTGAATAAATTTCCATGTAAACAATGAGAACATTGGCAAATGTCAGCAGAATCAAGTTTTTGTGGACTCTCTAAGTAAGGTCTGACACAATTTGAGGAGCACAAACTGAAGTCAAATAGCTTTTGTAACCTTCGTGAAAATTAAAGGCTTTGTGGCATCTGACTTGTTCTATCTTCATTATTCCAACTCTGAATCAACCTTAAAAATTAATACTCAGCAATTTTACTGGAACCCAGTATACTAGAGCCACTGTAGATGGAAGAAATTAGTTTGGAACTATCTTAAAACATAATTTTCAGAGAGTTGTTACTATGTGATTTGTCTAACAGTTTCCTATCACGATTTTTCTTTTCAATGCAAAAGGAGCCCTTTCTAAATTCAAGCAGAGATGATTGCTTAATCTTGTGGGTCTCTCAGGTGGCTAATAGGAGTTCAAATATGCAGTAATCTAATATTTGCATGTTCATACATACATGACTAGCTATGTAATGTACTGTGAGTTTAGAAGACAACATACATGTATAAATGTTTTCTTGACCATGTATATCCTACAAATCTGATAAAGCCATAGCTCTTAGCTTTGTACAATCGTACAGCACTGTACATGGAGGGAACAACAGATAAGGCAGAAATGTGAAATATTTTGTGAGTATGTAAAGCTTATCTCAGAGAACACAGAGACTTTTTTTGACATTCAAAATTCATTGGTATTGGAGGAAATCTACTCAATTGTCAGTTGGTGACTTAAATCTCAACTAGATATTTTATTTTAGCTACCTTAAGACTTTATAGAATTACTTTAGAAAGACTACCACCAAAACAATAAAAATACATCAATGATAAACAAGAATAAATTCTAGTAGGAGAAATCTTACATACTGAATTCAAAATCATATTACTAAGGATGATTATCAAAATATATAAGATACATAAAGAAAAATATTTAAATCTCATTCATTTTAAAGAAAAAATGATGGGCCAAATTTCTAATTTTTTAAAAAAATTGAGAACAGAATTTTCAAAATATTCACACTGAACTAAAGAAAACAGTGAGAATATTACTGTAGTAAAGACTATATAAATGAAAATATAAACTCAAATCATAAATTGTGAAATTGAATTTCTAGAATTGAAAGTTAGTAACAATTGTACTAAAAATATTTACTTCATGGGTTTCAAAGGTTTAAGTAGACAGACTTATCAATGAATCCAGATGTAAGGCTGTTGAAATTGTATATCTTGAGGAGAAAAAAAAAAAAAGAACACATGAAGTATCTTAGAGACACACACGAATAATTAGAATATTATGAGACTTTGGCTTGACTGAAAAGTGGCTAATGCTTAAAAAAAAAGCCTGCATAATTATATCTAAGAGGCTAGGTGAACTTTTGATAATATATACTAAGATCTATAAAAAGATACTTCATAGTTCAATGGTGGAATGATAGATGAGTGAATGAGATTCATCCTACAGCTGAATTCAGACTACAGCTACCATAGTTGGAGAAATATCAAGATATTTTCAAATTAAAATGAAAAATTTGATTTCACTGATCTAAGGATCATATAAGGGCAATTTCTCAAAACCCAAAACAAATGAATAGTAAATCGATTGATGGAAAGATTGTGAAATAGAACTTGGAAAGGAATCCTGAAATGAAATGATACTAAGCAAAAGAGTTGCTCTGCATAAAAATAAAAATTAAGATAATTATATATTTAAGCAGTATAGCTTGAAATGCTGGCACACACCTATAATCTAGTCACTTGGAGATAGAAGTTCGGAATACAGGAAGAACAATCCACATTCCACAAGGAACTCAAGAAGAAGGAAGACCAAAATGTGGACATTTCATTCCTTCTTAAAAAGGGGAACCAAATACCCACGGAAGGAGTTGCAGAGATTAACTATGGAGCAGGGATTAAAGGAATGGCAAGCCAGCCTAAATATAGCTATCTCCTGAGAGGCTCTGACAGCACCTGACTAACACAG
>NW_022196903.1:103065358-103070138 GCF_008632895.1 Mastomys coucha
TGTTTTTGTTTGTTTCTTTGTTTTTTTGGAGGGGAAATTGGGAATGGAGAAATTTACATGTAAATAAAAAAAATTCAAAAAAATAAAATAAAATAAAATACAGCTATACAATATTCAAAAAAATTAAGATAATTATATATTTAAGCAGTATAGCTTGAAATGCTGTCACACACCTATAATCTAGTCACTTGGAGATAGAGAAAGGAAGGTCTTACGTTTGGGGCCAGCCTGTGATATACAACCAGATCATGTATCAAATTAAACCAAACCTGAGAGTATAAATGTGTTTTGAAATTGATCCCTTTTTACCTTTAATGTGATTTAAAAAACACACCTGCATGAAGCAAAAATTTTAGATGTGTTTTAAAGAGCTATAGAAGCTGCAAATCCATTATTCAAAAATTGACTTAACTGAGAAATAGACTATTCAACAGTTACAATTAGGGTATTTAATTATCTTCTATTAATAATGGATAGAACAATACAATAAACCATCTGGAAACAAATGACTAGGACATTTTAAAGTACACAGACCAAGCAGTACAGGTCTGATCCCAAAGCAATATATACCTTCATGAGTCTATGAAACATTCTTTGGGATATAAAATATATCAAGCATGAAATAAATCTCAGGAAATTTAACTGAGTTGACATCACAAAAGCTTTGTTCTCAGACAACAGCAGACTAAAATTTATAATCATCAAACACATGGCATAAAGATGGGAAAAACATCTTAGTAGACAGTTCCTCATAAAATTTGCTGATAGGAAACATAATATTCCCAATATAATTGGAGACAAAGAGGGAATAAATAGTGTAACTCAAATTTCTATTGTGGTATCTTTACAAACTTGCAGGTTGATTTTAATGAAAGAATCAGTAATAATTACTCATGATAGAGGGTTGGAATTCTTATTATTGAAAAATTATTATTCTGGGAAAAATTAAGAATGACATAGCTTGTTTGGAAAGTACTTTGTGTTTTCTTAATAACATAGTAAAATGCAGTTTTCATTTATCTACCCAGGGGAGAAATGACAAGAGTAGTCTCCACAAATATTCATGCAGCAGTGTTTCTAATAACATTGCTCACAGATGCTTCTCTTCCCTCATATGGAAACAACTTTAACACTCAGCTGAAGAACAAAGAAAGAGGCTGTATAGTATGCATACAAAGAAGTAGTATTTTGCCTGTAGCAACATACTAGTGAATGATGTAAAACGTTTGGATCTGGACGTCACTATGTTAAATGAAAATAGACAGCAAGAAAAGGTTGCATATTGTGTGACTAACTGTATGTGAAATATCCAGGGCCAGTCTCACAACACCCAGAGGAAGATTCACTCCCAGGTGCTTTAACACACACTTGCATCATAGGATCAGAGGTGAGGAGGACACAACATATGTCCCAACACCAGAAGTAACTGGGACCAGTGGGACTGGGGCAACCAGGATCTCCAGCCAACCATTGGGACTGGTCCTTCCTGTCTGGGACGATGCCCTGAGCAGACTTTGGGCATGAACTCTGTAGTCAGTCCCACAACACCCAGAGGAAGCTCCACTCCAAGTCACTCTAAACACACCCAGGATCATAGGATCAGAGATGCACTGAGCAGACCTTGGGCAATATTCTACAGCCAGTCCCACAACACACAGAAGAAGCTCCACTCACTGTTGGAATTATTGGGGTCACTTAAGTATACTATTATATCATCTGCATATAATGACAATTTGACTTCTTCTTTTCCAATTTGTATCCCTTTGATTTCCTTTTGTTGTCTAATTGCTCTCTGGCTAGGAATTCAAGTACAATATTGAATAGGTAGGGAGAGAGTGGGCAGCTTTGTCTAGTCCCTGATTTTAGTGGGATTGCTTCAAGTTTATCTCCATTTAGTGTGATGTTGGCTACTGGTTTGCTGTATATTGCTTTTACTATGGTTAAGTATGGGCCTTGAATTCCTGATCTTTCCAAGACTTTTATCATGAAGGGGTGTTGGATTTTGTCAAATTCTTTCTCCTCATCTAATGAAATGGTCATAAGTTTATTTTTTTCTTTGAGTTTGTTTATATAGTGGATTGCATTGATGGATTTCCATATATTGAACCATCCCTGCATCCCTGGGATGATGCATACTTGATCATGATGGATGATTGTTTTGATGTGTTCTTGGATTCAGTTTATGAGAATTTATTGAGTATTTTTGCATCAATATTCACAAGGGAAATTGGCTACTTTCTTTGTTGGATTTTTGTGTGGTTTAAGTATCAGAGTAATTGTGGCTTCATATAACAAATTAAGTAGAGTACCTTCTGTTTCTATTTTGTGGAATAGTTTGAAGAGTATTGGTATTAGGTTTTTTTCTGAAGGTCTGATAAAACTCTTCACTAAACCTATCTGGCCCTGGGCTTTCTTTTTAGCTGGGAGACCATTAATTACTGTTTCTATTTCTTTAGGGGATATGGGACTATTTTTATCATTTTTCTGATCTTGATTTAACTTTGGTACCTGGAATCTATCTAGAAAATTGTACATTTCATCCAGGTTTTACAATTTTGTTGAGTATAGCTTTTTTGTAGTAGGATCTGATGATTGTTTTTCTTTCCTCAGTTTCTGTTGTTTTGTCTCCCTTTTCATTTCTGATTTTGTTATTAGGATAATGTCTCTGTACCCTAAACCTGATAAGCAACTTCAACAAAGTAGCTGGATATAAAATAAACTCAAGCAAATCAGTGGCCTTCCTCTACACAAAGGATAAACAGGCTGAGAAAGAAATTAGGGAAATAACACCCTTCAAAGTAGTCACAGATAATATAAAATACCTTGGTGTGACTCTAACTAAGCAAGTGAAAGATCTGTATGATAAGAACTTCAAGTTTCTGAAGAAAGAAATTGAAGAAGATCTCAGAAGATAAAAAGATCTCCCATGCTCATAGATTAACAGGGTTAATATAGTAAAAATGTCCATCTTGCTAAAAGTAATCTACAGATTCAATGTAGTCTCCAGCAAAATTCCAACTCAATTATTCACAGTGTTAGAAAGAACAATTCTCACATACATCTGGAATAACATAAAACCTAGGATAGCTAAAGCTATTCTCAACAATAAAAGAACTTCTGGTGGAATAACCATACCTGACCTCAAGCTGACTACAGAAGAATTGTGATAAAAACTGCATGATATTGGTACAGTGACAGGCAGGTGGATCAATGGAATAGAACTGAAGACCCAGAAATGAACCCACACACCTATGGTCACTTGATGTTGAATAAGGGAGCTAAATCCACCCAGTGGAAAAAAGTCAGCATTTTCAACAAATGGTGCTGGCTCAACTGGTGGTTAGCATGTAGAAGAATGTAAATCCATCTGTTTTTATCTCCTTGTATAAAGCTCAAGTCCAAGTAGATCAAGCACCTTCAAATAAAACCAGATACACTGAAACTAATAGAAAAGAAAGTGGGGAAGAACCTTGAGTACATGGGCACAGGGGGAAATTTCGTGAACAGAACATCAATAGCTTATGCTCTAAGATCAAGAATTAACAAAAGGGACCTCATAAAATTGCAAAGCTTATGTAACCAACATATTGGGAAAATATCTTTACCAATGCTACATTTGATAGAGAGCTAATATCCAATATATACAAAGAACTCAAGAAGTTAGACTCCAGAAAATCATATAACCCTATTAAAAATGTGGCACTGAGCTTAACAAAGAATTTTCAACTGAGGAATACTGAATGGCTGAGGAGTACCTAAAGAAATGTTCAACATCCTTAGTCATCAGGGAAATGCAAATCAAAGCAACCCTGAAGGCCTGGCAGTGGTGATGCTCTCCTTTAATCCCAGCATTTGGGAGGCAGAGGCAGGCAGATTTCTGAGTTCGAGGACAGCCTGGTCTACAGAGTGAGTTCCAGCATAGCCAGGGCTACAAAGAGAAACCCTGTCTTGAAAAAAGCCAAAAACAAAAACAAATACAAACAAACGAAAAAACAATCCTGAGATTCCACCTCACACTAGACAGACTGGCTAAGATCAAAAACTCAGATGACAGTAGATGCTGGCAAGGCTGTGGAGAAAGAGGAACACTCCTTCATTGCTGATAGGATTGCAAGCTGGTATAACCACTAGGGAAATCATATTGGCGGTTCCACAGAAAATTGGACATAGTAATTGTACTGGCTGGTTTGTGTGTCAACTTGACACAGGCTGGAGTTATCACAGAGAAGGGAATTTCAGTTGGGGAAGTGCCTCCATGAGATCCAGCTGTGGGGCATTTTCTCAATTAGTGATCAAGGGGGTAGGGCCCCTTGTGGGTGGTGCCATCCTTGGGATGGAAGTCTTGGGTTCTATAAGAGAGCAGGCTGAGCAAACCAGGGAAGCAAGCCAGTAAAGAACATCCCTCCATGGCCTCTGCATCAGCTCCTGCTTCCTGACCTGCTTGAGTTTCAGTCCTGACTTCCTTTTGTGGTGAACAGCCATGTGGAAGTAAGCCAAATAAACCCTTTCCTCCCAAACTCGCTTCTTGGTCATGATTTTGTGCAGGAATAGAAACCCCGACTAAGACAAAATTGGTACCAGCATAGTGGGGTATTCCTGTGACAACCTGACCAGGTTTTGGGGAGGATTGTGGAAGGACTTTGGAACTTTGCGCTAGAAGAGCCATTGGTTGTTAAGAGCTCAATGGGAGGTTGCGTAGGAGCTTGGATGTAGAGAACAGTGCAGAAGATGGAGACCTGGCTTGTGAAATTTCAGAGGGAAGATTAAAGACTCTTATCAG
>NW_022196903.1:103070343-103072134 GCF_008632895.1 Mastomys coucha
CAGGTGGTACTGGTTTTGACAGCATGAAGGGGTCATGAAGAGCAGCTGAGGCTCGGCACAGTGAGAGGTCATGGAAGGCCATTCATTGGTGAAGGTGCAGCCTCAGTTTGCAACTGATGGCCCAGGACTGACGGTGTCATGTAAAGGAGTTAAGGGTTGGCACCATGAAGAAAGTCTATGAGAGGCTATTGGTAAAGCCTAGTTACAGCAGTGTTTTGGAAATGCCAGTACCATGCAATGACCACCAAGGACAGCAGCAGCAGTGGAGTACAGGCATCTGGAGCCCAGAAGACAAGATGTGTGCTACAAAGGGCAGAGCCAGAGAGGTGACTCAAGCCCTTGGAGGAGCCCAGAATATCGTGAGTTGGATCCAAGTTGGTTTTGCTTTTGATTGTGACTGTGCCCTGTTTTTTTTCCCACTTGAAGGAAGAATGTATTTTAGTAGAGCCTCCAGTTAAGAGACTTTGAATTTTAAAAGATATTGGACATTTTAAATTGATTGAACTTTTAATATGTAAAGACTATGGGACTTTAGACCTTGGGGATGAATAAGAAAATAAGAGTTGAGGCTTAATAGTGATATGTTTGTGTGTCAAGTTGACAAGGGATCAATTGTACTGGCTGGTTTGTGTGTTAATGTGACACAGGCTGGAGTTATCACAGAGAAGGGAGTTTCAGCTGGGGAAGTGCCTCCATGAGATCTAGCTGTGGGGCATTTTCTCAATTAGTGATCAAGGGGGTAGGGCCCCTTGTGGGTGGTGCCTTCCTTGGGCTGGAAGTCTTGGGTTCTATAAGAGAGCAGGCTGAACAAGCCAGGGAAGCAAGCCAGTAAAGAACATCCCTCCATGGCCTCTGCATCAGCTCCTGCCTCCTGACCTGCTTGAGTTCCAGTCCTGACTTTCTTTTGTACTGAACAGCCATGTGGAAGTAAACCAAATAAACCCTTTCCTCCCCAACTTGGTTCTTGGTCATGATGTTTTACAGGAACAGAAACCCTGAGTAAGACAGTAATACCTGAGGAACCAGCAATACCACTCATGGGCATGTACCCAAAAGATGCACCAACATGTAATAAGGATATATGCTCAAGAAGAAGGAAGATCAAACTGTGGATAATTTGGTCCTTCTTAGTAGGGGCAACAAAATAACCATGGAAGAAGTTACAGAGACAAAGTGTGGAGCAGAGACTGAAGGAAGGACAATCCAGAGACTGCCCCACCTGGGGATCCTTCCCATATACAATCACCAAACCCAGACACTATTGTGGATGCCAGAAAGTGCTGGCTAACAGGAATCTGATATAACTGTGTCCTGAGAGGCTCTGCCAGTGCCCGACTAATACAGAAGTGGAGGCTTACAGCCATCTATTGGACTGAGCACAACATCCGCAATAAAGGAGGTAGAGAAGGACTCAAGGAGCTGAAGGGGGTTGCAGCCCCATAGGAGGTCTAACAATATGAACTAACCAGTATCCTCAGAGCTCCAAGGACTAAACAATCAACCAAAGAGTACACAGGGTGGGACTCTTGGCTCCAGCTGCATATATAGCAGTGGATGGCCTAGTCAATCATCAATGGGAGGAGAGGCCCTTGTTCCTGGAAAGTCTCTGTGCCCCAGTGTAGGGGAATTCCAGGGGCAGGAAGCAGGAGAGGGTAAGTCTGTGAGCCAGGGGAGGGGGTAGAGAATAGAGGTTTTTTATAGAGGTGAAATCAGGAAAGGGGAGAACATTTGAAATGTAAATAAAGAAAGTAATAAAGAAGAAGAAGAAGAAGAAGAAGAAGAAGAAGAAGA
>NW_022196903.1:103072255-103090351 GCF_008632895.1 Mastomys coucha
AAGAAGAAGAAGAAGAAGAAGAAGAAGAAGAAGAAGAAGAAGAAGAAGAAGAAGAAGAAGAAGAGGGCAGCTCCACTCTTAGGTGTTCTAACAATCCCTACACCACAGGATCCCAGGAGCTTTGTCTCAGAGGCAAACTTTGACTCCCAGGACCTCTGACACACTCAAGATCTCAGGAAGGACAGGCTCCCTTCAGATATAGTGAGGACAGGTAGCACTAGAGATAATCAGATGTCAGGAGGCAAGCATAAGTACATAAGCAAGGTTACTTGGCATCCTCAGAACCCAATTCTCCCACCACAGCAAGTCCTGGATATACCATCACACCTGAAAAGCAAGATTCAGAACTAAAATCACTTCTCCTGATAGTGATAGAAGACTTTAAGAAGGACATAAATAAATCCTCTAAAGAAATACAGGAGAACATGGGTAAACAACTAGAAGTCCTTAAAGAGGAAATACAAAAATCCCTTAAAGAATTACAGAAAAACACAAACAGGGAAAGGAAATGAACAAAGTCATCCAAGATATTAAAATGGAAATAGAAACAATAAAGAAATCACAAAGGGAGAAAACTCTGGAGTTAGAAAACCTAGGAAAGAGATCAGGAGTCATAGATCCAAGCATCACCAACAGAATACAAGAAATAGAAGAGAGAATCTCAGGTGCAGAAGACACCATAGAAAACATTCATGCAACAGTCAAAGAAAATGAAAAAAGCAAAAAGTTTCTAACCCAAAACATCCAAGAAATCCAGAGCACAATGAAAAGATGAAATATAAGGATAGTAGGTATAGAAGAAAGTGAAGATTCACAACTTAAGTGGCCAGTAAATATCTTTACAAAATTATAGAAGGAAACTTCCCTAACCTAAAAATGTGATGCACAGGAACATACAAGATGCCTGTAGAACTCCAAATAGACTGGAACAGAAAAGAAATTCCTCTCATCAAATAATAATCAAAACACCAAATTCACAAAGCAAAGAAACAATATTAAAAGCAGTAAGAGAAAAAGGTCAAGTAACATATGAAGGTAGACCTATCAGAATTACACTAGACTTCTCACCAGAGACTATGAAAGCTAGTCTCTTAGGGTCATACAGACCCTAAAAGAAGACAAATTCTAGCCCAGGCTACTTTACCCACCAAAATTCTCAATTACCATAGATGGAGAAACCAAGATATTCCATGACAAAACCAAATTTATACAATGTCTTTCCATAAATCCATCCCTACAAAGGATAATAGATGGAAAACACCAACACAAGGAGGGAAACTACACCCTAGAAAAAGCAAGAAAGTAATCTTTCAACAAACCCAAAAGAAGATAACCACATAAACATAATTCTACCTCTAAAAACAAAAATAACAGGAAGTAACAATCACTTTTCCTTAATATCTCTTAACATCAATGGACTCAATTCCCCCCCAAAAAAGGCATAGACTAACAGACTGGATATGTAAACAGGACTGAGCATTTTGCTACAGACACTACCTCAGAGTAAAAGGTTGTAAAACAATTTTCCAAATAAATGGTCCCAGGAAACAAGTTGGAGTAGCCATTTTAATACCAATTAAAATCAACTTTCAACCAAAAATTATCAAAAGAAATAAGGAAGAACACTTCATACTGGTCAAAGGAAAAACGTACCAAGATGAACTCTTAATTCAAACATTTATGCTCCAAATGCAAGGGCACCCAGATTGATAAAAGAATATTAGAGCCCAAAGCACACATGGCATCCCACACAATAATAGTGGGAGACTTCAACACTCTACTCTCAGCAATGAACAGATCATGAAAACAGAAACTAAACAGAAACACAATGAAACTAATGTAAGTTATTAACCAAATACATCTAACAGATATTTATAGAACATTTCATCCTAAAGCAAAACCATATAACTTCTTTTCAGTACATCACTGTACCTTCTCCAAGATTGACCATATAATTGGTCACAAAATAGGCTTCAACAGATACAAGAAGACTGAAATAATCCTATGTACTCTATCAGATCACCACAGACTAAGGCTGGTCTTAAATACCACCACCACCACCATCACCACCACCACCACCACCACCACAATCAACAACAACAACATAAACTACAACAACAACAACAAACAGAAAGCCTCATTCTACTCAATAATAACTTGGTATAGGAAGAAATAAATAAAGAAATTAAAGACTTTTTAGAATGTAATGAAAAATGAAGAAACATCATACCAAAACTTATGGGACACAATGAAAGCAGTGGTAGGAGGAAAATTCATTGCTCTAAATGCTTCCAAAAAGAAATTGGAAAGAACTTACACTTGCAGCTTGACAGCACACCTGAAAGCTCTAGAATAAAAAGAAGCAAATACACACAAGAGGAATGAAGGGCAGGAAGTAATCAAGCTCAGGGCTGAAATCAATCAAATAGAAACAACAACAACAACAAAAAACTATACAAAGAATCAAGAAAACCAGGAGCTGGTTCTTTGGGAAAATCAACCTTTAGCCAGACTAACCAGAGGGCACAGAGACAGTATCCAAACTAATAAAATCAGAATTGAAAAGGGAGACATAACAGTGAAATATATCTTGAAATAATTATTCTGTTTGTATTACAATATTAACAGTTGAAAATATTGAAATCATGTTCTGCAAGAAAATAATAATTGTTAAATAAACGAATTTACCAAAGTACATGGCAGACAGCAATCAAAAGTCCCTGCAGTGCAGCTATCCACTTTGGGAGTGTGTGTCATCATCAGTGTTTCCAAACTAAACTTTAAGTCAGAATGACATACTGAATGGAGGTCTATTTGGGATTGAGGAGCTGCAACTGCAGATATGTCCCAGCACAGTGGACTCTAAACTCAACTCTCAGACTCCTAGACATGGTGCCTAAAGCCCATCAAGCTGGCCAGGGCCCATCTTCCAATGTAGCACACAGTCTATCCTTCCTTGGTCCATTCCATAACTTGGCCATCCCCCTAAGGACACTGCTTGCTCTTGTTAATCTGCCCAGAGGATGCCCGCTAATAGGACAATCTGACAGTAGAGCCACATGTTTTGGGAAGGACATGGTGCTAAATAGGGCACAGGATATCCAGAGCTCCAGACAGAGCCAATCTGAAGAGCTGCCTTGGTCCCAGAATATGTACAGAATTTACTGCCAAGTTCCTCTCAAACATAATGTTCTGTGATCTACAAGACAATGTAAAAAACCAACTGATATATCTAGGTACAGGGGCCAACTGTTTCCAGGAATTCTTTACAGCACTCTATATTAGTTTGGTGACAGTGACTCAGTAAGAAAACATCAAATAGCATCCACACACACACACACACACACACACACACACACACACATACACACACACACATTCCCATTTATTCTGGATAAGAGTTGTTTATACTGATTCCACCTGTCACCATGGTGATAAGCTGAACAATAATGATTTATGGGAATCCTCCGGATTTGGAAGTCTTTCTTCACTGGTGCACAGATTACAGTCTAACAAAAGCATCTTTCTTTACATAGTGTTACAGGCAAGACTTAAAAATCTGCTCAGGATCTATTACTGGAATAGTCCACTGGAAGATACTGTCCAAGAAGAGATGTACACATTGTAGTATCTTTGATTTTCACTACACTCATAGTAGAAGAAACTTGAAAATATCATCCTGAGTGAGGTAACTCAGACCCAAAAGGACATGCATAGTTTGTACTCCTTAATAAGTGACTAGTATCCAAAATATACAGAATACCAAGGATAAAATCCACAGAGCTCAAGAAGGTTAACAAGGAGAAGAACCCAAGTGAGGATGCTTCAAACCTACTTGGGAGGCAGAGGGAGTGAAGGATCTGGGTGGGAGATGGAAAGCAGAGGAGAAATGGGGAACATAATCTAGTATGGTGGGGAGAGACAGAAGAGAAGCCTTGAGAGCCAGCAGAATGAATGGAAATATGCAACCTCTCAGGGTGTGAGGTGGGGGGAGGGACCCTCTAGAAAGGACTAAAGACCCAGGAGGCAAGAGACTCTCAGGATTCAAAGGGAGGGACCTTAGATGAAATGCCCAACAGTGGAGAGAGGAAACTTATACAGTCCACTTCCAGTAGAAAAACAGTGCAAGTGGAGGGATGGGGTTAACATCCAAAGATCAACATTCTGTCCCAGAATTGTCCCTGTATAAAAGAACTGCAGAGACAAGAATGGAGAAGAGAATGAAGGAATGGCAGTCCAGTGACTGGCCCAATTTGGGATCCATTTCAGGGGGAGGCTGAACCTATTACTGACCCTATTACTGATGCTATGATGTGCTTACAAACAGGAGTCTTGCATTGTTGTCCTCTGAGAGGCCCTACCAGCAGCTGACTGAGACAGAAGTAGATACTTAAACCCAACTATTAAACTAAAATCGGGGCCTTATGTAGTTGAATTAGAGAAAGGCTGGAAGAAACTGAGGAGGAGGGTGACCCCATAAGAAGACCAGCAGTCTCAACAAGCTCAGACCCCTGAGATCTCTCAGACACTAAGCCCTCAAACCAGCAGCATACACTAGCTGGTATGAGGACCCTGACCCATATATATTACAGAACTGCCTGGTCTGGCCTCAGTGGCAGAAGATGCACTGAACCCTTGAGAGCCTTGAGTGGGAAGGCCGGTGGATGGTCATCCTCTTGGAGACAGAGGAGAGGAGGAACAGGATAAGGAATTCTGGGAGGGGGAACTGGGAGGGGAGCAGAAAAAAAGTAATATATAACCTAACATAAGCTCCGCCAGAGCCTTACCAATCCAGATGCAGATGCTCACAGCAACCATTGGACTGAGCATGACGACCACAATGGAGGAGTTAGGGCAAGGAATGAGGGAGCTGAAGAATTTTGCAACCCCACAGGAATAACAACAATATCAACCAACCTGACCTCCCAGAGCTCCCACAGACTAAACCGCCAACTGAAGAATACACATGGAGGGACCCATGGCTCCAGCTGCATATGTAGGAGAAGTTTGCCTTATCTGGCATTAATGGGAGGGGAGGCCCTTGGTCCTGTGGAGGCTCAATGACCCAGCATAGGGGAATACCAGGTTGGTGAGGCAGGAATGGGTGAGCTATTGGGAGAGCACCCTCATACAAGCAGTGGGGAGGGAATGGGATAGGGGCTTTGCAGAGGAGAAAGCAGGAAGGAGGCCATTTGAAATGAGAATAAATAAGATAACCAAACATAAAATAAAATAAAATAAAATAAAATAAAATAAAATAAAATAAAATAAAATAACAACTCCATTCCTCAGCCTATGTAATAAAACAAGTGGACCTTTCAAGTGGCAAGTAGTCATTGTATAATACTTCAGTCAGAATAAGCAACTTGGAAAATGTAGAAAACATTTTAGTAAACATTCCATCTAGCAAATCTTCGTTGAGAATGCTCAGATGTACGTACCTCATGTACTTACCATGTATTTGTTAGGATGAACAAAGATGCAGTTTGTCTTTAAGAGTATGACAGAGGTCATTTGCCACCTTTGGGTCCACAGTCTTAAGATCCCTTACTGTGCATGAGATAAGATTCTGGACACTCTTGGAAATGGTGACTAAACTTTTGCCAGTTCTATTGAGAGCTGATATATTTCAAATAATACAACATTTCCAGTGATGAAGAGGAGGAACATGGGCAATCACAGGAGCAGGATATTTGTTTTTCTTTTTCTTTTTCTTTCCTAAATGATGGTCAATGTGTTAATGTGTTGTTCAGAAATTTTCAAGAGTTACAAAATGTTGTATTTCCTCAATTTCCCCTGAGCCTCCTTTATTTCTGTTGAAGTGATAATTCACAGTATCTCTACACTATTTTGATGATTTAACTAGAAGTAATCCATACCCATAAACAACTTCAATTAATTACACACACACACACAAGTACATGTACATACACACACACACAAACACACATACACACTTGATGAACAGCTTCTGAATTGTAAATCAGAGTTCAGCAAAGGCCCTTAGCTGATATCAAGCTCCGTGAGAATTATGGCAGCTTAAGTAATTTCAGCTTTATATTTTGCTTCAGAGATATTACCTCAGCTGGATGGTTCCCTTGAAGGCTAGCCTATTCTGTTATTTATGTACTGACTCTGAGTTCCCATTTTTTTCTCATTTTGAGCTTGTTATATTTTATGTCCCTTCTTGGAAGCAGAAACTCAGAATTTTTTTGTCGGATAATTGACTATTTCCTTCTTTGGTCAGCTGTATTTTATGTACTATGTTATGAATAATATTTGAAGTATATTAAAATAGAAAAATGTGTCAGTTTTGGCATCACCCAAAGACGTAAAATTGGCTTTACCGTATAACCAGAGATTACACATTTAAAAAAAAATGTCTTATGCAGGACATATACCAGTCAGAATGTTTTAAGGTGGTTAAGACAGCAGCTCCCAAGTCACATTAGCCTAACCATAAATTGAGTTGTTACTTTCCACTTGTAAATTAGAGTATTTAGAGTTAAAATGCTCTGGCTATTGTGTGGTTATAAAAAGCTTCCAGATTGTAGTGTCGCTCTCAACTGTGGTTTTATTCTAAAGTTGGTTGTCTTCATGTTTGCAAGATGACTGCCAAGCTACCCACAGCTTTTCTCTTCCTTATGTCTGAGTCACTTTGGGACACATATCTCCCACCCAAATCACTAGCAATTGTCTGAGAAATTCATACAGTAATCAGTTAAAGCCAAGGATACCTGAGTTTGCTCACCTTATCCTGAGCCACAATGTCTTCTGAAGAAGAAGGAAAAAAATGTATATTGATAGAAAAAAATAAATTTTTTCCATGTATAGCTTGATTCTTTATTTGAAAATAAGGTTACAGATTTAAAATTTTGACCAGAGGCAGTATAGTTATAGTGTTTTGTGTGTGTATGTGTGTGTGTGTGTGTGTGTGTTAGAAAAAGAAACTATTAAATTTAAGCTTAATGAAATTTAGATTCAATAGTAAATTTAGAGTACTTGGGGATCCAATTGAATACATCTATGCATGGATTTTTTTTTTTTTATGGCTTGAGAGTCAGTATGTTCTGATAAATTAGCCTATGTCTTCAAATATCTTTAAAAACCTTAATTATAAACTATCCCTAAAATGTGAAAAAAGCAAACAGGCTTAATTAATTAGGTCAATATTCCACAACTGTGAATTTGAAGACGAGTGAAAATACCTGACATTCTACATATAAGAGCTGTTTGACTCAGTGTCAGAGGCATTCTCTCATATGATTGTGATGGGTAACCAAGTTCCCAACTCCAAGTCACAGCCTTCACAGGAAGCCCACATGTCTAACTTTTCAGAATAGAGATCTTTGGTGGTTCAGATGAGATCTCCCTGGTATCCTCCCACCAATATCCCCCAAGGTGATGGATCTTTTTCAAACAGGACAGGAAAGCATGGCCTACAGGAAACTCTATGCTTTGCTGAGACAGCTGATTGACATCTTAGCAGCATGCCTGGAAGGCTCTTCACTCTAGACATGAGTGGGATGTGAAAATGGACCACATCTGCAAAGTGTGAAGTGGTAGAGTACACACTTGTAAAAAGATGCTTTGAATCAGGGATTTCAGGATCTGAACTCCAGTTTTGCTTTGTTACTCATTCAGACAAAAATAAATGAATAAATAAAAAGCTAGGAGTATTTTTGCTTTACTCATGTCATGAAGTGAAGAAAAACTTATGTCCTATAAAATATGTTAATTTCTGCCATTCAGATATAGTTCAAGTATAAAAAATAAAACTAAACAAAACCCTCCTTTATTTTTACTGTTTGGGAACAAAAATCTATACTCCGAGACCAGTTTCTGCATAGGCAAACACTTGTCTGCACTCAGAAGATGGATTTGCTCCTTGATTTACTAGGTTTCTGTTTACTTTTGAAACAAGCCTTTGAATTAAGTCAAATAAAATAGGGTATTAGAGACTACTTAACTGTAGTTTAAGCCTTAGCCAAAGTAGCAACCTGAGAATCACTCTAATCAGGCACCACATCAAAGCTAGTTTGCATAAATGATGTGCACCTACTTTGATAGATCAGAAGTGCTGTAGGAGAATGAGGCTCCACAGAGAACACAGTGTGGGGTTGAATGGAGGGTGCTCTCACACAGGTACTTAGCAACACAGCATCTTCTTACTCTGAGCCTGAAATCTAGGTACTACTATTGAGCATAAATATAAGGAGCAATATGGAAGTGAAGTTCAGGGTGTCTGATGATTTTCAATTTTGTCTTGTAGATAGATGTGTGTGGTATATATATACAAAAACAGAGATGCACACACATATACACATATATGTATACATTCCTCCATGGACTTTCCATGTAACAAGCAACATTTGTTACTTGCAGAAAATATAATTTTTTAAAAAATCCATTTCCAAAAAAAGATTTTTGGACAGCACAAATACATGCATACAGTGTCTTCACTTGGTAGCTTACCAGGCTTTTATTTTACAAAGAGTGTTGTGAATTACATCTAGCAAAACTATTTTTTTAATCCACGTAACCCTGCTTAAATATTTGTAAATATTCATTTAACATTTCTGTCTGAATGTTATATAATAACATATGCAAGATAGTTGTCTGACATCATAGCTTTCTAAATAAGCTAAAATTTCTTTGTACATAAAAAAATTGAAAAGTGTATATGTATACATGCATACACTAATGCATATATTATCACCAATGAAGTATTCAAAGAAGTGAAATATAGAAAAGAAAATTGTAAATTTCTATAAAAAATATACCTCTCAGTACATGCTCAGAAACTCTTCCAAATCCTGAAACGAATGAACAAACACCATATTTTGGATTGTCCACTCATGAGAAATGCCCGGAACTGGTAAATGGTATTTAAAAAACTCAAATATTCGATTTTACCAATAAAGTCTTGGGAGGCAGATGCTGGCATGAAAGCCTCCTAGCTCAGAGAGCCAAAGAAGGCATGCATCTTCCTCCTGAGCTGATATCCCAAAAGAAAGAGCAAGCTCCCCTCCTCCACACATTCTCAAAAACCCTTCAAATTGAATGGCCTTCCTTCTACTTCCTGTGCATCTCTATCAATTCTCCTTTCTCCTCCTCTTCCTCCTCCTCCTTCTCCTCCTCCTCCTCCTCTTCCTCTTCCTCCTTCTCTTCCTCTTCCTCCTTCTCCTCCTCTTCCTCCTCCTACTCCTCTTCCTCCTGCTCCTCCTCCTCCTCTTCCTCCTCCTCCTCCTCTTCCTCTTCCTCCTCCTACTCCTCTTCCTCCTGCTCCTCCTACTCCTCTTCTTCCTCCTCCTCCTTCTCCTCCTCTTCCTCCTGCTCCTACTCCTCTTCTTCCTCCTCCTCTTCCTCATCTTCTTGCTCCTCCTCCTCCTCCTCTTGCTCCTCTTCCTCCTCCTCCTCTTCCTCCTCCTCCTCCTCCTCCTTCTTCTTCTTCTTCTTCTTCTTCTTTTCTCTCTCTCTCTCTCTCTCTCTCTCTCTGTCTTTCTCTCTTTATCTCTCTCTTCATCTCTGATATGTTCACTGCCTGTCAACTCTGCCTTTTGACCTATGGTTGACTGTAATTAATGTTGGTTATTATTAACTTTTTTTACAATAAAGGGGAAGCTCTTAGATTAAATGTGTGTGCTAAGGTTGAGCCACATCACAATTAGAATCAGGTCTTTCCAAGAAATAACACACTCTTGCATTTTAAAGTGTGACAAAATATCCTGCAATAGGTAAGTCTATAAGAAAAGAAAATCTATTATAGATATGATAATGCTGGGGGAGTAAGGTGATTAGAGAATATGGCTAAGGGAAGTTACATATCTCTTGAGAATTATGAGAATTTGACAAATTTCACCATAAACTAGAACAAACTTGTGTTATACATTTTAAATGAATAAATAGTATGATACATGATTTATGACTTAAATTCATTCAACTTATTCATTTCTATTTCATAATATCTTTATATTTCTATTTACTAGAAAGACCACTTTCTCAACAGCCTGGCACTGTTAGGTTTTTTTGGGGGGTGGGAGGTTATAATTTGAAGAGGTAAGAGTGAAAGTAAAATCTAACATCATTAGAAAATTAATCTTGGTATTTGAAAATCTTCTGGGGTAGCTGGAATTTAATGTGAACAGCACGTGTTCCCACACTCCACTCCTCCACACACATGTGTTAATACCTTGAATAGACAAACAGTGAAAACTTCTTAGTTAGTCACTGCAGTAACTCTCTATGAAGGATTGTGTGTATCTCAGCTAATCTCTGAAAAGGCTTAAACTTATAAATGAAATGAAAATGCTGCCTCCTTAACTTAACACTGCTTGCAGATGAACCTTCCTTTTTCCCCTCTCACTCTCTTAATTTTATGGGTGTTTCTCTATATGCATGTCTGTTCCCTGCAGGAGTGCAGTGCACATTGAGGTCAGAAGAGGGTATTGGATGCATTTGGAGTTGGAGTTACATATGGCTGTGAGCTGCCATGAAGGTACTAAACTATTAATTTGAGTTCTGTGTAGAAGCATCAGTTACTCTTAATTTCTCAGACATATGTCCAGACCCTCTCTCATTAAACAAATAGGCCACATCAGAGTGAAATTAATATGGCTATCACAAAATATAATTAGTTTTTTCATTGGATGGATAATTGCCTATTTTTCCTTTTTTGGCATTCTGAAAGTGTCTACTGTCTACCTTGGTCACAGTGAAACTTGTAAACGTAATGTCAAACAGTTATCCTCAAAGTGATCCATCATCTTAAAATTTGATGTTCCCTCCAAAGATTATGAGAATCTATTCCCCATGAAAAGTATGATGAGCAAGAAAATGGATACTGAATGATGTAACTTAAGTTGTAATGTTAAAAACAAAGTAGTGAAAACACAAATGTCCATGTAGATAGCAGGTAATATCAGAAGAAGCATATAGCTGATGCTATAGTTTGGAATCCTTTTGGGAATGGTTTCAAGACCATTCTCTAGACACTCAAATCAAAGACTGAACAAGGTCCTCATATAAAATAAATTTCTGTTTCCATGTGCTTTAAATTCCTGCTAAGCTACATATGATACCTAGTGGAATGTAAGTTTTAAATGAATAGTTATTATGCTCTATTATTTCAGGAACCAAGACGAGCCATAAAGTGACCACATGTGCAGTAGGTAGACACATTTTTACCACAATGTATTAAATTGCTGGTTGGTTAAATATGCAGATAGATACTGCAGAGGCTGATGAGCAACTCATTGCAACGTATCTAAAACAATAGAAGGCAGGTGCCAGCAGCCAGATGTCGCAGTGGAAGACACCACCTGAGCTTTACAATTTGCCAAGATAATCTCATAACTGTTTTTCATTTTTATGTGAGCAGTGACAGACATTAACGTCAAGGCTAACATTAAAAGTAGTTATGACTTAGATTTTATAATGTTAAGTCACTTAAAGTCAGAAGTAAGTAAAATATTAAACATTATCATTCTAAACAAAATGCATAATAACATCGACTTGAGTAAAATATATAATTATATATAGCACTGAAATTAGTAAGTGAAACTATAGAATTTAGTAAATAAAATAAAGTTAAAATCCAGGTGTAATTAAAAAACTTTAAGCTTTTGGGAACTCAAAATGAAAGACGCCTGTGAGTGAATTTTCATCTTTATTGTTCATCATCTCTCTACAATTGGCATATCGACAGCCACTAAAATTTGATTGATAGCTTTGTTGACTTCTTCAATAAATGGTCACTGGTTTGAATGAGGTCTTCAGTGTGCCATCCAGAAACTAAAAAGGGAAAATAAAATTATGGCTCTCTCTCCATGCTGACATAAGAAAGAACACACTCAAAGGAACAACTACATAGAGAGAAAGAAAAGATAATAAACTCTACTCTAAAACCTTTGGAAGAACACCAAAGGAGGGTTGCACTATTTGGGTTAGAAGGTACTACACCTTTCTTGCTCAAGAAAACAAGAATTTGAAATTTAAAGGTTTTTTTCAATAGAATACTTAATGCAGGTTCAAATAGGAGAGCAGGTGAGAGTTTAAGGAGTGGGGAAACTGAGCTTCAACCTGCTGACATCACATGTTCTTCCTTTTACTCTTCATGCTTAGTTGATCTCTCAATGTTCAGTAACAATGGCTCTGGGCTTGCCTTTCTCTCTCTTTCTTTCTTCCTTTCTTCCTTTCTTCCTTCCTTTCTTCCTTTCTTCCTTCCTTTCTTCCTTTCTTCCTTTCTTTCTTTCTTTCTTTCTTTCTTTCTTTCTTTCTTTCTTTCTTTCTTTCTTTCTTTCTTTTTCACCTCTGAGAAAACCTGACTTTGGGGTTTTATAAAAGCCAAGGGCTTCTGCTGATAGAACATTCTGGAGGACTCTTGTGTGCCTTCCTAGGAATCAGTATTTAGAATACTGATACAAAAGAGTTAAAGTTTGGGATGGCTAGTAGTTTGCTTCACTCTTGGTTCCAACTGCAGTAAGGACTTAAGAAACACTCTCAAGTAGTAAAGCAGTGAAGGCAGTTTAAGTCTACATTTAACAGCTGCTAGCTTTAATCTACAAAGGATGCAATTTTTGTAAGAATGTGGACATCGTGAAAATTCCTAAAGGGAGATTTTTATATGAGTGTCTGTGATCCAGAAGGGGAGAAGGCAAGGGTCCATGGGGAACCTGAATAACAACAGTTTGTACTTGATGAGTACAGGCAATATTATGGACATATTAAGAGTGTATGCCATCAGGTTTGTACAAAGTGAAATATGTATTCTGGGTGCCTGATGCTTGTGTAATGTAATGGTGCATAGTTTTGTTAGATCTTTGAGCAAACCCTCCCCAACAGTAGGTTCACTTTTGTGTCCATGGGAACTTAAATGAGCTTGTTTAAAAAGCAGAAAAAGAGAATATAGGTATATTTCTTCTGCAGCATCTTGTTGCATAACTTCACTTAAAGAAGCCTCAGAAATTTGCAAGAGAATATGAAAAGTAATAATAGGAAAAATGGTGTTGGACACCAACAATTGTTATAAATGAAAAATAAAATGAGTTTGGAGAGATGGCTCAGTCGATAAAGTACTTGCTGCATAAACACCTGAACCTGAGTTTGCATCTTCAGATTCAGAGGAAAATCAGACAATGGTGTCAGTGCCTATAATGTTTATATGTATATACTCACATATACACATACATATGTGCTTGTCTAAATTTATGTATACATGTGTATACATAACTATGTGTATATATACATGTATGTACATTGATTTGTTCTTTTATTCTTCTCTCATATATTACATCCCAACCTCAGTATCCCCTCCCTCCACTCCTTCCAGGCCCTCTCCTTCAGATCCACTCTTTTTTTTTCTCTTTAGAAAAGGGAAAGGCTCCCAGGAATATCAACTAAACATGGTGTATCAAGTTTCAATAAGACTAGACACCTCACATCATATTAAGGCTAGACAAGGCAACATAGTAGGAGGAATAGGATCCTAAGTAGAGCTCAGTCATGGACAGTCCCCATTTTCACTACTAGGAGTCCCATAGCTACACAACCACAACCACGAGGTATGTGGCAGAGAACTCACCTCAGACTCAGGCATGGTCTATGTTTGTGGCTTCGGTCTCTTGTAAGCCTCTATGAGCCCTGTTGTTGTAGTGGCACTCTCTACCACTTTGGCTCCTATAATCATTCTTTCCCCTCTTCTGTAATTCTTGTTCTGGGAGAATAGACAGGAAGATCCTGGAAGCTAACAGGCCATCTAGTTCAAGAAAGAAGGCAACACAGGACCTGATGCATAGCAGACAAGTAATTTGCAGGTGGGCTCCCTGCCCAGCCTTGCATTATGCTATTTTGAACTGTCATGCAAAACCAACCCAACAAAACATTCTTCTACTTTCACAATTCATTCCCATGAAGTTGCTAGAGTAAGAAAATGTATGTCTTGTCTCATAAATGTATGCCTGGGCCTGAAGCATTCACTGTTCAAATCCTCTCTTTTTTTAATGGCTTTTGCTCCCACTCTTTGCTCCTGCAACTGTGAGATAACTTGGGTATAAATTCTTCTTAAGGAATCTGCCTTACGTAAAACAACTCGGCAATATTTGCACAACAACTGGAAGAAAAGTCTTTTCTTGAAACAGACAAAAAGGCCAAGTGTGTGGATCACTGATTAGACAAGGGAAAAGGATGTGAATATAAGAAGGATGGACTGGGACTCAGCATCAGTCAGAGGAAGTCATTTGACCTGGCTCCACACTGCTAGAAAAGGAAGCATCCTGCTCACATTGAGATTTCATGGTGAAATGGGGTAGAAACATCCTATTTAAATTGCAGCTACAACCATGGCTGTTGCTTCTTACGATGACATTTGTGACACATAAAATGTCCTCTTGTTCCCACACTGTGACAACTTAGGTATTTCCAGTATGGGCCAATTTGCTTATGTAACATTCCACAGAAGCATAAAAGCAGTCTCAGGAAGAGGTGAATGTAAATGTTCTGGTTTGAATCACCAGGTGCTTCCAAAACCATCGCCGCATATTTACAAAATGCAGTTTTAAAAAAGACTTTAATATAAATACAAAACACACATGGGGTTCCTTTATTAGTAGAAATCATCACCTGAATTGCTAGCTAAAAATGTAATAAGAATTTTAAATTATAGTAGTACTAACATTTATTTATACTATTGTATTTATATAAACATGTAAATATATTCAAACCTGCTTCATCAATATTACTAACTTATACGGAACCACAATTAAATTGTATTTAGTTTTACTGATGTCACATCTATTATTTGTTTCTAGTTGGATATCTGGTTGTCATTTCCATTCTCTTTCTTTAGTTTGTTCCTTTATTTATTTGTTTGTTTTTTGTTTATTCATTTGACTCCTGCATTTTCAGAAGGGACTTAAGAAAGTAAGCTCTTCAATTAGTTTTTTAAAAATTTGTTTTGTTATTTGCTTAATGACAACTCAATAAACTTGTGAGCAGAAACATCAGAAGGAACCTAAGGAGCCATAAAAGTTTACAGTGTGAAAAGGCTGATCTTATGAATGTTAAATACCATGGTATAGGCAAAATTAAAGTTGATTTTGAATTTTTCTGTACTTTCTTTCTACACTAAAGAAAATTTGATTAATCTTGTATTGCACAGTTTCCATCTGTGTCCATTATGTCAAGTACATCTTATGTTATGCTAGAAGATAGTATATTAGATTTAGTCAAAGATGTATATATATATATATATATATATATATATACATACATATATATATATAATTGTCTACAATTTCAACAATTTTCATCAAGCTTATCTTAGTAAAATATTGCACAAAAGCTTTTGGAGACATTCAGTATTTTTAGTTACTTCTTAGTAGTCACTTATTGTAAAACCTTTTCTGAACAATTATTTGTTTAGTAACTGAAATCAGAAATCTGAAGAGAGAGAGAGAACTGATAAAAATCTCAAGTTAATGCATGCACGCGTGCATGCACACATGCACTCACACACACACACACACACACACACACACACACACACAGTGCTAATAAATGAAAAAACCAAGGCCAGTATTAGCATTTATAGCAAAAGCAATGAGAGAGATTTAAAATTTTTCCAAAAGATGTATGGATGAGGATATCTATGTCCACAGTGATGCATATCCATGGAAGGACAGAGAGAAAGGATAGATGGGATACAGATGGGCATTCATGCAAAGATTTCATAGGTAGCCTATGTGGTCAGTAACCTACACCGAGGCTTTTGCCTGGTGCAATTGTGGTAAAAGAAAGAACTGAAACTAGATCGACATGTAAACTCTATAGACCTTCCAAACCTATCATAGAAGTGAGTATTATCATTGTAATTACCAGACATTGGAAAGGCTGAGAGAGAGCAGGAAGAGGTTAATAGCTACAAAATTATGGTTAGGTAAAGAGAACACATCCAGAACTCTATGTTAGGTGACAGCAATGTTGTGTATTCATTGTGACTAAAAGGATTTTGAATATTTCTAATAAAATTGAGAGATAAATGTTTGGGAGGCAATCTTTGCTGACTGTGCTGAATTTATTTGTGTTATTTGTCTTTATGAACAAAATATCACATAGTACCTAGTGGATATCTATAGCTACTTATAAATTAAGAAACAATACCTTAGCTTTCCATGTTTCCCTTCTAGCATAGGATCAGAAACTGGAGAGAAACTGCAGGAATGGAGTCAATACTGAACTAGAGAGAGACAAGGGAGGAAAGGAGAGAGAAGATGTAGATCAAAGCCATGGAAAAGAGTCGTGGAGCTGCCTTGTGCTTTGAACACAACACACTTAGAATAGAAGAGCAAGCTCTGTGAAGTTAGACTCCACACTCCAAGATATTCCTTCTTCAAAAGGATCAGGACCACACAGTCACATAAAATATTAAACAGAAAGTTATTTTGAGGTCCCATGCATCAGAAATTATCATAAGAAAAAAATCATAAGCATGATAATTTCCTCACAGATGACAAAATACATCACAACCACTTTTCATAGAAAGATCATAAATGTAATGTGCTTTATAATAATTATCTTAAAATTCTTTGAGGGCCTATGAAAAGATAATGAAAATCAGAATTGGAGGAGTTTTATTTTTTAACCCCCTTAAGAGGGTGGATTGTGAGCAGAGGGAGAGGGGAGAGAACAGGTTTTTATTTTATTTTATTTTATTTTTATTTCTATTTTTTGGAGGGGAGACAGAGGAAGGAGATATCATTTGAAATGTACATAATGAAAATATCTAATAAAAATATAAATAAAAGTCATTTCAGACATTGTCTTAGGGTTTCCATTGATGTGAAGAGACATTGTGACCAAAGGAATTCTTATAAAGATCAACACTTAGTTGGGGATTTAGTTATCATCATGGAAGCATCCAGGCAGACAATGATGCTGGAAGAACTGAGAATTCTACATATTGTTCCAAGGGAAACAGAAGGCTTGTCTAATGCCACACTTCCTCCAACAAGCCTACATGTAGTCCAATAAGCCACATTTCCTAACAATGCCACTCTGTAGGCCAAACATATTCAAACCATCATAGACTTTCACACTTAGACAACACATACATGATGTTACCATGTTAAGTAAGGGAGAATTGAAAAAATACAGGTGTGATTTTTGGGAGGTTGTTTTATTTTCTTAAAAATTTAATTGGTCACAGTAAAACAGGCACAATATTAAAAATATTTATGGAATATGCAAAAAGCTAAAATTAAGTGAGAGATATTCCCTTTTTGTTTTATTATTTTCACTGTCCAAATGAACCATTGGGTGTATTTTGATTACAAAGGACATAAGATATAAGAGATAGGTAAAATCGAGCAGTCTTCTAGCAGTCTTCAGATGAAGATGTAGAACTCTCAGCTCCTCCTGCACCATGCCTGCCTGTATACTGGCATGCTCCTGCCTTGACAAGAATGGACTGAACCTCTGAATCTGTAAGCCAGCCCCAATTAAATGTTGTCTTTTTAAGAGTTGCCTTGGTCACGGTGTCTGTTCACAGCAGTAAAACCCTAATGAAGATAGAAGCTGGTACCAGAGATCGGGGTATTGCTGTGATAGGCCTGACCATGTTTTTGTTTGGAGGAATATGGATTTGGGGACCTTGCGGTTGAGAAGCAGTGGGATGCTTTAAGTGCGGCTTATTGGACCACCCTAGGAGGAATGTGGAAGACATTGGTGCTGAGGGGGATTTGAACTGCAAAGACCTGGCCCAAGAGGTTTTAGTGAAGAATTTGAGTACATGGCCTAGAGACTGTTTTTGTGATATTTTGGTGAAGAATGTGGCCCCTTTTGCCATTGTCCAAAGAGTCTGCCTGAGGCTAAAGAAAAGAGATTTAGATTAGTTGCTTCGACAAAGGAAGTCTCAAAAGAGCTTGATATAAATTCTGCTGTGTGGTTACTAAAGTCCACTTGTATGAAGAGCATCTTGATGAAAAGGAGCACACTTTGAAAGGTAAAGTACAAAATGTACGGTTCTAAGAATAAAGGGGCACCAGGAAGTAGAATGGAGCTGAATCCTATGTTCAAGGAGATAAACAGATTAAGGGAGTG
>NW_022196903.1:103090593-103132287 GCF_008632895.1 Mastomys coucha
TCAAGCTACAAAGCAAGCTCCAGGACAGCCAAGCTTAGGCAGTGAAGGAGTTGACAGAAAGCTGGTAATAGAATAAGGGGCCATGTTCTAGCTCCTACAAGCTGCAGAACTTGGCAGCTGTGGCCTTGTGGCTCTGGCTTTAGAATCAAGAGTAGGGCACTAGACTACTGGGACAATTGATGATGCTGATTAGCTGGAGCTAAGAAATTAGTGGTGATTAAAAAGAGACCAGCATCACTGAGATGAAATCTTCTGGGAAGTGTTTTCTGAGGGTGCAAAGAAGCTGTGTCCCAGAGATAGCCAAGGTGCTATCTCGTGCTAAAGCTGGACTTGTGATGTGTAAGAATTACATGGTACCGGTTTTGAAGGTATGAAGGGAGCAGTTGAAACTTGGCACTGTGAGAGGCCAGGGAAGACCATTGATAAAGGTGCAGCCTCAGTTGCAGTTCATGGCGGAGGACTGAAGGGGTCATGCAAAAATGTTGAGGCTTGGCACCATAAAGGGAGCCTGTGAGAGGCTATTGGTGAAGCCTAGTTGCAATGAGAAACCTCAGCAAGTTAGGGATGCTAGTACCATAAGATGATCAACAGGAAGAGCAGCAGTGGTGAGGTAGAGTCAACTAGACCCTGGAGTGCTACAGAGGGCAGAGCTAGAGATGTAACTCAAGATGTAACTCCTCCTTTGGAGGAGCCAGAAGATCATATGTGGATCCCAGACACTGGAACAAGAGATATAATGTTGATGTTGCCTCGGATACCCCAAGATGTTAGAGATGCCAGAACTGTGATACACCTGCTGAGAAAAGCTGCTAAACAGGGAGAAGAACCAGCTCAAGAGAAAGAAGTATGCTGTAATCAACAAAGCAGAAAGGAGTTGGAGATCTGAAGAGCACTTTGACATCAGACATGGAGTTTGGAGTTTCCCCAGCCAATTTTTGGTCTTGCTTTTCCTCACTATGTCATTTTGGAATGGTAATGTACATCCTATGATGTTGCAGGTATATGATCTACTTCTTGACTTTGATTTTATGGGGGATTACAGTAAAACAATTGGATGAGACTTTGAACTTTGGACTTTTAAACATTGTTAAAACTATGATAGACTATGGAGACTTTTGACTAAATGTATTTTGGATTGTGCTATGGCTAGGTATGGCCCCCATAGACTCATGTATTTGAATGAGTTTATGGGGGGCCAGGAAGTGGAATGTGGTGGTTTAAATATGCTTGGCTCAGGGAGTGGCACTATTAGGAGGTGTGGCTTTTTGGAGTAGATGTGGTCTTGTTGGAGAAAGTGTGTCACTTTGAGACCCTCCTCCTAGCTGTCTGAGGAGTCAATCTTCTCCTGCTTGCCTTTGGAAGAAAATGTAGAACTCTCACATCCTCCAGTGCCATGCCTGCCTGGATGCTGCCATGCTTCTGCCATAATGATAATGGACTGAACCTCTGAACCTGTAAGCCAGCCCCAAATAAATGTTGTCCCTTATAAGAGTTGCCTTTGTCATAGTGTCTCTTCACAGCAATGAAACCCTTAAGATACTACCATTTGCATGTTTACACCTTACATGTTAAAAAGATTTTACTTTATTATGTATATATTTTGTGCATCTGTGCACATGTGCATGCAAATGCCCATGGTGTCCAGACGAAGGCATCATATCCACTGGAGCTGGAATTACAGGTGGTCTTGAACTGCTGGAAGTGGGAGATGGGACTTAAACTTTAATCTTTTGCAAGGTTTTCTTGTTTTGTTTTGTTTTGTATTGTTTTGTTTTGTTTGAGATAGAGTCTCACCTGGAACTTGTTATACAGACCAGGTTGGCCTTGAACTAATAGAGATCCACCTGTCTCTGCTAGGATTAAAGTTGTAAGCCACCATTCCCCCCCCAAAAAAAGAGAGATAGGTAAAATCCTAGTTCATGACAAAATTAAAATGTTATATATTTAAAACTTTATACTTAAATAAATGTTATGTATATTAGTTATATGCATAGTTAAGAATATACTATAATATTGCATCTAGTTATATTTCATATGTGTCCATGTGTTATGTAATGAGAATAATATATATACATACAAATATATATATTCTCAGAAATCTATTAAACTGATCATAAAAGAACAGATTTATGCTTAGAATACCATTATTCCACTATAAAACATAGGAATTATTAAGTAAATCATGATTTCTTTTGTTTGTAAGTCTCTATTAGAACCATTTCAAATGGATTCATAAGTCTACTTGTTGAGAACATTTGAACATCAGAATTGATAGTTATTCGAGATAATAAACTCTACTAAACACATCTTCATGCATGGACTAAAACTACATGGTATGTTTGTATTTACAAATTCTGCTTTATTTGAGAAGATCATAGATAAACAGTTGATTAATAGTACCTAAAGAGAAAAAATATTAGTTATCCTTATTTTGAATAGAAAATATACCACTTGTCCAAATAGATAAGAAGTGTCTCTCTACAGATACTGCCAATAATGACAATGAACTACCACTGTGATTTCTAAGTAATTAGTAGACCTAGCTCTTGAACTAAAAACACTAATGTGGAGTCAAGTGAATATTACTCATATAGCACTATACTATTTATAACATTTTTCGGTTTATACTCAGTCCATTCATTGAGAATTATATATTCTTAAAGCACATACTTTAGAAATTTTTAGTATATTTCTCATGTTGTTAACCACCTTTATCTCATCCCAGAATAGTTTTACCTACTGAAAAACAACTACCTTCCCAAGGAGTCTCACTAATTCATAATCACTCTTAACATACATTCAATTTAAATCATGTGTAAATGTCACTATTATTTCCTGAAAAGAAGTGATGAGATAACAGGCTTACTTAAGCTGTGTGACTGCGTGGCTTGGGCTAGGCCCAGAGCGTTTCCTCCTCTGTTTTAACTATCCCTAGGCCTAGGGTTAGAAGCTTCTATAAGAACTTCCAGAAATAGACTAACTAATGCTTTAACTTTAATTTTTTGAACATTAATGAGGCAGAAACAACAGCTATGGAGAAACACTGGATTTTAGAAAAAAGCAGAAAAAAAAACTAAAAACAAAACTATAGAATTAAATCAATCTGTGCACTTTAAAGATGTGTTAACATCAGAATGGAAGTCAGAGAATGTATTACATTGGGGAAGATGTTTTGCTTATTTTCCCACAGGTGATGAAAGACTATGGGTTCCACCAAAATTATTAAGATCTAATTTGAATAAGAGAAAATTCCACATGAAAGGCACTACTCAAGGAAGGAAGAGATGCAGAAAACAAAACAAAACAAAACAAAACAAAAAACAACTCAGAAAATGCAGAAAGCTGACACTCCTGCATGACATCTCAACAACCTGGCTGAAAAGGGACAGATTGTTTATCTGACTGACAGGCCTAAAAATCTTGATGCTGAAATGGTCCTTTTGAGGGATGACAAATGATCAGGACTGCAGTTATGAAGAATCATCGTATCAATGAATCTTCAGAAGGACATTTGGATTGTTAAATTTGTACAATTGGTATGTGTTTGTGTTGTAAAATTTAAGCTGTGTACAATTGTTGGTTTAAACGAAAAGGGGAAGATGTAGAGGAATTTTAACTGAGCAACATGGCTGCTCAGGCAAGGTATAATATCCAAAGACCTTCTAGTTGTATGTGATCTAGCCAGAATGTAGACATGCCCTGGATTATAGTATGATCTGGCTGGAATACAGTCATACATTTAGTCCCTAATAATAAAGGTAAAGTTTGTTTGCAAAATGTCATTATAAAATGATGGGAATTTTAGTATCTGACTCCGTGTACTTAAAAAGGTATTTATCCATGTTAAATCAGGCATTCCTATATTCTTTTTGGCAGACATATTTCTGTTTTCTAGATACAACACATATTGTTTATCCATTCATAAGTTAATGGGTGATTAGACTACTTCTTCTCTTTGGACATTGTAAGTAAGGCCACTATGGACATGTTTTAACAGATATCTCTTTAAACATAGGCTTACATTTCTTTGCAGTGCATGCCTATTAGTGGCATTTTTGGGTTATATGGAAAAGTCACGAACTTTATTATAGACAAGTAAACTGCTCTCTACAGTCTTGAACTATACTCAGTTTTCCCAAAGGAATTGGAAAGGACTCCAATGATGTCTCTCAATCCCATGGCTGATTTGTAGGATGTGAAGAAGGCAGAGGGTGCAGGCACATTGATACACTGACTTTAAATTATTCAACAGAGAAATTATGAGGCAAGAACAGAAAAAGAACTCTCTGAAGGTCAAGAGCCGTGGACATATTATGCTTTAGTAGCTGGGTTAGAAGGGTCAGAAATACTAAAATGCCTAGAAATGATAGATTAATAGAAGTACATTTTACCTTCATGATGACACATGCCTGCAATCTTTGTACTTAAGAGTTATAAATATTAGGATCTGGAGTTCAAGGCTAACCTTAACTATATAGTGAGATGGAGACTAATCTAGACTCCCCGAATTTCTGGGTTATTTTTTAATTAAAGCAAAAGCAACAGCAATAAAAGTAACAAAACCACATTTGAATGGGTTCTCATTTTTTCTACAGATTATGGGCTCTTTACTAAGAAATATGTCCCAATAACGTTTTATGTTTTAAAACATGATACATTTCCTCTTACATATTGATGTTTCTGAATCACACATATGTCCATGGAGGCTTTTGAGAAACACCCTAAAAGTTTACACCTTATGATCATTTTAATTTCACAGTATGATTAAGAAGAAAGTACAGCAATTTCCCTATATGTACTTGTCTGCAACATGTGTAGCCTATGGTTGTCATCTATTGCTTTGTCTCCAGAGTGGTATACATGCTACAGCAGATAGAGTTTCATTGATACATCCTTCTCTAGAGTCTGCAATATTCACTAGCAATCATTCTTTTTGTTGTACATTTCATAGTTTGAAGAAATATATGATATTGTACATCCACCAAATAATAGATCTTCTCCTAATATCTTTGGAGCTCTGTCCATGCATCCTTCTTTCTCCATCAGTGCCAGGAAGCTATTGATTCTGTTATAATCTCTATAGGTTGCCGGGCGGTGGTGGTGCACGCCTTTAATCCCAGCACTTGGGAGGCAGAGGCAGGTGGATTTCTGAGTTCGAGGCCAGCCTGGTCTACAGAGTGAGTCCCAGGACAGCCAGGGCTATACAGAGAAACCCTGTCTCAAAAAAATAAAAAAATAAAAAATAAAAAAAAATAATCTCTATAGGTTTGGTTTTTTAGAACTTTATAAATCTGTAATCATATAGTATGTAGCTTTTGTGGATGGCTTTCTTTCCTTTCACTTAGTAATGGACACTGAAGTTACTTCAGTGTCTTGTGTGTGCTTACATGTGTGTGTTCACATATGGGGGGCCTCTGCACACAGAATATGTATATTTAGAGGTGGCCAGTGAGTCTCAGCAATTCTCTTGTCTCTGCCTTCTTAGCACTGATATTATATTACTTTCCAAACTGAGCTTATTTTCATAGCCTGCCTTCATAACTTTTAATA
The DNA here is from genome assembly GCF_008632895.1 of Mastomys coucha. NCBI lineage: Eukaryota > Metazoa > Chordata > Mammalia > Rodentia > Muridae > Mastomys > Mastomys coucha. The sequence goes on from NW_022196903.1 coordinate 103,096,144, forward strand.
TATTGACTATTCTTAAATGGCCATCTTAAGCTAAATTATATGTGTTTGCCCTTACTCCATTCTCATAAAGAATAATATTAATTCATGTAAAAAACTGTTTGCACAAGAAATATTCTGTTATATTCTTATATACTTATATACTTACATGTATAAGATATGTGGATCAAGAAATACATATTAATATCTATAGTAATGACACATCAAAATTGCAATGATTATTATAAATTTGAAAATTCCCAATTCCATTCACATCTATATATTTAAAAATCACATCAGTAAAAGGATAATTTAATTTAAAAATATGTATAGAATAAGCTTTAGACTTTCAGAGATCAGAGGCTTAGTTTGGTGTAGAAAAATTCTATTTTCTCTCAGAAAATGACACTTGACTGTTCTCTTTAAGCTGACTTTCTCTGTGACAGCTGGCGAGAGAGGGAGGGAGAGAGAGAATCACTTTGTGTGCAGCAGCCCATAAGCACATACCTGAGATGCATCAAAGAGTATCTTCCCAACCAATGTTGTGAGGAGGCAGCATAATGCCCTTTCCAAACCAACAATGTGGCAGGCAAAACTGGCCCCTAAGAGCCAGCTTTGGTTTGAAGTGGAAGATACCATGCCTACTATCAGAATGGCTTGTCTAATTTTTTTTCTTTTTTCCAATTAGTGTGGTGTAACTTGTATTCATTTTTGTGAAGTAAGAGATTAACGAAGGTAATTAGCAGTGTACCATCAAAAGCATTGGTGACTATTGGGATACCTTGCTTTCTGGAGAATTCACTAATGTGAGATGCTGCCTTTGAGGCCAGTAGTCAAGGGATTAAAGAAGAAAGGACTGTGGAAATTACCAAGCTTTATTAGACTGCCAGCTCTTTTATCTCATGTTTATAAATATCACTAAAATAGTCTTTGAACTGAAGTCTACAGTTGCTTTGCTGAAGTTCTTGTGACAGGTATTCTGATCAATCATTGCCTGCTACTTATGTACATTGCATTTGCATCAGTGGTAGCTCTGGGATTCATGCTTTCTTGAATCACGTTGTCTCTAGTCACCCTTCTAGCATTTCCTCATACCTTAGTTGGAGTGTAACTCTGTTGTTGAGTTTGGTCTTTTGACTTACTGGTGACAAGAGATACAGAAATGAACTACAGAGTGAATTTTACTCTTACTCTTTCAAGAAATATATTCTTTATTCTCTCTGTACTTCTCTCTTCTGCATTGTCCAATGAAGGAGTAGAGGATGGAAAACAAGTAAATAGCCATATGGCCTGTCATATTCAGCACTAATATTTTATAGTATCAAATAGATGAACCCTATAGGTGTATGAGAAATCAATGAATGTTGTTATATGATTCTGAGATAGGGGATAGTTTGCAATGTAGCACTTATATTCAGGTTCATAGGCCTTCAGTTAAGATGTACTTTCCCTCTGGGATGCTCCTACTTCACTTTCATTCTTTTGAAATATTCTTGATTTATCTTTATCATAGTTATAGAAAATTAAAGAATAAAAGTCAAACAACTGAGGTAGATGACTTAGACTTAATAATTTTGTAGAACACACTTTGGAAATAACATTTTCTTCTTTTTGTATTGAAATCATATTATGTTTGAGTTTGTAAGGTTTGAAGTATATAGTATACATATATATGTAATTTAATATATATTGTCTAGTATATAATATTTACTTCAGTGTTTTACATATTAAAGCACTTATTAAATACTGAGGGTAATTACTCTATTTTCATAGTAATAGGATGGTTTTACTATAGTTCTAGTTGCCTTTCTTATTCTGGTCTTTAGAAAGAAACAACCTTAGCTAAGCGCATATTTTAATTTTCTGTTATTATCATTTCATAGTTTATAAGAAGCAGGACTGGTTAAATGTTTGATTCTTCTGTTTTACTTACCATTAATACCTTTAAAATAGTGTTTGTTGACATTTTAAAACATAGATTAAAATACTATGGTAAAAATAAATACAGCAAAACCAAAAATTAGCAACAATGCAAACACTGGTGCTTGATATGGTGATTTGATTCACCATTATTCTTCCCCCAGGAAACAGTAGCACCACTTTTTAAATTTTAATTCATTGTGCCTCAGTTTCACTGTTGGAAATAACTCTCAGCTTTGAGAGTTTTGCCATTACATTGGTTGTGAGTCTTTCAAATGGACAGAATTTGAAACATTTTATAAAGCTACATCTCATCCATGTTATAAACTCAATTAAAGTGACATACATATTATGAACTCAACTCAGTATGTTTTCCTCACCTAGTGCATTTATAACATTCCAGATTCTGAATGAGAAATTGTAATTTACCTTAAAATACCTTAGACACATAGAGTAGATATGGTAACTGAACCTATTGAAGATTACTGGCATAGATATTGGAGATCAACATTACAAGTGAGTGAAAATATTCACTTCCATGCTAATATTATAATCTTAATTTATTTCTAAATACCTTTACTGTTTAAGATTTTTTGGTTATTTGGGGGGGGGGGGTTGAGACAGGGTTTCTCTGTATAGCCCTGGCTATCCTGGAACTCACTCTGTAGACCAGGTTGGCCTTGAACTCAAAAATTCACCTGCCTCTTCCTCCCAAGTGCTGGGATTAAAGGTGTGCACAACTACCACCTGGCAAATTTTTGGATATGTTATGTTATTTTTTTAAATTGCATTTCATTTAAGTTCTGATTATGGGTGACACTTATAATTTCATGATTTCTTAGTCACCTTAGTTTTAAGGTGACTAAAGTTCTGTTAATCATTGTTCGTCATAGAGACCTTCAGCCTCTCATTACCAGTGCTTTAACAGTATGTGTTACATTTGGCTGTTTGTTTTACAATAGTGCTTAAAAGCTGTCTCCTCCACTGAAATGGCTATTCTTGCTTGTCAACTTGAATATATCTGGAATTAACTGAAACACAACAATTGTAAACTATCAATATTTTTCTTAATTAAATCACTTCAAGTAAAAATATCCATATTTGATCCAAATCTTTTGAGACAAGAAGATCCACCTTTAAACTGGGCCACATTTTCTGATACTTGCCTATATAAAGGACATGGAGTGAGCACACTTTTGTACTATGCATGCTTGCATTTGCTATACCTGGAATGTTTATTTTTCACTGAAATCACAGTCTACTTCTTCCCTATTCCAGCATATACTGAAGACAAGCTGAGACATCTAGGCTTTTGGATTGAAAAATCACTAAATTCTTGGACTTTGCACTGGTAAATAGCCATTGTTGAACTATCTGGATCACAGTCTGTAAGTCACTCTAATAAACACACATACATACTTATGTACATATATCATACATTCATACATGTATACATACATACATGTGATATGTGTGTGTGTATATACAGACTCAGTTCTATTCCTCTAGAAAATTCTGATGAATACATTCTCTAAAAGACATTTTGAAAATAATGGATACCAGTAAAAGGAGATTTATTCAATGTGACTTTGGGAAGAGGAGAGGCATTCAGTAACTGCAGGGTCCATCTTCAGTGTATTAGAGGTTAAAGTTTAAATACAAGGCCAGTGCTAGGCACATCAAGCAGATATGATCAATGTGTGCTATTGTCTGTCATTGACTATCATAGTGTGGGCTTCAGTCTTGTAAGGTGATCTGAGAAGGTGTTAGAAATGTATGAAATAACATGGGGTAGACATGACCTTCTTCTCCAAGGATGGGATTCTTGAGAAAAATCCCATTTGCTTGGAGTATCTATTCCAACAGTTTGCTAATCAACTTGACAGAATAGACATCTCTTTAGAATATCTTCATTTTACCAGACTAGTTGTAATCTCCCACTTTATGTTTTAACACCTCAATCTTGAGGTAGAATGCGCTGCACAACAATATATTTAAATTGCAAGTAGGGAACAAGGTTAGTACATGTTTATCCAGTGCTAAATTTGATTTTTCGCCCTCCACTTAACTCTGAAATCCCATGCAGTCAAGAATTATCTTGTTGGCAACTTTTCTCCTAGAACCTAGGTAAAAAATCCAGTAAACACACTGAAAAAGTAATGTTGGGGAGCTAGAATTATCTATTTATTCAAATTTTTAATTTGATGATCATTCATAAAACCAGCACAAAATTCTTTTCGCAATAACTTTGTAGCTCCCTGGAAATTTTACTCTGGATGTCATCTTACATATGATGTGGGACTGACAAATGTTGATAATTTGATAACAATTTGATAGAGCTACTATTTTCTGTTCATTGCTTCATCTCCATGTTATATACTAAAAGATGTAAAGATACAGTCACACCACAGGGTATAGTGGATTGAAGAGTCAGTAGAATTTCCCTGAGCATCTCTCATGTGGTGTTACATAGTAATCAGATTATTTTTTATGTTATTTGATAAATTTGTGCAGTTAACTCTCTTTGAGTCAAGTTATTCTCATCGGAAATGTTGGTCATGACAGTAGACAAAAGTTATGTGGGTCTGTGCGTGCGTGCGTGTGTGTGTGTGCGTGTGTGTGTGTGTGTGTGTGTGTGTGTGTGTGTGTGTGTTTGCATGGTAGTTTTTACATCAATTTGAATCACACTAGAGTCATCTAAGAGGAGTGAACTATAATTAAGAATATGCCTCTGGAAAATTTGTATCTAGGCAAGCCAATAAGCAGTACCCCTTCATAAACTTCCCATGAGCTCCTGCCTCCAGGTTCCTATATTGTTTGAGTTCCTTCCCTGACTTCCTTTAATGATAGAGTAAGATGAGAAGTGTGATTTAAAAACCTTTCTTTTTACGCTACTTTTCGGTATAGTTTCATCTTATCAATAGTAACCCTTGATGTGAGCACATACATACCACAAAGCACGTGCAGAGGTCAGAAGACATCTTAGAGATTAGTCTTTGCCTTCCATTTTGTTTATCATAGGATCTCTTTGTTGTCATTATTACAGTGGACACTAACTACTCCAGCTGACCTGTGAGCCACAACATACTTTATTGATTTTTCTTTGCCTCCTGTGGTCATTTGAAGAAGAATGGTCCCATAGGCTCATGTATTTGTATATTTTCCAGTTGGTGGAATTGCTTGAGAAAGATTGGGAGATATGACCATGTTGAAAGAGGTGTTTCACTGAGCAAGCTTTGAGATTTCAGAGGCCCCATGCCATTGCCATTGTGACCACTGCCTCTTATGAACAGATCAATAGATAGTTCCCAGTTGTTCCTGCTGCCATGAGTTTGCTCTAATATGGACTCCCACCTTTCTAAAACAATCAGTCCAACTAAATGTTTTCTTTAATAAATTTCTTTGGTCATGATATTTTCTCAAAAGCAATGAAAAAGTAGCTATGTAGCTAAATATTTTATGTCAAAGTACTGGGGATTTGATCCAGATTTTCACTCTTGTATAACATGTATTTTTTACTAATTTAACCAACATCTCAATTCCAGACATGTTAGCAAATGTAATATCCTTTAGTTAAAACTTAGAAAATGTAACCAAACCCCAAATCAAAATTTATATTTATAAGCGGTCAATTGTATTTAAATATGTATAGTCCTCTATTTGTATGTAATAATTTATGCAAGTGGATACTAAATTTAATATTTGTGTAGAAATAACATTGTTATTCAAAGGCAATGGAGTAGAAATGATCCTTTATGTTAAACATACCTAAGTAGATAATATTTCACATATTACCTTCACATAGTTGACTGAGTTATAAAGACTATAAAGGCATGCTACCTTTGATTTTATGGAGTAGGTTTTTGAAATTTTGACAGGCCATTGTCTCAAATTTTGATGAAATCTAATGATGATCCCTTCTTATGATAGTTGAAAGCTGAATAAAATATCTATGAATTTCAGTATATTTTCCTCCACATTACAATTACTGAAAATATTTGTATCTATAGTTTACAGATGAGTCAGGAGGAATTAGCATCCACTACTGGGTTTCTTAGTCTAAATAAGAATATTCTCAAGCAAATGCTCAAGAGAAATTTTATTTGCATAACAGAAAAACATAAATGGTAGGCAGCAGGTGCCTGGGGAATGAAGGAGAGAAAGGGAAAAGAGGGGCACATCGTTTAAGCTGGTATATAGGTCAGACATATGCCCTACAAGGAGCTTCACTGCAGTGAGGAAAACTGGAAGAAAGGGTAAGGTATCCCCAGACATTGGAGAAACACGAAGTGTTAAGAAAAGTTCAGAAAAGCAGGCAGACATAGGACGATACATATATAGACCCTCAATAAGCTACTGCACTAGGGACAGTGATCCTGGGAAGAAAAGTTACAGTATCTCATTAAAAGATGACTTATTATACCAACTTCTCGTCATGTCTTAAAAATATTTGCCTCATAGAGGTGGTTTCTTGAACCAACTGGAATGTTAGGTCTCTACTGAGTCTACACAGGCCTATTTCTGATCAGATTCTAACACATACATATTACATTCATACATAATACATTCATGCCTGAGCCTCATCTATTGCCTTGATAATATGGAATTGATCATTCAGTTGATTCATTCATTCAACAAGAATTTTGGGCATTTCTATATGCTACTTGCATGAAGAAGTTACAATTCCCTCTTATAGCAGTTGCTAAGCTTCATTGTACTTTGATTGTCTGTCATATTGTAAGTGATATGATTAAGTATCTCCATTATGTGTGGGACACTAAAGCTATAGGATAGTCCTTAGCCAATTATTAACTACCTTTTAAAATTAAATATCCAATATTTCCCTGGATTACAAACCTATTTCTAAAGAAAGTTGTATTGCTCCATTAAAGCAAGTAGATTTCCATTCCTCCACTTGTCTGCATCTCTTTAGTTTCTTCATTTAATTTCAATTCAGGTTGCTTCTTCAAATTATTTATATGCCTTAGGTCACTATCAGTCTATGATACCCAAGTCTGTACTTCATTCAATAAACATTTATAATTATAATTTGATAGCCTCAGGTATGATGGCAAATCAATACCAATTCACTAATGCTATAGCTCAATAATAGAGCAAGCTCACTGACAACCATTTGCATAATTTATACATTGAAGTGAGAAATGTTGATTCATCTACATACTACATTAGTGATGCCTAGCCAAAGTGGTCTCTAGTCATTAGTTGCATATGACTGAAAATTGTTCCAGTCCATCCTGGTCATGTAGTGGATTTCTGTCTGTCTCTTAGTGATTCTAGAAAAATGAAGGCACAAAGCTGTTCACTCCTTTTACCACCTTTCATCTTAGGAAAGTCACTTGGCCCTGACTATCATCTATTTACTCTTTAATGTTCGTCAGTCTCTGAGGATAGGATGGCCAATTCCAAATATTAAATTTCTCCTACTAAACTAAGCTCTCCTTCAGCTATCTACAAATATGAATGTGTTCTTAAGTTATTGGTAATAAATCAGTATTCCATATAACTAATCCAATTTTACCATTAACTTATATGAGTTGAGGTTCTTGTGCAGCAAAAATTACTAGCCCTAGACAAAGAATGAAGAGGAAAGTTACCCAAAGAAACAATTGGGTTTATTTGTCCCATTGTAGATTCCTAAGAAATTAGACTCCTCTAGTTTCTGTTTCAAAGCTGTCAGGCTGTATTTCCTGGGTCTCTCACTAACCCAGCCAAAATTAACATAGAACACACTTGCCCAGAGTGATTTGCCTCCTCAGAGTCTATACTCTCACCAAAGTATCTAATTTTGTTTCTCTGAGTAACTGATTCTACCTTACATAAGGAAAAAGAGATGAAGGTTTTACAAGATTTAAAATGTTAGGGAAGTACTATGATTTATTAAATTCCTTGCTTATATTTAGAGTCAGTGTAATATACAAAATGAATAGTTTTCAAATTTCCATAGACTTGGTTCCAAATGAAAGCTTGGGAATTACCAGTTTCAGTTCTGGCTTGTTATTGTTTAGATTTACTACTTTAGGAGGAAATCAGATATTAAAATGTGTTATAAATTCTGTGAGGATTAGAAATACCAAAATTTGCCTGGACCTACCCACGTTAATGAAAGAAGCATGTTATTACTCAACATTAAATGTTTTTCTAATAAATAGACTGAGGTCTGATTGTTCTCTTGTCCTATGGCAGAATGTAAGACCAACATTCTGTTCTCTGTATTGAGTACATAAATAATTGCTCAGGGAAGAGAAGTAGTATGAACTAATATATCATCAACCTTCAAGAATTCCATGACTCATGACCCTTGACTGAGGCATTGCTAATTACTGAAAGGTACTTTGAAGTTTTTATTTTGGAAACTTCCAGTTCTGTTCATGAGGCTTGCCTTTGAAAAGATGTGTTTTGGCTCAAGATTACCTTACGAGATGATTAAATGCTTATTTGCCTAAAACCTGAGCTTTATTTGTTATGTGATGGTTCTGTTTTTTTCTATGACTGTTTATATTGATCTATCTAGTAACTATCAATTTAATTTGACTTACCATTGCTAAAAGTGGTTGGGAGAGATTCTTTTTAGAATAGTCTAGTGATAATTAATATAACTATCATTGGATGATATGCTACTTAAATTTAGTATATAAAAAAATTAACAGATTTTTAATTAAGTGTTTTTAGAGTCTTTAGTATGCTCACAGTTAGATGAGTGGCTTTTTTTTTACAGTGTTTCACATTTATTTTTTTGGCTATGGGTATAGAGCTACTATGCTTTGAATATATTCCACTGTTCAAAGTCATGTGTACATCTTACTTTCATTTCCAAAGCAATTTTATGAAGTAAGATCCATCCACTTGCTTGAAAAATTCATGATGTCTTTGTTTTTAACAGCTGAATAGTATTCCATTGTGTTGATGTACAACATTTTCTTTATGAATTCTTCAGTTGAGGAACATCTAGGTTATTTCTACTTTCTGGCTATTACAAATAAAGTTGCTTTGAGCATGTGTTTTTGTGGGATATTGGAGCATCTCTGGAGTGGTATAGCTGTGTTTTGAGGTAGAACAATTCCAAGTTTTCTTTAAATATTTTGGATATGAATCCTCTATTGGATGAGGGGTTAAGGAAGATTTTTTCCCAATCTTAGGTAGCCTATTTGTCTTATTAGAAGCTTTCCAGTTTCATGAAGTACCATTTATCAATTCTCTTTTTAACTAGATATTTTCTTTATTTACATTTCAAATTTTATCCCCTTTCCTCATTTTCCCCTCCAAAATCCCCTATTCCATCCTACCCCACTCCCCTGATCACTAATCCACCCATTTCAGGTTCCCTGTCCTGGTATTCCTTTACACTAGGGCATTGAGCCTTCACAAGACCAAGGGCCTCTTCTCTCACTGATGTCTCACAAGGTAATCCTCTGCTACATATGTGGCTGAAGCCTTGAGTCCCTCCTTATGTACTCTTTGGTTGGTGATTTAGTTCCTGGGAGCTCTGGGGGTACTGGTTAGTTCATACTGTTGTTCCTCTATGAGGTTGCAAACCCCTTCAGCTCCTTGGGTCCTTTCTTCATTGGGGACCTTGTACTCAGTCCAATGGATGACTTCTGTATTTATCAATTTATCAATTCTTTATCTTAAAACATGAGCCATTGGAGTTCTGTTTAGAAAATTTTCCCTTGTGCCAGTGAATTCAAGGCTCTTTCCCACTTTCTCTTCTATTAGATGGAGTATATCTGGTCCTTGATCCACTTGTATTTGTGCTTTGTGCAAGGTGACAAATATGGATCCATTTTCATTTTTCTACATAACGACTTCCAGTTAGAGCAACAACATTTATTGAAGAAGCCTTCTTTTTTCCATTGTTTATTTTTGGCTTCTTTGTCAAAGATCAAGTGTACATAAGTGTGTGGTTTTATTTCTGGGTTTTCAATTCTATTCAATTTATCAATATGTTAGTTTCTGTACCAATACCATGCAGTTTTAACACTATTTCTTTGTAGCTCTAGCTTGAGCTCAGAGTTGGCAATTCCCCCAGCCATTCTTTTATTCTTAAGAATTGTTTCCATCTTCTGGGTTTTTGCCTTTCCAGATGAATTTAATAATTACTTTTTTCCATGTGTTTGAAGAATCATGTTGGGATTTTGATGGGGAATGCATTGAGATTGCCTTTGGTAGGATGGCCATTTTTACTATGTTAATTCTTCCAATCCATGAGCATGTGAGATCTCTCCATTTTCTGAGATCTTCTTTGATTTCCTTATTGAAAGACTTGAAGTTTTTGTTATACACTTATTTGATTATAGTTACCACAAGATATTTTATATTATTTGTGGCTATTGGGAATGGAGTTGTTTCCCTAATTTCTTTCTCAGCCTGTTTATCCTTTGCATAAAAGAAGGTTACTGATTTATTTGAGTTTATTTTATATCTAGTCACTTTACTGAAGTTGTTTATCACCTGGAGAAATTTTCTGCTAATATCCAAAATATATAAAGAACTCAAGAAGCTAATCACCAAAAAAACCAAAAAACAAAAAACAAAAACCCAAAACCAAAACAAACAAACAAACAAAAAAAACCAAACAACCCAATCAAGAAATGGGGTGTAGAACTAAACCAAGAATTCACAACCTCAGGTAACAACACATGTTATCGAGGATGTGGAGAAAAAAGAACACTCCTCCATTGCTTGTGGGATTGCAAACTGGTACAACCACTCTGGAAATCAATCTGGAGGTTCCTCAGAAAACTGGAAATAGATCTACCAAGCAATGCCACTCCTGGGAATATAACCAAGAGATGCCTTACCATATCACAGGGACATGTTCCGCTACATTTATTGCAGCCTTATTTGTGATAGCCAGAAGCTGGAAACCACCCAGATGTCCATGGCAGAAGAATAGAGACATAAAATGTGCTTTATTTACACAATGAAATACTACTCAGATAATAAGAATGAGGAAATCCTGAGTTTTGCAGGCAATTGGATGGAACTAGAAAATACCATCCTGAGTGAGGTAACTCAGACCCAAAAGGACATGCATGATATGTACTCACTAGTATGTAAATATTAGCATAAAATAAGTACAGAATACCCAAGATACATTCCACAGAACTCAAAAAGGTCAATAAACTGAAGGGCCCAAGTGAGGACACCTCAGTTCCTCTTGGCAGGGAGAAGAAAGCAATCACATGTGGGGAGGAATGGAGAGGAAGGGGAAGGGGAGAGAGGGGAACATGATCTGATATAGGGTGAGGGAAAAGGACTGAAGCCCTGAATGCCATCAGAAAGAATGGAAACAGGCAACCTCAGGGGGTAGAAGGTTGGGAGGGATCCATCAGAATGTACCAGACTCGGGAGATGAGAAACTCTTTAAACTCAAAGGGAGGGACTCTAGATGAAATGCCCTACAGTGGAGGGATCTGGTAGTACACAGCTCCGACTGAAAGGCAGGGTATCAAGTGGAAGGATGAGGTTTCCACCCCACATTCAAAAACTCTGACTTATAGTTGTTCCTGTCTGAAAGAACTGCAGGGATGGAAATGGAGAAGAGCCTGAGGAAAAGGAGGTCAAGTGACAAGTCCAAAGTGTGAAGGCTCCAAGGCCTTACAGTATTACTGAGACTATGGAGTGCTCACAAAAGGGACCTATCATAACTGCCCTCCCAAAGACCCAACAAGCAGATGAAATTCTCAGATGCAGATATTTGTACCCAACCAATGGACAGAAGCTGTTGGCCCCTGTGGTTAAATCAGAGAAAAGCTGGGGAAGGCTGAGGAGGAGGGTGACCCTATCAGAGGACCAGCAGTCTCAATTAACCTGAACCCCTGAGATCTCTCAGATGCTGGGACACCAACCAGGCAGCATACATCAGCTGATATGAGGCCCTGAACACATAAGCAGCAGAGAACTGCCTGCTCTGGGTTCAGTCAGAGAAGATGCACCAAATCCTCAAGAGACTGGAGGCCCCAGGGAGTTTAGAGGTCTAGTGAGCTGGGGAGTAGAGGGGCAGGGACATACCCATAGAGACTGGGGAATGGGGGAGGCTGGGAGGAGGTATGGGATGTTAGTCTGAGGGTGGACCAGGAGGTGAATAAAATCTTGAGTGTTTAAAAATAGATTAAATAAGAAGAAGGAATATATATATATATATATATATATATATATATATATATATTCTCAGTTTTCTGAGAAACCACTGAATTGATTGCCAAAGTGGTTATAGAAGTTTGTACTCCCAGCAGCAATGGAAGAATATTACCCTTGCTCCAATCCTTGCCAGCATGTGCTATCTCTTGAGTTTTAAATCTTAGCCATTCTGATAGGTAAGAGGAAACTTCAGAGTTATTTTTATTTGCATTTCCCTGATGACTAAGGACTTTGAACATTTCTTTAAGTGACTCTGAGCTATTTGAGATTCCTCTGTTGAGAATTCTCTGTTTAGCTTTGTATGCAATTTTTAACTGGGTTATTTGGTTTGTTGGTATCTAACTTCTTTAGTTGTTTATATATTTTAGACATTAGCCCTTTGTCAGATTTAGGGTTGATGAAGATCCTTTCCCAGTCTATAGGCTGCCATTTTGTCCTATTGACAGAGGGTCCCAAAGGTATGATCAAATCACTGGGGATATGGAACCAGAAGAGTCCACCTCCTCTAGCTAGGTAGGAGCAATACGGACACTAACCCACCCACAAAACTTTTGATCTAAAATTTATCCTGTCTATAAGAAATTCAGAGCAGAGCCTGAGGGAACCAATCAACAACTGTCCCAACTTGAGACTCATCCCATGGGCAAGCAACAATCCCTGACACTATTAATGATACTCTGCTATGTTGGCAGACAGGAGTCTAGCATGGCTGTCCTCTGAGAGGCTCCTCCCAGCAGCTAACTCAGGAACTTAAGTGGGCTGAACATAGGCCTCCCTGCATATATGTAGCAGTTGGTCTTCATGTGAGTCCTGAGCAAATGATTGGGGGTGGTATCCCAAAAGCTGTTGCCTGTATGTGGGATATGTTCTTCTAGTTGGGCTGCCTTGTCTGGCTTCAGTGGGAGAGAATGCTCCTAGCCTCACAGAGACTCTATGTGCCAGGGGAGGGGAGATACCCAGGTGGTCCCCACCAGCTCAGAGGAGAAAGGGGGATGGGGAAGATTATGGGAGAGGGTGACTGGAAGGAGGCAGTGAGCAAGAGGTAAAGTGATTAAATAAATAAATACATAAATAAATAAAGCAGAGTGACAGAGCAGGGTACCATGAATCCACTCCACCACATATGTGCTCACATAGAACACAAAAAATAAATTTAAACAGTTCAAAAACAGAAATAAATGTGAAGACCACATGGAGGAATACTCTATGTTCATTAAGCACCATAATAAAATGTATTAGTTCTCAAAATCCCATCCCACAATATAAGCTGAAGGACATGGAGAGAGAGAGAGAGAGAGAGAGAGAGAGAGAGAGAGAGAGAGAGAGAGAGAGAGAGAGAGAGAGAGAGAGAGAGAGAGAGAGAGAGAGAAAGAGAAAGAGAAAGAGAAAGAGAGAGAGAGCTTAGTAGTTAAGAGCACTGCGTCCTCATGCAGTGACCCAGGTCCAATTTCTAACACTCTATGGTTTCTCATAAGTTCCTGTAATTCTAGGCTATGGGTATCTCATGACCTCTTCTAGCATCTATAGGCATTGTGCTCATCTGATGTATGGACATACATGCAGGTGAAACACCCATGCAGTTTGAAAGAATGTAATAAAAAAAAAGTTGTGTACAAAAAGAATATAGATAAAACATTGCAGGAATTTGGAAAAAATAATACCAGTTTCAGGATAATATGAGATATATGCTCATTTCCAGAACATGAATATTCTCTAATAGTCCATTTTTTTCAAACATGCTAGTTTATGCTGTTCTTTTTATATATATATATCAAATGCTCCATTGTTACATCACAATACACCATTGTTATACCACAATGTACCACTGGGTCATCACAATCCATTGTTACATCACAATACACCATTGTTATATCATAATGCACCACTGGGTCTTCACAGTGCTCCATTGTTACATCACAATGTATCATTGTTACATTACAAAGCTGCATTGTTACATCACAATGCTCTATTAGTACATCACAATGTTCCATTGCTACATCACAATGCTCCATTTTACATCACCATGCTCTGTTTTTACATCACAATGCTCCATTGTTATATCACAATACACCATTGTTACATCACAATGTACCATTGTTACATCACGTTGAACCATTGTTCCATCACAATGCTCCACTGGGTCATCACAGTGTATATTTTGACATCACAATACCTCATTATGTCAACACAATGTGGCATAATAAGGGAAATTATTTTGTGACATAATACAATTGTGACATTACAATTTTCTGTGGTGATGCCAGCAATATCTCAGTGTGACATCACAAGCCCCAATTATGTGCTCACAATAGCTCATTGTGATAGCAGTATGTTCAATCCTGATATCCCTCTTTCCGTTGTAATATCAGAGTTCTCTGTTGTGACATCCCAGTGCCGATTGTGACATGACAGTGATCCATTCTGACTTCAAAAAGATGAATGGTTGTCTTAGGGTTACTATCGCTGTCATGAAACACCATGACCAAAATTGAGTTGGGGGAAAGGTTCATTTGGCTCACATTTCCACATTACAGTTCATCATAAAAGGAATTCAGGACAGGAACTTAGACAGGGCAGGAGCCTGGGAGCAAGAACTGATACAGAAAGAAGCCATGGAGGAATGCTGCTTACCCAACTTGCACACCCTGGCTTGCTCACATGCTGTTTGATGACTTGAGGATCTAAATATTACTCAGAAAAAGTTTCTGTAAAGAGATATTATTATTGATAAGATATAAGCAGATTTTTAGTCCTAATTTATATGGCCTAACAGTTGTTTAAGTTGTTCAACATTTATATTATATTAAGGTAGGCTGGTATCAGAAACCTTGAACCTGAATTAAAAGCCATTTTCTGAATACCTTTGGGAAAAGTGTTCAGATTCCCCAGTTATTTATATGCATCCCAAAAATTCTGAAATGTGAAGGAAACAAGCACACCAAATTCTCAGTGGCCCAAGGAAAGCCTCCAATAAATAGTGATGGATCCAACTGTTCTTGTTAATTAAGATTTCTTGCTATCATGAAAAAATTTGAGATTAATTAGAGTAGCTTATATCAAGATAAAAGAAATAGATTTTGTGGGAAATCCACTTTACTTGGGAATCCACCCATTACTTTGCTTTTTGACAGCTGAACATTTTGCAGAAGTACATTCAAAGATATAGTAGTTACCTCTATGCTCCTCAAAATTAGTATATTTAATTTTGTTGCATGTGTATATTATATATTTATAGGTATTATAACATACATGAGACTTTGGAGGTTAGAAGAAGGTGTCAGATCCCTAGATCTAATGTTACAGGTGGTTCTGTAACATCATATCAGTACTGGAACTCAACTTATGTCCTCTGTAAGAGGAGTTAGTGCTGTTAACAATCAGGCCATCTCTCCAGTCTTGAGTAGACTCCTGGTTTTTTTAGTAATCATTTTATTCATTTCTACTTCAAATGATATTCCCATTCCAGGTTTCCCTTCCACAACTCCCCATGCCATAGCCCCTCTCCCCACTACCCTTTGCCTCTATGAAGGTGCTCCTCCACCTACTCATCCATTCCTGTCTCACCCCTCTATCATCCCCCTAATCTGGGGCATCAAGCCTCCTTTCCCTCCCATTGATGTCAGATAAGACCATCTTCTGCTACATATGTATCTGGAGTGACAGGTACCTCCATGTGTACTCTATGTTTGTTGGTTTAGTCCCTGGGAGCTCTGGATAGTACCGTTAGTTGAAATTGTTCTTCCTATGGCATTGTACTTCCCTTCAGCTCCTTCAATCCTTCCCCTAGTTCTTCCATTGTGGTTCCCTGGGATCAGATTGGCTGTGAGTATCTGTATCTGTATTGGTTAGGTGCTGGTAGAACTTCTCAGGGAATACCCATATCAGGCTCTTGCCAGGAAGTGCTTCTTGGCATCAGCGATAGGGTGGAGGGTTGGGGTCTGCAGATGGGATGGATTCCTAAGAGGGGCAGTCTTTGGATGGCCTTTTCTTCAGTCTCTGTTCCATGTTTTGTCTCTCTTTCCTTTGGACAGGAACAATTCTGGGTTATATTTTTGAGCTGCACATCTAACCATAGGACTAAGCATGAGGTCCCCAATGGAGGAGTTAGAAAAAAGACTACAGGACCTGAAGGGGTGTGCAACCCCATAGGAAGAACAACAATATCAACCAACTAGACCCTCCAGTGCTCCCAGGGACTAAACCACCAACCAAAGAGTACACAAGGAAGGACCCATTGCTCCAACCACATATGTAGCAGCGGATGGCCTTGTGGGGAATTAAGGGGAGGAAAGGCCCTTGGTCCTGTGAAGGCTGGATACCCCAGTGTAGGGGAATGCCAGGGTGGGGAGGTGGGAGTGGGTGGGTGGGTATTTGGGAGAGCACCGTCATAGAGGCAGGAGGAGGGGGAATTGGATAGGGGGTTTCTAGGGTGATGTGAAACTGGGAAAGGGGATACATTTGAAATATAAATAAAGAAAATATCCAATAAAAATTTACACAAGAGCAAATTGTTTGAGGTGTGTGGGTGCCCTTATTCCTCAAGTGGGGGACCTGCCTATATACTGGAGGTGGTCTCTACAGGTTGTATCTCCCCTTTGTTGGGTATTTTGGCTAAAGTCATCACCATTAATTACTGGGAACCTCTAGTTGGTGTCTGGGACTTTCTAGTGATTACCCCCACTTCCACATCCCCCAATGCTTCATGTTTCTATTTAATTTTCAGACCCTCTGTACTGCTCTCCTGTCCCTTCCAATACCTGTTCCTGGACCCCCTTTCCCTCCTTCTCCTCTCTCCCTCTCAGGTCCCTCCCTCCATCTCCTTTGAATATTTTTTTCCCCATTCTATGCAGAATTGAAGCATCTACACTTTGGTCTTCCTCTTAGGCTCCACACAGTTTGTGGGTTGTATCATAGGTATTCTGAGTTTTGGGGCTAATATCCACTTATCAGTGAGTATACACCATGTGTGATTTTTGTGTCTGAGTTACCTCACTCAGCATGATATTGTCTAGTTCCATCCATTTGCCTGCAAATGTCATGAAGTCCTCATTCTTAATATCTAAGAACTACTCTATTGTGTAAATGTACTACATTTTCTTTATCCAGGATTCTGTTGAGGGACTTGTGGGTTGTTTCCAGATTCTTGCTCTTATAAATAAGGCTGGTATAAACATATTATTGTTTTATGTAAGAGTATCTTTTGGGTATATGCCCAGGAGTGCTATAGCTGGATCTTCAGGTAGAACTATTTCTAATTTTCTGAGGAACCACCAGATTGACTTCTAAATTGGTTTTGTTTTACCAGCTTCCAGACCTACCAGCAATGGAGGAGTATTCCTCTTTCTCCACATCCTCTCCTCCACAATCTGCTGTCACCTGAGTTTTTGATCTTAACCATTTGTATTGGTATCAGTTAGAATCTCAGGGTCATTTGATTTGTATTTCCCTGATAACTAAGTATATTGAACATTTCTTTAAATGCTTCCCAGCCATTCTATATTCCTCAGTTGAAAACTCTATTTTGTATCAATCAAATCTTAGCTTGTCAGACAATGGAGAAAAGACTGTCAACATTGTCATTATGAGGACATTACATTTTCTTTCAACATTTTGGGGTTTTGTACTTTGTTTATTGCATGTTTGCCAAAATTCATCCTGATTTCTACTTCCAGGAGCTTTGCAACATTAACTATGTTCTGTTTTTACTCCTTCCCTTAGAAGCATCAGTTACTTGAATGTTTTTCAAAGATTCATTCTCTCAGCTTCTTGAGACTTGTACTGAGAGTGCAAGCCATACAAATGGTGTAATACTAAAGATATTGAAAAATGTTTACTTACACAGCACGAATAACATCCCATATGTTAAAATATTCTAACAACAGGAGAGAGAAAGAGGCTAAAAACATGTCTAAAACCAAATTAGAAGTATCTGTGAACCAACTAAGAAATATCTCTTACACAGAGAAGCTATCATAAAATTTACAATCCAAACAAAACCCAGTAGGTACATGGTTGAGTTGTTGATTACTTATGGTTATTAAGTCACTGGTGTTCACTGATAATATTTGAATTATTGCATGGAGTAACCTTCTTCTTATTCTAAGCCAAGCATAGTAAAGTAAGTGCAACTTTGTAAATCTAAGCCTTTATTCTTTAAATCCCTAATATATGAAAGACATCATGTAAGTCATGGAGGCATATCCATATTTTCTCTCTTCCATTTTAAAGGATTTGAGTAAGTTAATATTTAATACCAAACATGTTTCTGAAATATATATATATATATTCATATATACTCATATATACATATAAGTATGTATATATATATATACACACATACTCATATATAAAGATTGGATAGACTAACCAAATCATAACTGTCTTATGCATGGAGCTTAATTGCCTTCATTGTCCACTGTGATTTGTTCTACAAATTCAGTGATTATCAACATCCATAAGTGATCAAATTCCATATATAAAAGCCATAGTAGAACTTTCTCATACTTCTCTGCTTGTTTTAAGTAATCTGAGCATTTCTAATTGTCTAACACAATAAAAAGTTGTATGGACAATTACTATACTATACTGTTGAGAAAATTGTGAAATTTATAGAAACACAATTTTTATCTTCCAAATACTTACCACCCTTGTTTATTGAACCATGAATGTAGAACTGACTGGTATAGAGAGCAGGATATACTTCTGAAAAATGTGCAACACACTACCCATATTAAAACTTCAACACCATGTTGGATATGATGAGATTATTACTTCACAGTCCAATAAAGAAACTATGGTGACTGGAAGAACATTCCTTGTGACTAAATATTTTTTAGTTATTGAATATTAATTGAAATTGTCAAACAAGGAGATATGACTTAAGTTTGAGTATGTAATTTTACCAAGTCCTATCACCATAAATAGAAACTATTTCTTTTAAAAAAAATGACAAATTTTGATTTATTTATTTTTTCGTGTTGATTGTCTCCCACCAGTCATAGTGACATCTTGACTGTGTAAAACCATTTTATCTATTGTGTCCTTTCTATTTCCTTGTGCCTTTTATCACAAGAGGTGATGAGACAGGTCATTCCTCTTAGGAGAACGGTCTTTTGGTCTTGTTATATGGACTTGCTTAAGGATCCAAGAGCAGCTAAATGCTCTGTGTGGCTTAGAAATAGACTGATTGTAGAGTCAGCTCTCACAGAGAAGCAGAAGGCAGATTAATATGTAGGGAAAGGTCTGATCTGCTCAGCCATTTGTCTACTTTATAATATCTTGATTATTTCCAATTTGAAAATATTAATGAACTACTATAAATATTTAAATTGAGTTTTGTGTGAGGAAAACTTCATTTTTTGTATTAAATACATAAAATGTCAACTATTGTGGTATATATGTGTATATATATATATATGTATAATAAACATATTTAGTTTGTTAAGAATCTTCCATACTGATTTGTAAAAACTGGTAGCATATGGCTTTCATGTCAGTAACATCAGTAGACTTAGTTTGTTTTCAGTTTATTTTCAATACTGACTTCTCTGAATCATGAATAAAGTATGTGTGCTGACTAGTTATTTGTCAACTTAACTCAGTCTAGAGTTATCAGAGAATAGGGAGCTTCAATTGAGAAAAATGACCCCATAGATTCCAGCTGTACACAAGTCTGTAGGATATTTTCTTAAATAATGATAGGTGTGGGAGGTATAGCCCATTTTGGATGGAACCACTTCTAAGATATTAGTCCTGGCTTTTATAAGAAAGTAGGCTGAGCAAGTAATAGTAAGTTGGATATTAAGAAGCATCCCTCCCCTGAACAGAACACCAATGGCTTATGCTCTAAAATCAACAATAGAAAAATGGGACCTCATAAGATTGCAAAGCTTCTGTAAGGCAGTGGACACTGTCAATGGGACAAAACAGCAACCAACAGATTGGGAAAAGATCTTTACCAATCCTACATCTGATAGAGGGCTAATATTCAATATATACAAAGAACTCAAGATCTTAGACTCCAGAAAATCAAATAACACTATTAAAAAATGGGGTTCAGATCTAAAAATAGAATTCTCAGCTGAGGAATACAAAAGGGCTGAGAAGCACCTAAAGAAATGTTCAATAGCCTTAGTCATCAGAGAAATGCAAATCAAGAGATTATACCTCATACCAGTCAGAATGGCAAAGATCAAAAACTCAGGTGACAGCAGATGCTGGCAAGAATATAGAGAAAGAGGAACACTCCTCCATTGTTGGTCGAATTGCAAGCTAGTACAACCACTCTTGAAATCAATCTGGTGGTTCTTCAGAAAATTGGACATATTACTACTTGAGGACCCACCACTCCTGGGCATGTACCCTAAGGATGCTCCAACATATAACAAGGACACATGCTCCACTGTGTTAATAGCAGCCTTATTTATAATAGCCAGAAGCTGGAAAGAACTCAGATGTCCTTCAACAGAGGAATGGATACAGAAAATGTGGTACATTTTACACAGTGGAGAACTATTCAGCTATTAAAAACAATGACTTCATAAAATTCTTAAGCAAATAGGTGGAGCTAGATAATATCATACTGAGTTAAGTAATCCAGTTACAAAAGAACACCATGGTATGCAATCACTGATAAGTGGATATCAGCCCAGAAGCTTGGGATACTCAAGATACAATTCACAGGCCACTTGAAGCTCAAGTGTGAGAGGCTCTGCCAGACCTTGACAAAGTACAGAGACTGATGCTTGCAGCCAACCTTTGGACTGAGCACAGGATCCCCACTGGAGGAGTTAGGGAAATGACTAAGGAGCTGAAAGGATTTGCAACCTCATAGGAAGAACAACAATATCAACCAACCAGTACCGCCCCCGCCCCCAGAGCTCCCAGGGTCTAAACCACCAACCAAAGAGTACACATGGAGGGACTCAAGTCTCCAGTGGCATATGTAGCTGAGGATGGCCTTGGGGGGGGTGCATCAAGGGGCGGAGAGGTCCTTGATCCTGGGAAGGCTTGATGCCAGGGTCGGAAGGAATGAATAGGTGGTTGGGTGTTTGAAAGAGTACCCTCCTAGAAGCAGGGGGAGGGGGGAGTTGGATAGGGAGTTTCCGGGGCGGGGGCCTGGAACCAGGAAAGTGTATAGCACTTGAAATGTAGATAAAGATAATATCCAATAAAAGAAAAAAAAACAAAAGAAAAACAAAACAAACAGTAACAGACAAATAAACAAAAAGAAGCACCCCTCCAGGAGCTCTGCATGAGCTCCTGGCTCCAGGTGCCCACCCTGCCTGAGTTCCTGAACTTGCTAAGTCTGATGATACTCTGTAGTATTGAACTGGGAGTGAAATAAACTCTGTCCTCCCCAGGTTGTGGAGGTCATTGTGTTTTATCACAGCAATAGTAACCCTGACAAATTGTTTCCTTGGAACAGACCCGATTATGTTATTTTGGAAGGATCCTGGAAGGATTTTGGAACTTTGGGCTAGAAAAGCCATTGAGTGTTCACAGGCTTCTGAGATTTTTGTGTGGGTGGGGGGGGGAGGAGGGGAGCTTGGAAGTTAGAAATGTTAAGAGCCATTCTGACAATGGAAACCTGGCTTTTAAAATTCCAGAGGGAAGTTTGAGAGTCCCATAAAAACTATCAGTGCCATTTGCTAGTTTGAGTTGAGAATCTGTGGTTTTGGTTATGTGGACCTGAAGAGTCTGCTCTGATTAAGAGTAGACCAGAAACACTGAGGAAAAACTCTTGTTTACTGGAACAATGATGATGGTTAGTCAGAGTTAAGAAATGATCAGTGAAGCTGGGCAGTGGTGGTGCACACCTTTAATCCCAGCACTTGGGAGGCAGAGGCAGGTGGATTTCTGAGTTTAAGGCCAGCCTGGTCTACAGAGTGAGTCCAGGACAGCCAGGGATACACAGAGAAACCCTGTCTGGAAAAAAAGAAAGAAAGAAGAAAGAAGGAAAGAAAGAAAGAAAGAAAGAAAGAAAAAGAAAGAAAGAAAGAAAGGAAGAAAGAAAGGAAGGAAGGAAGAAGGAAGGAAGGAAGGAACAAAGGAAGGAAGGAAGGAAGGGAGGGAGGGAGGAAGGAAGAAATTATCGGTGATTATGAGGAGGGGTCAGCATCATTAAAATAAAATCTTGAAAGTGTTTTCTTGGTGTCAGCGTACAGTGGCCGTTTTCCTCAGATGTACCTGAGGTACCAAGGTTATACCTTATACTGGCAACCAAACTTGATAATGGCCAAGAGTCACCAAGATGGTACTGGTTTGAAGTCATGAAAAGTAGCTGAAGCATTGTACTGTAAAAGCCAACGATAGACCATTGGAGAAGGTTTTACCACAGTAGCAGTTGAAGCCCCAAGATTGAAGGGGTCTTGGAGAGGAGTAGAGGTTTGATGGCATGAAAAGAGCCCAGGAGAGGCTCCCCGTGACAGTGCAGACCAGATTCCAGCATTTTGGAGTTGCCAGGATGATGGAAAGACCATGAAGAATAACAGCAAATGTAGAGTGGAGCACCCCAGAGCCTGCAGGACACGCTGTGTGTGTTTCAGAAGATAGAACCACAGAAGAGACCCAAGCCTCTTAGACAATCTCAGAAGTCGGTGAGTGAATCCCAGATAACATTGTGTTATTTACATTGTTGTAGCTTGGTTTTTCTTTGGTCAGACTCTGTGCCTTTTTATTAATTTTCTTTCAATATTTGGGAGAGTTTGCTATTGAAAACATCTAAATGTAATTGTGTTACATGAAATTTAAAATTAAATATTCATTTTTCATTAATAGTGGTTATCAGAATTATCATAATTTTTAAAAATTAAACAAAATCTGTATATTTTGTAGAAGTTGTCAATTTCACGTAAGTTGCAAGATTTCAGATGCAGAGTTATCCATAATTATTAGTTGATTTTCTTTAATAAGTTAACATGCTGTAACTTATTCCATCATGCATGTTTGCGCTGCTTTTGTGTATCTTTTTGTACTGTATTCTTGTGATTTATTTGGACACTTTTAGTTTTAAAATTTTGTTATAACCTTTAATTTTTTAGAGTTTTCATTTTTATTTTTTACAAAACATTTTTGGTGAGTTACCAGTCTACAGGTTTGATCCTTTAACCTGGCCAAGTGACATTAAAACTTTGCTACCATTTATGTTACCTCCCCTTCCTGGTATAAGATATAGTTGTCTAAAATGATTTCTTCATGTTTTTCAGAACCCAGGAGACAGTGTTGTAATCCTTACATTCTGTATCAGATATGATGTAAAAGATTCAAGAGGACAGAGGAAGTTTGCCTGCAGGATGCCTTCCTGATACGATAATGCTCTTTTTATTTAGATAACATTTATTCAGTATTTTAAAAAAGAATCTTCTAGAAACAAGTGTATTGGGTTTTCCTTCTCCGTTGGATGTTTTTGATTCCTCGTGGTTCCTGAAATATGTGTTCATTGAATGAATGAATCTTGGTTGATAGTCCTTTGGATTTATTGTTTAAAAAATCCTGTGCTTGTTCACTACTCTCTCCCTAATGTGAGATGGAAAATCTCATTGGCCATTCAGAGCCTTTGGTACTTGAGAGGAAGGGCTCACCGCCCTTGTAGACTCACTTTGGTCCTCTCTCTTCTGAATTGCTATATTTCACTATGTGGATATTCTGGCTTAATAGTTCAATTTGTTTTCTCAATTCATTGTATGTGTTATGCTAACATTTAAAAGTTATAGAATTGATTTTTTTTTTTTTTGCTGTTTTTGTTGGTTTGTTTAGATTTGCAATCTTCTAGGGGCAATTATGGTAGATTTGTAACAATTCTCCCACTGGTCACTGGAGCTCGGCTCATTTTCCCCCCTCATTTAATCAAACTAGTTAAGTTTATCTGTCCTCAGGGCCACTGATGTTTGTGTCTGTCTCTTTCATCCTATTATTGTCCATTGTTCATTTAACAATGCTTAGTAATCATTTTTCCCCTTATATTTCTACTGTTTTTAAAAATAACTTCTATTGCATTATAAATATTTATTGAAATTTTAATGATTTTTTAATTTATTGATTTTTAATAGCTTTGTTCTTTCTCACAGAAAGAGCTTTATTATGCATACCTTAAAATTTTTCTCACTGATTTCTCACATCTTCATGATCTTGACAATAGCACATACTTATTGCCTTTTCCTTTCAATTTAAGATGT
The DNA here is from genome assembly GCF_008632895.1 of Mastomys coucha. Taxonomy (NCBI): domain Eukaryota; kingdom Metazoa; phylum Chordata; class Mammalia; order Rodentia; family Muridae; genus Mastomys; species Mastomys coucha. The sequence continues at coordinate 103,120,377 of NW_022196903.1, forward strand.
TACTATTGCTTTATGTTGGTTAAATTGGTTTTTGAGACTACAATATTTCAGATACATCATTCATGAGACTGGATGTCACTCCAAGTTTTTGCTTAACTTAGTTTTGTCACCATACAGAGAGTAAAAAGAAAGGCGCTGCTATGCTACTGTGTGCAGTCTAGCTTCTCACAGCTGAGAAAATTTTCAGATGCCATTGAAATCCAAGGGGAGTTGGGGTTCTATTTCTTCTCAGGATGAAAGGTTGCCTCTTTAGCAGTTCTTCATAGCAGCAGTAGATAGAAAGACATTGCCTTAGTTCTTTTCCTATTGTGTTAAGTAAATCACCCCCAAAATAGCAACTTGAAGAAAGATGTCTCTATTCTGTTTCACAGGTCAATGTCCAGTTCACCATGCTTCAGCAGTCATGGTTATAGGAGCTTGACGTGGCTTGTCAAAACTTGTCCTGAGTCAGAAGAGGATAATGAATGTGCTACACATTGGTTCCTTTACACCATTTAGATAGTCTAGATTCCCAGCTAGGGCATGGTGCCACCCACAGGTCTTCCCATTTTAGATAAAGCAATCAAAATAATTCTCCACTAGCCTTTATCCCAGAGGATTCTAGATTAGGTCATATTTGCAATACTAACCACCACAGGCACTTACTGCTACCATGAATGAAGGTCCCAGCTTCCTATTTGATCTTCTCTGACTCAGCATTAGTTTGGGGATGGGGAGTTAGAATTTTTTGCACCATAGGAGCCGGAGTCTAGGTTCTCTATTTAATATTTGAGTGAGCATCTGTGAGGGTCACAGTTTTTCTGAGACATTTGGCTGGTCTAGCAGTTCTCTAAAGACCCCGTCGTGCTTGTTTCCCCTTTCTAGATCCTGGACTAAGCAGCAGCAGACTTAAATTGTTGATTTCTACTCTGGTCCCATAACTGTTTTGAGGTTATTGTCTTCTTCATGTTCAGTCAGGATTGCTGGAGGCAAAATGGAAACCAAGGAGAACATAATTAATATTTACCTTAAGTAAAATATCCCTTGCTGTTTTCCTTCTTCTCTCCATACTCGAGAACCTCACGTGATTACTTAGTGTGTAACTCCCAGGGATTATAGTCTCTTTCGTTGAGAAAGTGGCAGAAATCACACTTGTTCCAATTTCAGGAGCAGAATGTGGCCTAAATGCTGCTTTCCATCCAACGCATTAAATACTTCTACCCTTCACTAATTTAAAAAATGCCAATATACTAACTGAGTTCAAGTTTGCTATTTTTAATATCTCTATGAATAAATGATGTTTATAAAAGGGTCCTGGCTAGTTAGATGAAAAATGTTTGCAAGTTACCAAGCAACAGCAATCTCCCTCCTGCCTATATTGCTTAGATGCTACATGTTTCAGCTTGTAATCTTCTTCCTTCTCAAGTGATCACTTGGTGTGAGAGTGGTGAATATTTTAATTCTTTGAGACATGTCAGATTTTTTCCTTTTCTTCTTTGTTGCCCTTTCCCATAACATAAGCATGTACTGTGCAATAAGAATTCAGCCAAGTAGTTGAGGTACACAATGAACTAAGTAAGTATATATTTGTCTTTATAGAGCCTAAGATAAAGGGACAAACATAGGAGAAAAAAACCACTGAAAAAAATGAAGAATTGGGGTCAATTTATTATTTTTATTAGATATTTTCTTTATTTACATTTCAAATGATATCATTCTCTCATGGGTACCACTCTGAAAAAATATCAAAAATAAAAACTAAAACAAAAAACAAACCCCTGTTTCCTCCACACTCCCCCTGTTCACAAACCCACCCTCTCCCATTTCCTGGCCCTGACATTCCCCTACACTGGGGCATAAACCTTCACAGGATCAAGGGCCTCTCCTCCCATTGGTGGCCGACTAGGCAATTCTCTGCTACATATGCAGCTGGAGCCATGAGTCCTGCCATGTGTGCTCTTTGGTTGGTGGTTTAATCCCTGGGAGCTCTGAAGTTATAGTTAGTTCATGTTGTTCGTCCTAAGGGACTGCAAACCCCTTCAACTCCTAGGGTCCTTTCCCTAGGTCCTTCATTGGGGACCCTATGCTCAGACCAATGGATGCTTTTGAGTCTCTACTTCTGTCAGTCTACTTCTGTTGGGTACTGTCAGAGCCTCTCAGGAGATAACTATATCAGGCTCCTGTCAGATAGCACTTGCTGGCATCCACAATAAGTGTTTGGGTTTGATAATTGAATATGGGAAGGATTCCCAGGAGGAGCAGTCTCTGAATTGTCCTTCTTTCAGTCTCTGCTCCTTAGTTCATCTCTGCAACTACTTAGATGGGTATTTTTTCCCTCTTCTGAGAAGGAACAAAACATCCGCACTTTGGTCTTCCTTCTTCTTGAGATTCTTTTGGTTTGTGGATTGTATTTTGGGTATTCAGAGATTCTGGGCTAATATCCACTTATCTAAGAGTACATGTCATATGTGTTCTTTTGTGATTGGGTTACCTCACTCAGGATAATATTTTCCAGATCCATCCATTTCCCTAAAAATTCATAACTTCATTGTCTTTAATAATAGAATAGTACTCCATTGTGTAGATGTACCACATTTTCTGTATCCATTCCTCTGTTGAGGGACATCTGGGTTGTTTCCAGGTTCTGGTTATTATAAATAAGGATGCTATGAACATAGTGGAGCATGTGTCCTTATTACATGTTGGGGCATATTCTGGGTATATGCCCAGGAGTGGTATAGCTGGGTCCTCTGGTAGTTCTATGCCCAATTTCCTCAGGAACCTCCAAACTGATTTCCAGAGTGGTTGTACCAGCTTGCAATCCCACCAGCAATGAAGGAGTGTTCCTCTTTCTCCACAACCTCTCCAGCATCGGCTGTCACCTGAGTTTTTCATCCTAGCCAATCTGACTGGTGTGAGGTGGAATCTCAGGGTTGTTTTAATTTGCATTTCCCTGATGACTAAGGATGTTGAACATTTCTTTAAGTGCTTCTCAATCATTCAGTATTTCTCAGTTGAGAATTCTTTGTTTATTTCTGTACCCCATTTTTAATAGGGTTATTTGCATCTCTGGATTCTTAACTCCAGAGTTCTTTGTATATATTGGATATTAGCCCTCTATCAGATATAGAATTAGTAAAAGATCTTTTCCCAATCTGTTGGTTGCCATTTTGTCCTATTAATAGTGTCCTTTGCCTTACAGAAGCTTTGTAATTTTATGAGGTGCCATTTGTCAATTCTTGATCTTAGAGCATGAGCTATTGGTGTTCTGTTCAGGAAAATTTCCCCATTCCTATGTGCTCCAGGCTCTTTTCCACTTTCTTTTCTATTAGTTTCAGCATATCTGGACTAATGTGGCGGTCCTTGATCCACTTGGACTTGAGCTTTATACAAGGAGATAGCAGGGGATCAATTTGCATTCTTTTACAATGGAAACTGCCTGGTGAACCAGCATCATTTGTTGAAAATGCTGTCTTTTTTCCACTGGATAGTTTTAGCTTCTTTGTCAAAGATCAAGTGACAATAGGTGTGTGGGTTCACTTCTGGGTCTTCAATTCTATTCCATGGATCCACCTGCCTGTCACTGTACCGATACCATGCAGTTTTCATCATAATTGCTCTGTAGTACAGCTTGAGGTTGGGGATGGTGATTCCACCAGAGGTTCTTTTATTGTTGAAAATATTTTTCACTATCCTAGGTTTTTTGTTATTCCAGATGAATTTGCAGATTGCTCTTTCCAAGGCTGTCAAGAATTGAGTTGGAATTTTGATAGGGATTGCATTGAATTGGTAGATTGCATTTGGCAAGATGGCCATTTTTACTAAATTAATTCTGCCAATCCATGAGCATGGAAGAGCTTTCCATCTTCTGAGATCTTCGATTTCCTTCTTCAGAGATTTGAAGTTCTTGTCATACAGATCTTTTACTTGCTTACTTAGAGTCACACCAAGGTATTTTATATTATTTGTGACTATTGTGAATAGTGTTGTTTCCATAATTTCTTTCTCTGCCTGTTTATCCTTTGTGTACAGGAACTCCACTGATTTGCTTGAGTTAATTTTATATCCAGCTACTTTACTGAAGTTGTTTTTCAGGTTCAGAAGTTCTCTGATGGAATTTTTGGGGTCACTTAAGAATACTATCATATCATCTGAAAATAGTGATGATTTGACTTCTTCCTTTCCAATTTGTATCTCTTTGATTTCTTTTTGTTGTCTAATTGCTCTGGCTAGGACTTCAAGTATAATATTGAATAGATAGGGAGAGAGTGGGCATCCATTGAGATGATCATATGTTTTCTTTTTTTTGAGTTTGTTTATGTAGTGGATTACATTGATGGATTTCTGTATATTGAACCATCCCTGCATCCCTGGGATGATGCCTACTTGATCATGATGGATGATCATTTTGATGTGTGCTTGAATTCAGTTGCAAGAATTTTATTGAGTATTTTTGCATCCATATTCATAAGGGAAATTGGTCTGAAGTATTCTTTCTTTGTTAGGTCTTTGTGTGGTTTAAGTATCAGAGTAATTGTAGCTTCATAGAATGAATTGGATAGAATACCTTCTGTTTCTAAACTATAGAATAGTTTGAGGAGTATTGGTATTAGTTCTTTGAAGGTCTGATAAAACTCTGCACTAAACCGATCTGGTCCTGGGCTTTTTTTGTCTGGGAGACTATTAATAAAGACTCTTTCTATTTTGTTAGTGTATATGGGACTCTTTAGATCATTTATCTTCTCTTGATTTAACTTTGGTACCTGGTATCTGTCTAGAAAATTGTCCATTTCATCCAAGTTTTCCAGTTTTGTGGAGTATAGGCTTTTGTAGTTGGATCTGATGATTTTTTCAATTTCCTCAGTTTCTGTTATGTCTCACTTTTCATTTCTGATCTTGGTAATTAGGATACTGTCTCTGTGCCCTCCAGTTAGTTAAGGGGTTATATATTTTTTGATTTTCCCAAGAACCAGCTCCTGGTTTGGTTGATTCTTTGTATAGTTCTTTTTGTATCAATTTGGTAGATTTCAGCCCTGAGTTTGATTATTTCCTGCCTTCAACTCCTATTGGCTGAATTTGCTTCTTTTTGTTCTAGAGCTTTCAGATGTGCTGTCAAATTGCTGGTGTATGCTTTCTCCAGTTTCTCTTTCAAGGCAATTAGAACTATGAGTTTTCCTCCTAGTATTGTTTTCATTGTGTACCATAAGTTTGGGTATGTTGTGGCTTCATTTTCATTAAACTCTAGAAAGTCTTTAATTTCTTTATTTCTTCCTTGACCAAGTTATCATTGAGTAGAATGTCATTAAGCTTCCACGTGTTTGTGGGCATTCTATTGTTTATGTTGTTATTGAGGAGCAGCCTTAGTTCATGGTGATCTGATAGGATGCAAGGAATTATTTCAGTCTTCTTGTATCAGTTGAGGCCTGATTTGTGACCAATTATATGGTCAGTTTTGGAGAAGGTACCCTGAGGTGCTGAGAAGAAGATCCTTTTGTTTTAGGATAAAAAGTTCTATAGATATCTGTTATACCCATTTGTTTCATAATTTCTGTTAGTCTCAGTGTGTTTTTGTTTAGTTTCTGTTTCCATGATCTGTCCATTAGAAAGAAGGGGTGTTGAAGTCTCCCACCATTATTTTGTGTGGTACAATGTGTGCTTTGAGCTTTAGTAAGTTTAGTAAACTTTTAGTAAAGTTTCTTGTATGAATGTAGATGCCCTTGCATTTGGAGTATAGAGTTTCAGAATTGTGAGTTCACCTTGGTAGATCTTAACTTTGATGAGTATGAAGTGTCCCTCCTTATTTTTTTTGATGACTTTAGGTTGAAAGTTGATTTTATTCGATATTAGAATGGCTACTCCAACTTTTTTCTTGGTACCATTGGCTTGGAAAATTGTTTTCCAGCCTTCTATTCTGAGGTTGTAACTGTCTTTGTCACTCAGGTGGGTCTCCTGAATTCAGGTTGGGTCCTGTTTACATATCCAGTATGATAGTCTATGTCTTTTTATTGGGGAATTGAGTCCATTGATATTAATAGATATTAAGAAAAAGTAATTGTTGCTTCCTGTTATTTTTGTTGTTAAAGTTGGAATTCTGTTCATGTGGCTAACTTCTTTTAGTTTTGTTGGAAGATTACTTTCTTGTTTTTTTCCAGGATGTAGTTGTGTTGCAGTTTTCCATTTATTATCCTTTGTAGGGTTGTATTTGTGGAAAGATACTGTTTAAATTTGGCTTTCTCATGGAATACTTTGTTTTCTCCCTCTATGGTAATTGAGAGTTTTGCTAGGTATAGTAGCCTGGGCTGGCATTTGTGTTCTCTTAGAGTCTGTATGACATCAGCCCAGGATCTTCTGGTTTTCATATATTCTGGCAAGAAGTCTGGTGTTATTCTGATAGGTCTGCCTTTATATGTTACTTGACCTTTTTCCATCACTGCTTTTAATATTCTTTTATTGTTTTGTGCATTTGGTGTTTTGACTTATTATGTGGTGGGAGGAATATGTTTTTTAGCCCAAAATGTTTGGAGTTCTGTATGCTTCTTGTATGTTTTCATAGGCATCTTTTTTTCTCTTTTAGGTTAGGGAAGTTTTCTTCTATAATTTTGTTGAAGATATTTACTGGCCCTTTAAGTTGGAAGTCTTTACTCGTTTCTATACTTATTATACTTAGGTTTGGTCTTCCCATTGTGTCCTGAATTTCCTGGATATTTTGGGTTAGGAACGTTTTGCATTTTGCATTTTACTTTGACTGTTGTGTCAGTGTTTTGTATGTTATCTTCTGCACCAGAGATTCTCTCTTCTATCTCTTGTTGGTAATGCTTGCACCTATGGCTCCTAACTTCTTTCCAAGGTTTTCTATCTCCAGAGTTGTCTCTCTTTGTTATTTCTTAATTGTTTCTACTTCCATTTTTTGGTCCTGGATGGTGTTTTGTATTCCTTCACCTGTTTGGTTGTACCTATAATTATTTAAGGGATTTTTGTGTTTCGTTTTTAAGGGCTTGTACTTCTTTACCTGTATTCTCCTGTATTTCTTTAAGGGAGTTATTTATGTCCTTCTTAAATTCCTCTATCACCATCATGAGATATGATTTTAGTTCCAAACCTTGCTTTTCCAGTGTGTTGGTGTATCTAGAACTTGCTGTAATGGGTTTACTAGGTTCTGATGCTGCCAATTCATCTTGGTTTCTGTTGGTAAGATTCTTGGATTTGCCTTTAGCCATCTGTTAATCTCTGGTGTTAGATGTTCATGCTGTCTCCAGCTGGGTCTGTAATCCTGTGTCAGCCCTTCTGGGAAATCAGCTCTACCCTGGTTGGACCTGTGTGCAGAGGGCTGTGGATCAGCCATCCCTCCTGGGTGCAGATGGATGAATGAAGGCTGAGCACTCCCTGGAAAGAAGCTCTCTGCCTGCAGGGAAAAGTGTGCAGAGAGGGTTGTGGATCCTCAGTCCCTCCTGGTTGTAGAAGGAGGTAGAAAGGATCCTGTTCCAGCTACCCTACCACTTTTAGGTCCTGGGGTCAATTTATTTATTTTTTCATTGTGAATCATATATGTGCAAATATAAAGCAGAGTATAAATTATAAATATTATAGGACTTCCTTTGTAATAAAATATATTATACAAATTAATTCAGTGTGGATTTAGTAATGCATAAATGCATAAAATAACCTATGAAATGAATAATAATAGCAATATTGGTAACATGGTATTGATCAATTACACAACACATTCTTTGCAAAAATTGTTCTAATTATTCCTCACAACACCCTTTGAGGCAGGCTATTTTTAACTACATTTCGATACAAGGAACCTGTTAAATTAGGTAGACAATGGATACTCTAGAAATGGGGAGTATCATACTACCTTAAATATGTTTTTCCAAGTACTCCTTGGGGCTTGAAGAAATATCAAAATTTTTGTTAGGCTTTTTGAGTGTGTGTGAGTTATGTATTAAGTATGTATCATGTGTTGCAAGTCTGACTGTATATTTTATAACTGAAGCTGGTCTATGTTATGCCTGTGTCTTCAGTTCTCACTTATCAATTTGTCAATCAGCTTAACAAGCTTTGTATTCATCCCATTTTCCAAAACTTTCAAAAAGTAGGACTGCTTCCCCACATTGTTAATTCTATTACCTCCACAGAATAAACATTACATATAAATCTTATTTTTCTTAGTACGTTAATACTGTATTTTATTTGTATGATGGTTTGAAATAATTTTTAAGAGCTGTGTCCCTCTTATTCAAATAGTCCCTTTCCTACAGAATTGAGCCCCACCCTCCATCTCTGCACTTCTTCTTCCCTCCTAGTCTAAATTACCCTTACTATATTAAAGAGCAGACTGGTTTCTAAACATACCATCTGGGATACTTTTTATAAGAAACATGCCCCCATTTTTTTATCAGTTGTTTGAAAACTAAGTCTCTAGTTGTTGACACTGATTGAGGTTATGGCCTCGACTGAGGAAGTATTTCACTAGAGATGGGCTATAAGAGCTTAAAGACCAGACTCCCCATCACTTGCAGTTCAGTTCTTTGTTTTCTGTGTTTCAAGATGTGAGCTCTGAGACCGATGTTATAGGTGTTGTGCCTGCCATATTTTTTTCCTTGGTCCTAGTGTTTTCCCCCAGCAAGAGGAAAGTAATTGATACACGGCATACTTACTATCTAGAACCTTTGCTTCTCACATTTATTTGGGGATTTTATATTTTGGCTAGGATGTTTATTTAGGGACATCTAAAACTCATCAGATTGGGTTCTTCTACATCAGTGGTTCTTCCCCTTCCTAGTGCTGTGATTCTTTAATACAGTTTCTCATGTTGTGGTGACTCCAATCATAAAGTTATTTGTTGCTGCTCTTACGAATCACAATACAAATATCTGATATGCAGAGTATCTGATATACAACCTCCAAAGGCTTTGGTTAAGAACCTCTGTTCCAGAAATTCCAACAATTTATTCCTTTCTTGTGATTGAGATTTTGTTTAAAATATTTAAGAAGGAGTTTGCAATCAGGAACTTTGTATATCTGCCTATAAGCATCCTTTTTGAGAATAGTTGCCTAATTAATGATTCTAGAAAAGAGATGTGTTTTCAGTGGCAGCAACAATTGTTCCCTACTATGTTTATATGCCTTGGTGAGTTTTTAAATTCATCTTAGGCAGATAAGCATTTTAATAATTTAACAGAATTCAAAATGACTGTGTTAACTTTAAGGAACATGTTTACTCCTTAGGAAAATAAAGCATGATTCCTTTATAATAAACATGCATTTATTGCTATGGATTTCTTCTTGGATACTTCTAATGAAGTGTACCTCTTCAATTGAGTCTTCTGGAAGAGTGGGAAAAGTCCCAACTCAGCAGGTGAGCATTAAATGGTTCTATAGTATTTAGGTTGTCCTCATACAACTACAACTGAAGAATGTAGTATTTAAGTGATCAAGGGAAGCTTTGGGAATTTTCCATTTTCCATCACCTGTTGATCTCTTCTTATCAACAGATGCTGAATAATTTTGTAGAATTCTGTTGAAAAAATAATTGTTTTTGGCATCACACATTTATATATATATATAATCATTGTTGATATTTGGGACTTCTAATTGCATAATAAATGTCATTAAAAACATGGATGTTTCCACTAAGGAATTGAAATTAAAAATATCTGAGCTGTTAGGATGCCTTCATGCTATTGCATCATAATTATTGTCAGATATATCTGACTACTTCAGGTAAATCCAGATGCAATAACTCAGTGCTTTTTCCCACTGCCTTTCTGAGTGAAAACGTGTATTGGCAAGGAAGAAATTCTATGAATATTGTATTCAAAACAACTTAGCCATGTTCATTTTCTGAATGTACCTAATTCAAGTTCATCCTTGGTTTAGTGGTCTATAATGAATGAATGGGTCAAGACATTTCTCTGAGCTACGACTAAGTCTTATTGGCTTTGAATAGATAACGATAGATATTTAATATCTGAAAGAAAAACAAGTAAATTTAAAGGTTTCTTTTAATCTCAAAATCTTGACTAGACAAGATTACTGAAAACCTTTGAGACTTCAGTTCACTAGTTAGAGAGTAGAGCCAGGTCATTCTCTCCTGACGCTAACATCCAGCTATAAGAAATATCATATGATGTGTTTGTTTGGTGATTTACTTAATGACAATTGTAGAAGTATTTTTATAGTGCTCTTAATTCCTTCATATGTAAGTAGCATATAAAACTGAGGTAGGAAGATTCTGGCACTCTTTTTAGGGAATTACTCAAATCCATTAATTTGTTAACAATATTGCTCATCCAGGGATTCTGCATAAAATTGATGTTCTCTTGGTGGTTTTTGACTCATTTTTGTAGCAGATGAACGACTCCATCTATTCTGAATACCTCCCATTTTTCAAACAAGCAGTATTTAGGAGTCCTTATCTTCATGTTTTTGCATTAAATTTTGTCTTTATAATAATAATGAATTATTTTTTCCCCTGGATTGTACTCTTTTGCAAATTTTATAAATCTAAGATTTTTCTGGAACTGACCTTGTTTATGTTGTTCATTACTAAGTCCTTAGAAACATCTCAGCCCTGATGATAACAAGTGCTGGATATTGCATGAAATAGTGAGTGGATGGATGAGTGGATGGATGGATGGATAGATAGATGGATGGATGGACAGATTGATGGCTGAAAGTTATATAGATAATGGGAGGTGAATGAAATAGTCCTCAATAAACACAGTGAATTCACTGAGAGAAGAATTAGTCTTTGACAAATGTGTTCACCCAAGTCATACAATATTTCATAGTGTTTAAGGATATAAAATTAAGGGTAATAAGCCTTCAACATAGGCATCCTAATATCTTAAGCCAAAAATAAGAATTAGGAAGGACAAGAGAGATCTCCACCTCCCGTCCTTGTCTAATAGATATACATTTCCCTAAAAGACCCCACAGGGATTGTTTCATCTGTAAGTAGAGATAATTTAGAGAAATCATAACTAATTCACTATCTTTAAAGTAGCCCAGGCTAGCCTAGAACTTTTGATCCTTTTTTACATCTGCCTTCTTCAGCAAATCCTACCAGAGTGTGCCACCCTGAAGAGCATTGAATGTTTTTTCAGAGGTCCTGAGTTCATTTCCCAGTAACCACATGGTGACTAACAGCCATCTATACTGGGATCTGATGCCCTCTTCTGGTATCCATGTGTACACGCAGATAGAGCACTCATATATGTAAAATAAATAAATAAATACTTTAGGGTGAGAGTACACTATCATGTTAATTTTCTGATTCTCTTTTAGTGGCCTCATCCATAACGTATTGGGGAATGTTGCTGAAATCTAGACAAAAACTTTGTAGTAATTATAACTAGGCTGTCCCCAGTATAGTAAATTTCTTGTCACATAAGGAGTCAAGTGGAAACTATGTTATAATTGTTGGTTGCTAGCTGTGCTTTGTAAGGGGTTGACAGGGCTCAGTTGGTCTCTAAAAACTTTTCTGCTCTGATAAAATTTACTTTATCTAAATCATCAGATAAAATTAACCTCTAGCTGAACAGCTTTCTTCTCTCTGGGTACAAGTCCAAAAAATGTGATGTCAGCAGGAATGAGCTCCATAGAGAACTGTGTGTGTGTGCGTGCGCACATCTATATGTGAAGTATACATATATACAAATATATATAACACACATATATTAGATATATAATATATAACATTGTATAAATATCACATATATAATCTTGCATATGTATGTTACATATTTTACTGTCTCAGCAGCTACAGCAAGATCTATAGCATAGTTGATTCCTATTAAACATTCATTCCTTGGGGGCTATGGAAGCTGTTTTGTTAAGTGACTGCTCTGTGAGAGTTAGGAGATGCTGTGGGTCTGCTTCTCCTACATTTTCCCTCTCCCCCAAGTGGTTTTTTTTTTTTTTTTTT